>NW_021621338.1:3767225-3778719 GCF_004785775.1 Grammomys surdaster
TCCTCCCTCTCTTTCTCCCTCCCTCTCTCCCTCCCTCCCTCCCTCCACCTCTCTCCTTCTCCTCGCCTCCCTGTTTCCTTCCCTCCCTTGCTTCTTTCTTTTCTTGCCCAACACAGTGGCTCCTGTTTCCAGTCCTAACACCACTATATTCCTATAGTGACATGGAAAATAGACAAGCCAGAAGTTTGAATATTTATCACAGGAGCAGAAACAAGTGAGACTTTACCTCATAATCAAGGATGAAGGTAAGGGCTGAAGAGACGGCTCAGTGGTTAAGAGCACTGACTACTCTGTCAGAGGTCCTGAGTTTGATTCCCAGCATCCACATGGTGGCTCACAACCATCTCTTCACAATCATCCATAATGGGATTGGATGCCCTCTTCTGGTGAGTGTGAAGACAGTTACAGTGTACTCATATACATAAAAATGAATAAACAAGTATTTTTTAAGTGGAAGGAAAGAACTGACTCCTTGAAAATTGACCTCTGACCTCCAAAAACAAATCTGTATACATACAAATAAATAAATGTTTTTAAAAATTAACTAGACATAAATTTGCTGCCCTACAAACTCAGACCCAGAGTCCAACATCAACCAACTAGTCTTGACACTATTTCTATATCTAGAACCAAACCAAGAAGGGCAGCTGTTGCCATCAAGCCTGTCAACTGAGTTTGATCTCTGGGTCCCAAATGGTGGAAAGAGAGAACCAGAGCCTGTAAGTTTTCATATGACTTCCACATGCACATATGTACACACTAAATTCATGTAATAAAAGTTTTAAAATCCAAATCATGTATATTCTGTGCTATATCCAGCGAATGACATTTCATGATGCTGTGTAAACATATTTAATCAGACAACACTGCAGTTGTTTGAAAGGAGATATAACAATGTAACCCAAGGTATTCATTCATTCATTTTTTTTTTTTTTGAGATAGGATTTCTCTGTGTAGCCCTGGCTGTCCTGGAACTCACTCTGTGGACCAGGCCGGTCTCGAACTCAGAAATCCACCTGCCTCTGCCTCCCAAGTGCTGGGATTAAAGGTGTGTGCCACCACTGCCTGGCCATTCATTCCTTTTTTAAAATATAAGAAAATGAAATATAATAAGATAAAACAATAACTACCACATCAAAGTTGGTCAGACAAATCAACAGAAGGAAAAGAACCCAAGGACAAGCACAGGAGTCAGAAACCCACTTGTTCACACTCTCAGAAACCCCATAAAAACACTAAATTGGAAGACATGACCTATACACAGAGGACCTGGTGCAGACCTGTGCAGGGCCTGTGCATGCTGCTGCAGTCTCTGTGAGCCCATATGAGCTTTGCTCATGTTGATTTAAAGGGTCTTATTTCCTGGTGTCCTCCATCCCCCCTGGGTCTTACACTCTTTCTGCCTTCTCTTCCATGGGGTTCCCTGAGCAGTGAGGAGAGGGATTTGATAGAGACATCCTATTAGGGCGGAGTGTTCCAAGGTCTCTCTTTCTCTGTATACTGTCTGGCTGAGGATCTCTGTATTTGTTCTACTGCAGGAGGAAGCTTCTCTGATGAAGGCTGAACAAGGCACTGATCTATGAATATGACAGAATGCCATTAGGAGTCATTTATTACTATTTTTTTCTTCCTTTTTAAAAACCAGCATTATTTGGTTTTATGCCAGGTCCCTTGGGTATCTAGTCTCAGGTTCTTGGTCACCAAGCAGTGCCAGGTACAAGTTCCATCTCATGAAGTGGGCTTTAAGTCCATTTAGTTATTGGTTGGTTGCTCCCACAAACTTTGAGCCATCACAGCCCTAGCATATCTTGCAGGTAAGACACCATAAAGGATCTGTGGCTGGCTTGTGCTTATGTTCTTCCTTTGAGAGCCTGCAGAGTACATTCCTGTAGCACAGATCCTGGAATGTAGGAGTGAGCTTGACTTCTCCATCTTCATTGAGTTGTAGAGGTGTTGTCTTGAGCAATGGACCTTGCTGTCAGTTTGTAGAGAGAGACCTATAGTCTTGGCAACAGCTGGGTTGTTTGGGAATTCCCATGGGGCCCCTCTGGCCAGCAAGTCAATTAGATGTAACCATCCCAGTACTGGGAGCTTCATTTGGTGACAAGAGATGGCTCCCATTATTTGGCAGTTTCAGTTTAGATCGTCTTCAAATATATATATATTTTAGGAAGTTTCTACTATACTAGGTTTCCATACCACTCCTCAAATACCCCTTAACTTTGTCTCTCCCTGTATTCTCCCACAACCTTCCCTCACCTTTCCTTCTCCACTTGATCCTCCCCATCCAGCCCTTCCCATCCATTCATAGCTATCTTTTCTATTTCCCTTTCCTAAAGATATCTATCTGTTCTTTCTAGACTCTTATTCTTATACCTACCCTCTGTGGTTCTATATATTGTGGCTTGGTTCTCAATGACTTCATTTCTAGTATCTGCATATAAGTGAATAGATATCATATTCATCTTTCTGGGTGTGGGTTGCCTCACTCAGGCTGATTTTTTCTCCTAGGTCCATCTATCTCCCTGCAAATTTCATGATACGATTTTCTAACAACTGAGTAATACTCTATTATGCAAATGTACCACATTTTCCTCATCCATTCTTCTAATAAGAGATATCTATGTTGTTTCCAATTTCTGAAAACTACAGCAATGAACACAGTTGAGCAAGTATTTTGTGGTAGGGTGGAGCATCCTTTGGGTATATGCCCCAAAATGGTTTAGTTGGATCTTGAGGTAGATCAAGTCCCATCTTCCTGAGGAACTGGCACACTGATTTCCATAGCAGATGTACAAGTTTATACTCCCATTAGCAATGGAGCAGTGTTCCTGTTGCTCCACGTCCTCACCAACATGAGCTGTCACTTTTTGTTGTTGTTGTTGATCTTAGCCATTCTGACAGGTGTAAGATGAAATCTCAAAGTTGTTTTGATTTGCATTTCCCTGATGGCTGATCAAGTTGAACATTTCTTTAGGTGTTTCTCAGCCATTTATATTTCTTCTATTGAGAATTCTCTGTTTGAATCTGTATCCCATTTTTAATTAGGTTATTTGTTTTGTTGATACCTATTTTCTTGAGTTCTTTCTATATTTTAGATATTAGCCCTCTATCGGATGTGTAGCTGGTAGAAATCTTTTCTCATTCTGTAGGCTGACACTTTGTCCAAGTGACAGTGTCCTTTGCCATGCAAAAGCTCCTGGTTTTCATGAGATCTCATTTATTAATTGTTGATCTTACTTCCTGCTCTGACAGTGTTCCCTGTGCCAATGAGTTCAAAACTATTCCTCAATTTCTCTTCTCTCAGGCTCAGGGTATCCAGGTTTATGTTTACATCTTTGGTCCATTTGGAGTTTAATTTTGTGAAGGGTGATAAGTATGAATCTATGTGCATTCTTCTACCTGCAGCCATCTAGTTTGACCAGCACCATTTGTTGAAGATGGAGTCTTTTTTCCAGTGTGTATTTCTTCATTCTTTATCAAAAGAAATCAGGTGTCAATAGGTGTATGGATTTATATCTGGGTCTTCGATCAGTAGAATCACTGATCAATAGGCTCTTTCTATGTCAATACCATGAAGTTTTTATTACCATAACTCTATAATACAGCTTGAAATTGGGAATGGTGATATCTCTACCAATTCTTTTATTGTTCAGTATTGTTTTAGCTATCCTGGGTTTTTTGTATTTCCATATGAAGCTGAAATGTGTTCTTTCATGGTCTAGGAAGAATAGTGTTGGAATCTCTATGGGGATTGCACTGAATCTGGATTGCTTTTTGTGAAATGGCCAGTTCTACTATGTTAATTCTACCAATCCGTGAACATGGGCACTCCTCTGATAACTCCTTCAGTTTCTTTCTTCAATGACTTGCCGTTTTTTATCATTCAGGCCTTTCACTTGCTTGGTTAGAGTTACCCTAAGGTACTTTATATTATGTGAGGCTACTGTGAAAGGTGCTGTTTCCCTCATTTCTTTCTCAGTCAATTTGTCATTTGTATATAGGAAGGCTACAGGTTTTTGTGAGTTAATTTTGTATCCAGCTACTTGCTGAAAATGTTTATCAGCCATAGGAGTTTCCTGACAGAATCTTTCAGGTCATTTATGAATATTAGCATATGTAGTGAGAATTTTGCTTTCTTTGAAAACATAGAAATGTTATGGGGATATGTTTTTGTTTTAATCCCAGGTGTGGGATACAAAGCTGCTTCAAATTGTCCACAGCAGCAGACTATGACTTACCTCATTGCAGATAGTTCCGGCAAGTGTATAACTTTTGGAATTCTGGGAATTCTTAAGAGGGATATAAATGCAAGAACCCTGAGAGGTGTGAGGTGGCTGCGGCTGCTGCTGCTGCTGCTGCTGTTGCTGGTCCCTGGTCACTGATGGATGCACAATGGTCAGTGGTCGAAGGTTGCTGGTTGGAGATATCCTGACAACAAAGATCAAAATTGCCCCAAGGAACTCAGTTCCCTTAATCAGCAGGAAGTAATCTAATGATATCAATGCCTCCTCCCCTTTCCTCTCTGGTCTTCTTTCTCTCCTACCTAGTGTTGGGAGGTTGTAGAAGGGTTGTAGAAATAGGAACCCATAAAGTAGCCAAAAGTCTGGCTACAGTCATATAATCTGCAAATAAAGATAGTTTGACTTCTTCCTTTCCAATTTGTATGTTTTTTATCTCCTTCAGTTGTCTTATTGCTCTAGCTAAGGCTTCAGAATGGGCAACATTGTCTTGTTCCTAATTTTACTGGAATTGCCTTGAGTTTCTCTCCATTTAAGTTGATGTTGGCTATGGACTTCCTATAAACTGCCTTTATTTTGTTCAGAGACATCCCTTGTGCCTCTAATCTCTCTAGGACTTTTATCATTAAAGGGTGTTGGATTTTGTTTAAGACTCTTTCTGCGTCTAATGAGATGATCATATAGTTTGGTTTTGTCTTTCAGTTTGTTTATATGATAGATTACATTTATCAGTTTATATATTCTGCGTACTTTATTGTGGGAGATGATCTTTTTGATGTGTTCTTTAATTTGGTTTGCTAGTATTTTATTGAATATTTGTGCATGTGTGTAGGTTTGGGTATCAGGGTAACTGTGGCCTTATAAAGTAAATTGGGAAATGTCCCTTCTGTTTTTATTTTGTGCAATAACTTGAGTATTGGCATTAACTCTTCTTTGAATGTCTGGTAGAAGTCTGCCCCAAAATCATCAGGTGCTGGGCTTTTTTGATTGGGAAACTTTTAATGACTGCTTCTCTTTCTCTATGGGTTATAGGTCTGCTTAAATTGCTTATCTGTCAAATCTTGATTTAACTTTGGTAAGTGATATGTATCAAGAAAATTATCCATTTATTTCATGTTTCCACTTTGATAGAATATAAATTTTTGAAGTATGTCCTTATGATTCTCTGGATTTCCTCAGTGTCTGTATGTCTCCCTTTTCATTTCTAATTTTGTTAATTTAAATATTCTCTCTCCACCTTTTAGTTAATTTGGATTGGGGGTTTGTTAGTCTTACTGATTTTCTCAAAGAGACGACTCTTTGTTTCATTGATTCTTTGTAATTTTTGTTTCTATTTTATCGATTTCAGCAATAAATTGATAATTTCTTGAAGTCTACTCCTTGTGGGCCTGATTTACTCTTTTGTCCTGGAGCTTTCAGGAGTGCTACTATGAGATTTCTACAGTTTTCTTTATCTGGGCACTTAGTGCCACGAGCTTGCCTCTTAGAACAGCCTCCATTGTGCCACATAAGTTTGAGTATGTTGTGTATTCATTTTCACTCAATACGTTCTCTCTTTTATTTTTAAATAAACTATTGCTGAGCTGTGAAATGACTTCTGCAGGGGGTGAGAGGGTTTTTGTTGGTTTTTGTTGTTGTTGTTGTTTTGTTTTTTGTTAGCTTTGGATGTCCTAGAATTCACTCTGTAGACCAGGCTGGTCTACAGAAATCCACCTGCCTCTGCCTCTTGAGTAATGGGATTAAAAGTATGTGCCACCACACACAAAATGACTTCTGATAAATGCCAACAGCCTTCCATCCCTAAACCCCATATCATTGACAGGGACACTGAACTCAAAAAATTCTTTTATCTAAGAGTACTCCATACATTTTTTTTCGATACCATATTTATCTAGTATATTACACACACACACACACACACACACACACACACACACACACTAAAGATTTTCTATTGACTGTCTATATTGACAATGGAGAATTTAATGTTCTCAGCCTCTCTCCTTTAAATCATATCCAACCAAACAAATCAAGTACCATATCCTCCCAGGACACAGACACCATGCTTTTTGGTTCAATGTTCTTGTTATAACGACCATGTAAACAATCATTCACAGTTGGATATAGTGTTTACATTCCTGTCTTTGGACCCATCCCCCGCCCCACCCTTAGTTAAGGTTCCCACATACTCACCACTGCATCAGCCTGGACTGTTGCCCTCATTACAGTCATTAGGTACTTCATTAATACTGGGTTACCTCCTTGGGGACCTCTCTCTCCTGAGGGCCTCCATGGTCTTGTTTCAGCCTGGACAGGTCACTCTTAAGACTTCCCCCTTTCCATGAATTGCTTTGATTACACTTCCAGATAATTTCTAAACTTGTTTGTCAGTTTGAAGAGAATTTCCGCTTGGGATTTTCACTTCGATTGTGTTGTATGCACTGATCAATTTGGAGAAGACAGACATCTCTCAGGATGTCTCCTGGTCTGCACCCATACTGTCCTCCATGGGTATGAGTCTCCTTTGATTCTTTACAAAGAGTGTTTCACTGTTTGGGAGACTCTGTTCTCATAGATATGCTGTCAAACTTATTTCCTAAGTTTGAAGTTTTGAGAATACTACTGTAATGAAACTTTGAAAAAGTTCTATTTTCCAGATTTTTGTTACTGATGTATAGAAAATTAATTGACTTTGTAATGTGAGGCCACATAAACTCATTTGTTGGTTTTAATAGAGTTTTTCAAATATCATTTTGAAGTTCATATGCACACAATCCTGTGACCTGAGAAGAAATTAGTCCTTGGATTTCTTCGTGCATCCATTTCTTTTTCAGTCTTACTTCACTGAGGAGAAGAAAGCTGAGCACAACGCTGAAGAGATGAGGTCAGACATCCTGCCTTACTGACAGCTTCCCCACCCCCAGAGTCTAGCTATGTAATGCAGGCTGGTCTCCAACTCTCCATCCTCCTGCCTCAGCCTCCCAAGTGCTGGAATCACAGGCATGTGCCACCATGCCCAGCTCTGTGTGGGTCTTGATCTTAATCTTTATTAAATAAGATGCTAATGATGGAAATTTTTTCAGGGCAGCTTTTTTTGATGGGATTGAGGAAGTTCATTATTAGTCTGAGCTTGGTGAAAATGTTACTTTTTTTGTTTGTTTGTTTTTTGTTTTTTGTTTTTCCAAACAGGGTTTCTCTGTGTAGTCCTGGCTGTCCTGGAACTCACTCTGTAGACCAGGCTGGCCTTGAACTCAGAAATCCACCTGCCTCTGCCTCCCAAGTGCTGGGATTAAAGGTGTGCGCCACCACTGCCCGGCTAAAAATGTTACATTTTCAAATCACAAATGGATGTTGATTCTCCCTTTCTCGGAAAGGATCTGATCTCTGGGAGCACACAGCCTGGTTCTCGGTACTCACAAGGAATTCTACCACTTCCAACATTCTGACTAGAGACACCAATGAACTTCCCTCTATTTCCTTGAACAATGTGGCTAGGAATAAATCTCAGCTGATTTTTTGAGCATTAAGACAAATGACTATGTGTACACAGGCATGAACAGACAACATTGAAAAGAATATTACTAACATACAGAGGTTCTATTCAGTACCATCTCCCATCACACCTTAACTCTACTCTAATGTTTCGCTAGGTTTGCTGAGAAAGGGTAGATAAGCAATGACTTTTGAAACCTTTCATTTCCATAACTGACTTTACTCTACATTGACACTGGTTTGGGGTTTGTCTGGGCACTAAGTTCTTGTTAGAATTTGCTTTCTTAGAATCTTGCAGAGTAAGTCTTCCTGGTTTCTTTCACTGTCTGCTGTTACAGTCCAGGCTTTTGACCCTTTCCTAATATATGATTCTTGGTGTGACACTAAATTTTCTGTTAAGGTGTTTTGGAGTGTTCTCTTGATTGTTAACTCTGGAATACACAATTATGCTCTTTGTTGAGAAACTGGTATGATGGGCACCAACAAATATTCTAATCTAGAAGTCTGGGTTCTATAACAAGATATCTAGCATTCAGGAGGCAAAAAAGCAGGAGAGCTGCTAATTCCAAACCATCAGAACCCTATCTAAAAAATAAGTAAGTACAAATTAAAAGACATTTGGAACTGGAGACAGTCCCACGATGCTGTGTGCAGCTCAGAGAAAACTGGGATTGTTTGCTTCTCCACAGGAAAGAATTTCAGGATGAGTCTGTCAAAGGCAAAGCTGGAGTTTTTAAAACAGAGATTTTTTTTTCTTTTAAACAAATATTCAAACACAGGCGGCAAACAGAGGAGAGAGCTTTAGGGAAAGGAGAGTCCATAGCATAGGGTTTGTGAGAAAGAACTGTTCTCAACTATCTTTATAGTAGCTACACATACGATTTCAGCAGCTTCTGTGGCTCCATCTTAAAGATTGCTAAGGAACTTATACGAGATCCTAGGGTTGTTCTGCAGTACACTGGACAGACTTACAGCTGATCAAATGAAAATATCGGCTATGAGGCTTGCACAAGGGAGTTGAGGTAGATTCTTGCTGTAAATGAAGTAGTCTTGCTGTAAGGTCCCAGAAAATTCAAGTTTATACCTGGGAAAGGAGTTAGGGCAAACTTGTTTATATTTTTAAATGTACATCATCTAGCATTTCAATTTAGAGTATGGATATGTGTGTGTGTGTAGTCTGTGGTGTGTATGTGTATTATACAAATACATGCCATGTATGTAAGTGTTATATATATATATATATATATATATATATATGTGTGTGTGTGTGTTCTATGTGCTCCTGTATATATGCTAAGCATGTGTGTTTGTGTTATACGTATATATGTGTTGTATGTGCACAGGCATGAATGTTGTTTGTATTATGTGAGAGAAGCCCCTGAAGAAACCTAGTCACTTCCGACATGGGAAAGAGTCCTGTTGCCCAACTGAAACCTAAGAGACCACATCCGTACCTCTTCCTCCGTTCCCATTCTGTAAACAAGACTGCCTTCCTGAAAGAGCTGGCTTTGCTCCAGCTCTGAAGGTGTTGTGGGTGTGGGGAGAGGAAGCATGACCTCAGGCATGTAGCTCAGGGTGCCCCACTTTGTCACTGGCGTTGTGTAACTCTCTTATCTGGAAGCTAGGTAGTGCTGTACTTGGTAGGCCTTTCTCCTCAACATATTCCCACATGTCAACAAGCAAGACTTAGGCCTTGTGTGGTGTACACCTTGGTGATCCCAGCACCTGGGAGGTAGAAACAGGAGGGTCAGGATTTCTATGTCATCCTGTGCCAAATAACAAGTTCAAAGCCAGCTTGAGCTACCTGCAACCCTGCCTCAAATGAAAAAAGCAATGGGGACAAGACCATGAGGCCTCAACCCTACACAAAGAACTACAGGCAGCCAAGGAACGTTGAGAGCAAGAAAAACAATCTTCCCCAAGGAAAGAGCACATCAATTGTTTTCCAATGCCATATGGTCAGCCCTGAAAACATACATACAAGTAATATTACACAGGTTAAGTAGGCTATATTTATGTTTTTAAGAATATATATGTAGCCGGGCAGTGGTGGCACACACCTTTAATCCCAGCACTTGGGAGGCAGAGACAGGCAGATTTCTGAGTTCGAGGCCAGCCTGGTGTACAGAGTGAGTTCCAGGACAGCCAGGGCTACACAGAGAAACCCTGTCTCTAAAAACCAAAAAAAAAAAAAAAAAAAAAGAAAGAAAGATCCTGTCTCAACCCCGAATACTCCCTCCTCCCCCAAAAAGAATTATGAAGAAGAAATCAAACTTAAGGGATGTGGAAAACTCCCAAATCTCAAGTCTAGGAATACCCAGACACTTGTGGTTTTAATAATGTGATTATTGGCATTCTGGTCTTAGGAATTCTGATTCTAGTTCCTCATGGAAACTCCTGTTTTCCACTTCCTCCGACATCTGTGTGACTTCAATGCTTACCAATTTTGGGTGCTAAAAGTAGATTTTAAATCCCTTCTCTAAATAGAGCTGTCTGTAACTCCAAGGTCTGACACCTCCACATAGACAAACATGCATGAAAGCGAAATACCATTGTACATAATATAGAAACTTTTTTTAAAGAGCCATACTAATAGCACAAAGCATTTGTATTCAGTGTGGCTACACTAGAAAGAGAAAAAGAGACACAGTGATAGACACAAGTTACTTCCCTTTTGGATTCTAAGATGTCAGCTTTTTTTCTCTTCCCAGCATAGATTCCCAGAGAAACTCCAACCTCTTAGGAGCCCTTATTTGAATAGTCTGATGGCAAAGGGACATCCACAAATGTCTCTGGAATATCCTGACTTCTGCCAAACAGACCAGTTATAAGGCCACTAAAATCGCTTCTCGGCCTTTTGGCTAAGATCAAGTATAAGACCACTAAAGTGGCCACCAATGCCTCACACACACCTTTCTTTCTTTCTTTCTTTCTTTCTTTCTTTCTTTCTTTCTTTCTTTCTTTTTTTTTTTTAAAGGTTTATTTATTTATTATATATGAGTACACTGTAGCTGTCTTCAGACACACCAGAAGAGGGCATCAAATCTTATTACAGATGGTTGTGAGCCACCATGTGGTTGCTGGGATTTGAACTCAGGACCTCTGGAAGTGTAGTCAGTACTCTTAACCACTGAGCCATCTCTCCAGCCCTCTTTCTTTCTTTCTTTCTTTCTTTCTTATTTATTTATTCATTTATTTTGAGACGAGGTTTCTCTATGTAGCCATCACTGTCCTTGAACTTACTGTGTAGATCTGGAGTTTCCTCCTGCCTCTGCCTCCTGAAATACTTTTTAAGGAAGTAAACCAAGAGCCAATTTTGTAGCCTGGCTTGTTTTTTTCCCCTTTTGTTTTAATCTTTTTACTAATTAATACCTATGTGTGGTGGCTTATGTAAATGTATGCCAAATGTGTTCAAATGCCCAAGGAAGCCAGAAGAGGGCACTAGATCCCCTGGAGCTGCAGGTACAGGCGGGTGTCAGACAGACATGGCTGTCTGCTGTGGATGCTGGAAAGCAAACTTGGGTCCTCTGCAAGAACAGCAAGTGCTCTTAACCTCTGAGCCATCTCTCCCATCCCTGTTGGTTTGTTTGTTTGGTTGGTTGGTTTTGTTTTGTTTTTTTCAGTACAGTCTATTTTGTTTTAATGTCCTGATATTCCTTAGAAATTTTGCTATATCAAAATTGTCTTTAAAGAGAGACAAAGATCAAAAGAGAGAGAGAGAGAGAGAGAGAGAGAGAGAGAGAGAGAGAGAGAGAGAGAGA
>NW_021621338.1:3778729-3782730 GCF_004785775.1 Grammomys surdaster
AGAGAGAGAGAGAGAGAGAGAGAGAGAGAGAGAGAGAGAGAGAGAGATTGTAAGGTCGTTTCTGATGTGTACAGGCTCTTGATATATATTTTTGTTTTGTTTTATATTTCTGATACAGGGTTTCTCTGTGTAACTACCCTGGAGCTCACTCTGTAGACTAGGTTGGCCTTGAATTCAGAAATCTGCCTGCCTCTGCCTCCCCAGTGCTGGGATTAAGTTGTGTGCCACCACTGCCAGTCTTGATATATCTTTATTACCTTTGGCTGGCAGTGGTATGAAGGGTAGGTTTCCCAAGTAGCCCAGGCTGGCCTCAAACTTACTATGAGGTGAACCTGATCGTCTGCCTCCACCTCCCAGTGCTGAGACTGCAGGTGTGTACTACCACGAATCCTTATACCTTGGGTTTGTTTGTTTGTTTGTTTGTTTGTGTCAAGGACTTATGTAGCACAAGCTGGCCTGTACTTTGGATACCCTTGGCTCCTAAGTTTTTGGATGGCAGTGCCTGGCTTCCACTCACTTTTAGTAACCATCCTGAAGAAGAATGACTATTCCAAGAAGATGAGACATTTACTTCTGATACCCTGGGACACCAATTCTCTATTTTAATCTTGTTTCAATTAACAGTAGTCCTTAAATTGGCCATGGTGGAGTATGCTTGTTTTCCCACTGCTCAGGAGGTAGAGACAAAAGGACCAGAATTTTAAGACCACTCTTAGCTACATAAGAGTTTGAGGCCATCCTGAGCTGCATGATATGTCTCAAAATAACAGTAGAAAACAAAACTAAGCAACGTAATCTATAAAGTGTTCCTTGCATGGAAGCCCCCTGAAGGAGCATATGTTAGATCAGTTAAATGACATGTGGCCTGTCCAGTTACCAGAATACTTAGTTACCACAAAGGAGGCTGTAGACAAATGTTTATTAAGATTAAAACTTCAAGCTGGGTGGTCATAGCACATGCCTTTAGTCCCAGCACTCAGGAGCCAGAGGCAGGCAGATCTGTGAGTTCAAGGCCAGCCTGGCCACATAATGGGTTCCAGGACACCCAGGGCTACACAGAGAAACAAAAAAAGGGGGGGAGGGGGACTTTGTGAAGACCAGACATAATCCTGAGTGCCAGGGATACAGGCATGTGCTACCATGTGTTTTTCATGTGGTACTGGGCAAGAAACTAAAGGCTTCGTTCATGTTAGACACATACTCTACCCACTGAGCTACAATCTGGAATGTTTCATCGGATACACAGAAGTGGAATCTGGGTAAAAGGGTAGAAACTTTGCGTTGAGATGGTATCATGACTAAGCTTGGTTGTCAACTTGACTATGTCTGGACTAAAATCCAAGCAGTCAAGCACATCTATGAGGGATTCATTTGATTGAATCATTTGAGGTGGGAGGAAAAACCACCCTAAATTTGGGTCACATTTTCCAGTGGGAGCCCACGCAAAAGCACATGGAAGAGGACACTTGGAAGTTCATCTACCCTGTTGCTGAGGCATCCCTTTGCTGTGTTAGTACCTACTTATTCGAGATTCCACTGTAGACCGAAGAGCAGCAGCTCTCTAGGACCTCCCTAGGACTCCAGCAGCAGATTGGGACTGCAAAGACATCCAGTCTCTTGGCCTTTCTGTCAGGTGAAAGCTACTCTATAATAAATCTAAAATATAACTATATAACAATATGTATGTGTGTTTGTGTCTGGCAATCATCTAAACATTCCATTCAAACCATTCAAACACCAATCTCAGTCAAATAGAGATGTTTATTGGATGCCACACCCCAAGACTGATCAATCAGGGCCATGTGCCAGGCTCAGGAACTGAACTGTGACATTGAGTTAAGTTCCTATAGGGTTTTTAAGCCTAAAATCCACAGACATCTTTACCAAGTTATTCCACGAGTCAGGATTTATGGATAGGGGATTGATTTCCTTAGGAACAAGTCTTTGTTGTACACTTATCCTGCTCCCATTGGTTGAGGAATTCAACTGTGGCAGGGGACTTGCCTTGTCTAACACTCATGATTTAACTTGCCTACCAGGATGTCAGTTACCCATGTACATGTGTCTTTCTGTCAAGTGCAATGTCAGTTCCCAGAGAGGTCTTGGGAACTTAAACTTTACTCAACCCCAACTCAAAAAGCAAATACCAAAGACTCTTATCCACAGGTGCAGGAAGTGCTGCTGGGTGGTTGGTTCAGGTCCAGGCTTATAGTAGATAACTATACAAAGCGGTTCTACAGACTTTTATTGTGATTGGTTTCCAAGGGCACAGAGCATAACAGAATATGTAATCAACTTGGGCATGAGAAAGTTTTCTAGTAACAGCAGAAATAATATATGAGAAAGTTTCCTTATTAACAGAACAAAGTGGCAGGCTAGCCAAGTAACAGTTACCTAGGCCTTAACATTCCATCTAGGCCTTAATATTTTACCTAGGCATATATATATATGTATAATGTTCTAAATACGGTGTGTGTGTGTGTGTGTGTGTGTGTGTGTGTGTGTGTAGCATATTACTAAACTCATTATTTGCCAGGTGTTTGGTCTTTTCTATTTTCCTGGCTCTGATGCTGGGGATACAGAAATAATCCCAACAGATACAGGTCTGTTCTTTCTTTCTGAGGTACACACGGTGCTGACAGCAAGCAACTGAGCATAGATGTAGTGTCGGGTCATGAGGAGTGCGATGCGGCTGAGAATGAACTTGAACTCCTCATGTTCCTGCTTCCACCTCCCAGGGGCTGGGTCTATTAATGTTTTCCCACTCTGTCTGGTTTATACAGTGCTGAGAATTGAATTTGAGGCTTCGTGCACGATAGGCTACCACCTGACCAATTGAGCCACATCCAAGACCCCTTTTGAAAGCCCCTCTTCCTCTTTCAGTCTACTGGATATTAATGTTCTCTGCATTGTCTCTCCTTTTTCTGTCTGTTGTTTTCCGTCTACTCCGGTAGCTTTCATGATCTACCAGTATTTCAGAAATGAGCCCAAGCTTGCCAAATCTTCCCCAGGCTTTCAGAGCTAACTTCCTCCTATGTAATTGGGCACTTATACTCCACAAATCGAAAGGCAGCCTCTTCCTGCAAACATGTCCTCTTTATTTTTCTATTTCTTTCACTTTCTTTCTTTTTAAAAAAGATTTATTACTTATCATGTATACAGTGCTCTGCTGCATGCCAGAAGAGGGCACCAGATCCCATTATAGATGGTTAGGAACCACCATGTGGTGGCTGGGACTTGAACTCCAGACCTTCTTAAAGAGCACCCTGTGTTCTTAACCTCTGAGCCTTTTCTCCAGTCCCTGCTCTTTCTTTTTCTTTCTTTCTTCCTTTTTGAAACACATCTTCTTGTGTCCTAGAACTTGCTCTGTAGGCCAGGCTGGCCTCAAATTCAGAGATCCTTCAGCCTCTGCTTCCTGAGTGCTGGGATTAAAGTTGTCTGCCATCATCATTCAGTCTTTTTTTTTTAATTTTCCTTTCTTCCTTACTGCTTTTCTTTCTTTGTTTCTTTCTTTCTTTTTGAAAGAGGGTGTCTTAGGGTTTCATCGCTGTGAAGAGACACCATGACCAGGCAACTCTTATAAAGGACAACATTTACCTGGGGCTAGCTTACAGTGTGAGAGGTTCATTATCACAATGATGGGTAACACAGCAGCATCCAGGCAGACATGGTACTGGAGAAGGAGCTGAGAATTCTACATTTTGACCTGAGGGCATCTAGGAGATACTATCTTCAGCAAGCCAAGCAGTCAGGGGGACAATCTCTTCTGCACTGGGTAGAGCTTGAGCATAGGACCTCAAAGCCCACCCCACAGTGATGCACTCCCTCCAACAAGGCCACGCCTACTCCAACAGACCAAACCTCCTAATAGGGTCACTTCCTGTGGGACAAGCACACCAAACGGAGTCTATCTACATAGCCCTGGTTGGCCTCAAAGTCACAGAGGTCCTCCTGCCTCTGCCTCTCTGCCTCTCTGCCTCTCTGCCTCTCTGCCTCTCTGC
>NW_021621338.1:3782740-3793294 GCF_004785775.1 Grammomys surdaster
TGCCTCTCTGCCTCTCTGCCTCTCTGCCTCTCTGCCTCTCTGCCTCTGCCTCTGCCTCCTGAGTGCTAGGATTAAATTTATACACCACCCATTCAGCAACAAAATTTCCTCTACCAATCAGTAATCCTGGCTATAGGTTGAAGACTCCTTTCTGAATCCGTCCCCCACTCACTGATCCATTTCCTCTTCAGCTGATAGCTAAGTCCAGTTAGTCTCCTCTCGAAGATCTCCTTGTAACAGGCAAAAGGTCTCTCCACCTTGTCTTAGCTAAAGCTGTCTTTGATTTAAACTGAAACAGACTCCTCCTTTTTGTCCCCTGCCCTGAAAAGTCCCGTAGGAAAGCACCCAACCCTGTTCTAGAACCTCAGGTTGAAATACCCCAGCTAACCACATGTTCTTGACTCTTGTTAGCCTGCTAGTTTGCTTTCCCCTGCAACCAGGATGTAGCTTTTCTGTGTCATCTTTTAAAACTCACTGTGATATGCATTCAGGGCTGCTCTGTGAGAAGTGTTTCTCTCCACGAAGTCACAAGTCAGCTTAACACAGACTCTCAATTCAAACTTTGGACTCCACCTCAAACACTCCCGAATTCGCCCTCTCCTTCCACCAGGCTGTCACTAAATTGTCCATATCCTCCCCATTTCTGCTACACCCTCTTAACAGGATCCCAAGACATGTCTCTAAGCTCCCTAACAGCCAGGGCACCAACTGACTTCACTATGTATGCCTTAGGCTCAACCAGGGCTGGACACAGGCTATGGTGTATAAGTTTATCAAAGCACTGATTTGAGATTTGGCCTGCTGATTGAGGCTGTGTCCTATCTCTCTCCTTCACTTACGCCCTGAAGGATTTCTTAGATCTCTCCAATCTACCTCCAGCAGTCCCACACAGTAAATCTTCAGTACAGTTCCTAATCTGAGAGAGCACTCTTGACAAGTCGGCTGGACTTATTTCTATAGGCAATAGAGTTCAATTACCGTAGGGAAAACAAGCTAGAACAAACATCCGCTCCCTCAACCCAGATCTATCTCATGGGCTTGAGCCCCTGACTAATTCCTCCTCTGCCAATCTACCTGGGCAACCTCCAGTGAGCCAAGTCGAGACTGTCCTGCCTCTTAAAGTGTGTCTGAGGTATTCCAAAGAGGATGATGACCCTACCCATGAGGTCTTTCACATACGGTCATCCCTGGACTCATTCCACCTCTGACGTTTTCACCCCATCCATATGCCTCTCTCTAGTCTCAACCTGGTCCAAGCCCAAGCTGGGCTCTTCCTACCTCCAACCCTCACCAGGTTCCTCTCCTTACTCTCTCACGCCCTGCCTCCCCTATTACTGACACTTACCCTACCCTGACCTTGCCTTATGCTAAGCTCTCACCCCAGCCCTGTATCTACCCCCAGATTTACTCCAACCTTGGCCCAGGCACAGCCTCGACTGCAGTCTCATCTGGAAGCTCAACCTCAGGCCATCCTGGCCTCTCCCCACCCGACACAGGCCAGTACCTTCATCTGCTTTCTGCTAGTAGGAGGTTCTGTTTCTACCATCAGCAATCAAGGAGCCCAGATGTCTTCCACACTCCCTGCAACCCTTCCACATAGCTAAAAACTGGAATGAAGCTGGCCACAGAGGACCACAAGGAGGAGTGGAGCGTGGTGACCAGGAAGGGTGAAAGGAAGACAGAAACTGGCATTTTCTAATGACATCTGTTCAGTCTGTAAATATTTCCTGAGCACTTCATGGGCTTCAGGCATTATGTCCAACACCAGGATGGAAAGCAAACTAGACAGCTTTCTGTCTTTGTTCAGAAAAAAACATATGAATAACCACAATTCCTTTTGAAAAAATATTTTTAGATTTGTAAATTTTATATGTATGGATGCTTTGCCTGCATATATGCCTACATATCACATGCATGTCTAGCTGCTGCAGAAGTCAGAAGAGTCCATTAGGTCGCCTAGAACCTAAGTTACAGATTATTGTGATCCACCATGGGTGTTGGGAATCAAACCTGGGGCCTCTGAAAGAGCAGCAAGTTATCTTAACCACCAAGTCTTCTCTTCAGCCCCAAACATAATTTCCTAAAGTCGTTTGGCTGGGGGGGTGGGGGGTGGAGTCAAGAAGTAACTTAATACAACATAAAGGAGAAAAGCCAGGTCTCCCCAGGGGACAATGGTTATACATTAAGATAAGGCTGTCCCTCACACATATGCGGGACAAAGGGGACCTCCTGACCTCGAGAGAGACAATAATGAACATGGAGATGAGATCCTGCTTGGGGCCGGGCCTGCAGAGATTGTTCCAGTAAAGGCACCAGCCCACACTCAGTTTCTGAGGAGGGAGGGCTACCCCCTTCTACTGCAGGAACACCAGCTACACCACACATACCTTTTATTTTGATACACTCATGGACAAACATGGGACAGAAATTGTATTGGAAACATCTGCCTGCCCAGCTGATTGACAGCATATTTGAGTTTATAAAGTTGCTATCACTGCATGTCAAGTTGGAAGTGCCAAGAGGGCAAAAGTTACAGCTGCTGGGCTTGATCCATCCTTACCTCAGTTGGCACCCAACACATACACCTCACCCCCTGTGACACTGGTCACAAGGTAAAGGGGATTCTCGTGCACTAGGCCTGGCTTCCCAAATGCCCTCTGTCCACTCATGACACCTAAAGGGAAGAAACTCTTCAGCTCCATCACAAGGCTGCCTGGTGCTCGATGCTTCAGCAGCACCTGACCAATGTCCTCAGCAGGCGTTGCAACATTCCCCAAGATGGGAAAACAGTCTTGTGAGCACAGATCACAGGACAGAAAACTACTAGACAGCCTGCTGGAATGAGCTGGGCAGTCCAGGTGGTGTTCCAAAGAGAGATGCCAGCCCATGCGGGCTAACGTTAGATACAATCCCAGTTCTTTGTTCCAATGGTGGGGTCAGGCTACAGGCGTGACCATGACAATTACCCAGATTACAAGTCAAAGATGTAGATGTTCAACAGGGATGGTGAAGTCGTCCTCATGGAAGTATAAAGGCAGTTCTTGGAGGGCTATCAGCACCTCCTCAGAAAGCAGGTGTGGGCCCTAAAGACAGTAGTTACTAACTTCTCCTGATCTTTGTCCCTTCCCTCCCCCACCCAGATAGTATCTGCCCATAGCCATAGTATACATACACACATCACACATACACACACACCACACACAGATATAGCACACATACATATATACACATACCATACACACATACTCATACACTACACATACACTCACACATACACCACACAAATTATACACACACCATACACATACCACACACACATACACACACATACGTATACACCATGCATACATACATACACACATACACGCACACACACACCACACATAGATACATATACACACACACATACACACATAGCACATACGCATGCATACACATACACACACCACACGACACACACACACATTGGCGCAGTAGTTATCCTTCCTTCCCTTTGAGGGAGAGCAATTACTCTCTGGTAATTCTTGGAGATTTAATAGATAGTGGTGAGAGACCTGTGAAAGGCAACACGATGGTGTGTCAAAACCTCCTTGCGAACCAGGCCACAGTTACCAAGGATCTTGAAGAATCTGTGGCGAAAATTTTGGCCAACAAAGGCATAGATGACAGGGTTAAGACAACTGTGAGAAAAGCCCAGAATCTCAGTAATATACAGGGCCTGGTCAATGTCATTGCGGCGCTCACAGGTATCTTCAATCAAGTGAGCTCCTAAGAGAGTGTCTGAGAGCAGAGCCAGATTGTAAGGCAAACAACAGAGCAAGAAGACCAACACAACAGCAAAGATGACCCACATGGCCCGGTGCTTCTGCCCCATGCGGGCCTTAAAGAGCGTGCGCAGTGTGAGCCCATAGCAGCCCAGCATGATGAGCAGCGGCAGGAGGAAGCCAAATATGTGGGACAGACCACGCAACGATATCCGAAAATCTGTTGTGGCTTCACCCAGGACCTCATAGCAGACTGTTTCAGAACGGTATGGTTTATACACCTGGCGGAATATGGCAAAAGGCAGAGACAGAATCAAAGATAGACCCCAGATGCCCACGCATACGAATTTAACCAAATAGCGCTTCCGGGCCAGTGTGCGAGTAGCATGGACGATGGCCAGGTATCGGTCCACACTGATGCAGGCCAGCAGCAGGATACCACTGAAGAAGTTGACTTCCTTCAGGAGTGAGACCATCTTGCACAGGGGTGTGCCAAAAATCCAGCCCTTCAATTTGGAGACAGCCAAGAAGGGCAGAGTCAGTGAAAAGAGAAGATCAGCGATGGCTAGGTTCAACACACAGACGTCGGTGACGGATCGGGTCCTTTGCCTGTATAAGATAACCAGCATCACAAGCGAGTTTCCCAGCAAGCCCAGAAGGGACACCAGTGCATAAAAGACAACTAAAGTCTGCCTGTTGGTTATTGGAATTCTCTTACAGGGGCTGAAATAATCTCCAGTGGGTGGCACTCCGGTGATATTTGCAAATTCTTTCTCAAAGTCACCCTCAGGATTAGTCCAGATGAAATATTCAGCCTCGGCCATTGTTTGATCTAGGTGAAAGGTTAGAAGAAGAGAAATGGGATTTAGTAACCAAATTCAAGTGTCATGAATGTTGTGGGATAGTATTGGCTTCTCTGTTGCCCTGACAACCGGAGTTCACCCCCTTTGCCTTCAACTTGAACTTTGGTAGAAGTTAGCTTCCCAATGCTGTCAAAGTCCTTGGACACTCAGTCTGAGTATAAAATAAAACCCATGGAAGATACCTGTGCCTTCAGTTGGCTGTATAATTCTCAACTCTATGTCCAGCTCTACCTTGTGTCCTCTTAACCATCTTTGTCCTCAGCCACACCCCTGGAGTCAGATGCAGTTACCAGGTTGTTCTTGTATACTCAGAGAAGAGTCCCACACAGCAAAACTGAAGGAGGCGAGGTGTATCTGGGTGTCCCCTCCTACCCTTCCTCCCTTATATGTGCCTCCTGGTCATTGTTTGCCATTTTTGCAAAGACTTACTATTTTTCTTTGCTTCTACTTATGTATATGTGCATACGTACACATATGTACGTCTGTATGTTGAGGTCAGAAGACGGCATCTAGCCCTTGGAACTGGAGCCTCCGGGAGTACCGAGCTGTCCAAAGTGCGTGTTAGGAACCAAACCCTCAAGAGCAATCCATGCTCCTAACTACTGAGCCATCTCCCCAGCCCCTTGTTTGCCTTCCTTAAAATCTACCTGGAGAAAGAGGTGATAATTTCAGATTACATTAAACTGAACTCTGTGCCTTGACTTATGATGACAAAGAGATGCTCCAGTGAATAAAGGTGTGTGCTGCCAACCCTAAAAACTCAAATTTGACCCCCAGAACCCACAAGGAAGAAGGAAGGACTATCTCATGTAGGTTATCCTCTGGCCTCCACACCCAAGCACACACACACACACACACACTAAATGTGAAATAGAAAAATTTTAAATATATGTTGAGGGTTAGTGGTAAGATGCTCCAGCAGATAAAAGAGCTTGCCGCACAAGCCTGACACCGTGAGTTTGCTCCCAGAATCCATAATGGAAGAAGGAAACCAACTCCTTAAAATTGTGCTCTAGCCTCTGGCCTCTATATATAGTCCTGCATAAACACACACACACACACACATGCGCACACACACACACACATGCGCACACACACACATGCACACACACATGCACACGCACACACACATGTGCTCGAGTACCTCTACCCAACACCAGGGCTTTGCAATCTGGAAGTATTTAGAGGTTAATCAAGTTTAAAATGAGCATACTGTTACTTACCACCCACTCTCCATGGCAACCTTACCTGGGGCCTTTAATCCCCACAGATTTCCATTTATCAACTACAAATTGTGGGAAGACAGCAAGCTCTCCCAGGCTTCCCGGCCTTGGATTCAATGGCAAGTGCAACCACATCCCCACACCTTGGGATGCTCTCTCAGTGCCAGAGTTAGCATCTTCATAGAAGATGAAGGCTTAGAGGGAAGCAATCAACACTGAACGGGGAAACTGTTTACCTCAGCCACATAAAAGGAGAGCAATAAAAAGCAACAGATAAGGGGCTGTGACCGTAACCACCTATGAGGTCCGGGTTGAGTACCCACCTAGTCACAGTGAGGAGACAAGAAACCTTTTATCAGAAATCCCCGAGTCCCACAGAAACCAGTGTATTCTCTAAAATAAAGTTGAACCCAGCCTTCCTACCCCAACAAGTGTGCTGACACACAGCTGACACAGGCGTCCTACCTGAGGCACCAGCTGGGTGTGTTCCTTGTGTGAAGGAGGAGCCTGCAGCTCAGAGACCAGAATGATTAACAGCTGAAGGAACTGGATAAATAAAAGAAAAAGAGAGAAACCACACCTCCCCTTAGAGCCCCACCCATGTCTGCATTTGGGTGCAGATTAAGTCATGGGACCCAGTGGTACCAGAGGTTCCATGAGTTCCACAGGCGTAGCAGCTGCAGCTAAAGGTGTTCTCTCTAAATTCTTCCCTCCATAGATGATCACTTCTTCCATCTTCAGTTTCTTGAATTTACCTGCACGTGACATCCCCAAGTTTCCTAATAGATTACCTTGAAAAGCTTCTAACCTCCCAAAGGGAGTAAGAAAGGAGGCGGTACTGACTTTCTATAACAGAAGTTTCAGAAGTCCACGGTGGGAAAGACTTAGGGAGTCTAGAAGGAGAACTTAGGGGAAAGCTGGTGGGAGAGTGAGAAGGCCTCACTTAAGCTGTGTTTGGACAGCAGGACCCAGTGCATGCTGGGACAAGTACCCTACCGCTGAGCTACATCTGCAGCCCCAATGCTTGCTTTTTGGTTTTGTCTTGATTTGTTTTGTTTTGTTTTGAGACAGAGTCTCCCATAGCCCATGCTGGCCTTGAATCCATAAATCTTCATCTATCTCCCAAACACTGGCATTATAGGTATACAGCACTATGCCCAGTTATAAGCACACCATTTTCACTTATATTATAGGCATCTTTAGGGTCAAATGGTAGAGATTTGGAAGAAAAAAATTCTCCTTTATACTCCATTTTACACACCATTCCCAATTATTGCTTGGTTAGAGTACAGCTAAGGTTTGGAGCATGGCCACTCCTTCCCTGGAGTCCATCAGAAGACCATTAGGGCTAAGAAAACCAGTGAAGGACCAGCTGTGCATGAAGCAATTTCTGCTTTCCATTTGGTACTGAAGGACAGCTTCTTTGGGAAGCTGCCTGAGAAGTCCCTGAGGTCACAGCTGACCTCTGACTTTATTCCTGGGGTTCAGTGCACTGTTTAGTTTGAACTATCAATTTAACACAACTTAGAGTCCTCTTAGAAGGGAATCCCAACTGAGGGATTTCCCAGATCAGACTGGCCTGTGGGCATATCTGTGGGAGACTGTCTTGATCTGTAATTGATGGAGGAGGGTCCAGCCCACTGTGGGAGGCACCATCCCCAAGCAGGTGGCCCTGGTCTGTATAAGAAAACTAGGTGGGGATGGAAAGATGGCTGATTGATTAAGAACACACACAGGCTGTGGGCTGGAGAGATGGCTCAGCAGTTAAGAGCACTGACTGCTCTTCCAGAGGCCTTGAGTTCAATTCCCAGCAACCACATGATGGCTCACAACCATCTGTAATGGGATCTAATGCCCTCTTCTGGTGTGTCTGAAGACAGCTACAGTGTACCCATAAACATTAAACAAACAAACAAATAAAAGAACATGGCCTGCTCTTCTGGAGGACTCCAGCTTGATCCCCATCAGCCATATCTCTCACACAAGGAGCATACCCAGCTGGTGCCTCAGGTAGGAAGCCTGTGTCAGCTGTGTGTCAGCACACTTGTTGGGGTAGGAAGGCTGTTGTCCTCCAATGTCTCTGGCCTCCACATATACCTGTGTGTGAGCACCCAAGCACACACATGCATGTATACCACACATACATACACCCACCCCACCCCTCTTCACAAACTCAAAGTCTGAATGTAGCGGTACATGTTTATCTTCTAAAGGCATCCTCAACTACAGACGGAATTCAAGGCCAGCCTGGAGTACATGATACCCTGTCTCAGGAAGAAAAAAAAAAGTTTCAGGACAATTCCCCTGGTGTCACTGGTGTTGAACTGTGAATTTTGATGCCTGAACTGGGAAAGACTTGAAATGGCGTAGTCCTAGAAAGGACGGTATTCCCATCAGCCATCTAAAGAGGAGGCAGAGAACACTGAGGACCCAAGACGAAACTGTGAGACCTAAACTGTAAAATGCCTCAAGAAAGTATGGCTCCCTTGGAGCCCCGCCTGCTCTTGGAGCTCTTTTCTCTACCTACGTTCTTTCTGAAGGAAAAAAAAAAAAAAAAAAAACAGAGAACACAGGGAGCTGCTATGAAAAGAGAACTTCCACCACATGGGGGCAGCAGTCAGAAGACAGTGAAGAAATAGTTACCTGGAAGGAAAGCACTGAGAAAGAAGGGGTCAAGGCCTGTCTAAATCCACGTGTGTTTAAACCGAGTATGGTGGTCCACACCTATGATCCCAGAACTCAGGAGGCAAAAGCAGAGGGGGGTCATCATAAGTTTGATGCCAACCTGGGCTACATAGTGAATTCCAGGTCAGCCAGGGCTACATAACAAGAGTCATCTCAAAAGACCAAACGATAGATAAATAAACAGACAAATAGAGGATGGAGAGATGGCGCTGCAGTTGAGAGCACTAGATGCTCTTGCAGAAGACCCGGGTTCAATATCAAGCACCCACACTGAGCAGATCACAGCAGCTTGTAAATCCAATTTCAGGAAATCTGGCCCCTAAGCGCTACTCACACACAGGGTGCACATACAGGCAAAATACACACAGGCAAAATACATAGCATAATAAAATTTAAAATTTAACCCAGTGGTGGCGCACGCCTTTAATCCCAGCCCTTGGGAGGCAGAGGCAGATGGATCTCTGAGTTCAATGCCACCTTAGTCTACAGAGTGAGTTCCAGGACAGCCAGGACTACACAAAAAAAAAACCTGTCTTGGAAAAAAAAATCAAAATAAATCTTTCTCAAAAAAATTTTTAAAAATTAAAATTTAAACTAAACAAGACTACTAGCTTCAAGTTCTTTAAATATAGTTCCCACTTGCTTTTCCTAAACCCTCTATTGAGCCAGTTCACAACTTTTGTGGATTTTAATGAATCTTGGAGCGACTGGGAAGGAATGGATCAGCCCTGTAGCCCAGAGCAAAGGGGAAACAGCCCCTCTGAATGAACATGGTAGAAGCAGAAGCCTTTTAAGAAGGATGGAACTGGAGGATGAAGGTTGGAAGCATCTCTCAGCTCAAGATGGGGCACTGGAGGAAGGGAAAGGCACAAAGATACAGCAGGAAATAAAGCTTTCCCAGTTGAAAGGGCAAGCCAGCCCCAGTGCATCCTCTGCTCTCCGTTTCCCACCCACGGCTGCTCCCGAGCGTACAAAGCACAGTGTTCCCAACAGGGATGAACACTCAGTGCCACCAAGATGACAGCCTGGATGCCAGGCAGCTGGCAATGTGCGGGAGTCTCCATGATATCATCCTTAACACTGTCTTAAACTCAGTGATTTGTCTGCAAGACAGACTGCCACACAGTAGGGCTCTGTGTGGTCTGTCATGCGTTCCTGCACACATTTAACACATAAACATCTGTTTACATCCTTTCAGAAGAATCCTCTTCGATCTAGAAGTCAAAGTGGAAGAGTGTTTTCCCCCCTCTTCCTGTGACATCCCCATGGTCACAGCAACAAGGGTAGAGGACAAGTCTGTGACCTGTGATGAGCCAATCAAAGCAAAAGTCAGATGTTTGCTCAGTGTGAAGTATGTTATGTCATCTTGTGGTAACTGATGGACATTTTGTTACCACAAATGACAATATTGTCTGAGACCCAAATAAACATATACAGAAAGAAGAAGATCTGAGAAGATAATCAGAAGTCGGAGCCAAGGTTCTGCACAAACCTTGCCCAGGGCCATCTTCTCTCTGTACTTTCCTATTCCAGCAGCCTCTAAATTGCTTGTGCAGTTCAAACCAGTTCAGGAGCTAGAGAGAGCTCAGCTGGTTAAAAAAAAAAAAATTCCCTATGCATCCAAAGATTTGAATTTGATACCCAGAACCCACCACACGCCACACACACACACATGCATACATACACACTCACATACATGCATACACACACAGTTACACACGCAGTCAAAAACATATACATACGTGCATACACACACTCACACAGACACAGAGTCAAAAACGTATATATATATACACATGTACATGGTTTGTGCACACAGTATGATGATGTACATTTGCACTTGTAATCCAGCACTTGGGAAGGAAGAGACACGTAGGTCCCTGGAACTCAACAGCCAGCCGAGCCTACATGGCAAGATACAAACCAGTGTGAGACTCTGTGTCAAGGAAGATGAGTAGCACCTGGGGTTGTATATACATACAGAGAGAGAGGAAGAGGGAGAGGGAGAGGGAGAGGGAG
>NW_021621338.1:3798294-3809426 GCF_004785775.1 Grammomys surdaster
AGGGAGAGGGAGAGGGAGAGGGAGAGGGAGAGGGAGAACCAGTTAACAGAATTTCCTGTTATGTGCAGCTAAAATCATGCCCCAATAGAATGATTGTTTGGAAAAGCAAAAGCTTATCTAAGTAAAGGGTCAGAGTCTAGACTATGATGAGCGGCAGGGCAGAACCATAAAGAGGCACAGCCTGGCCACAGGCAGACTCTGGCGGAGCCGGAGAAGCACATCAAAAAATGGCACACAGCAGCAGTGTGGGGGATGGGCCCAGGAATCCATGCTCTGGAGTGGGGTGAACCAGTGTTCACACGCTGGCTCTATTTTATCAGTGTCTGAGCTTTGAAAGTTTGCCAAGGTTTATCTGATGAAGTGTGGATGTGATACTTGTCTCCTGTGGAGGTTTGAATGAGAGCGGCCCCCGTGGGCTTAGTCTGCAGTTGGTAGAACTGTGTGGGAAGGATTTGGAGGTGCTGGGAAGGATGGGACAGTGCATCCTTGTTGGTCCCAGTGTCTCTGGGCTTCGTGGTTGTGTCACGATGTGAGTTCTCAGCTACTGTTCTAATAGCCACACCTGAGAGAACTGACTCCCACAAGTTGTCATTTGACCTCCACAGTATGTGTCCTATATCATGCACGAGTACATGAGGACACACTGGATCCATCAGTGTAAGCCCCACTCCTCTGCCACCACCCTTCCCAATCCTTCCCATCTCCATCATCAAAATGTCCTGTCTTCCCAGGCTGGCCCATCTCATCTCTGCCTTCTGCTCCCATGGTGCAGGGAGAACCGCCCACTTTCCACTGTCACCCACCCAAGTGTCTTTAAGGCATGAATTTTACCACTTTATATGTATTTATTTGGGATGAGGAGATTGTTTAGTTGGTAAACCACTTTCCTTGCAAGAAAGAGTTTGATTCCCAGAACCCACATTTTTTAAAAGCTAGGCAGGAAACTGGAGCAATGTCTCGGTGGTTAAGAGCACTGGCTGCTATTCCAGAGGACTTGAGTTCAATTCTCAGCACCCATATGATGGATCACAGCAGTTCTAGGGAATATAACACCCTATTCTGGCCTCCTCAGGCACCAAATATGCATATACTGCACAGACATACGTGCAGGCAGAACAGCCACATGCATAAAATTTTAAAATTAAGTATCTAGAAAATACTTTAAAAAAAAAAGCCAGATGTGGTAGCACACACTTTTAATCCCAGTACTTGGAAAGCATAGGCTGGCAGATCTCTGTGAGTTCAAGGCCACCCTAGACTGCTGAGCTAGTTCCAGGACAGCCAAAGCTACATAGTGAGATCCTGTCTCGAAAAAAAAAATTAAAAACTAAAGAAAAATAAAAAACAAACAAAAAAGGCATTCCTCACTTGGAGCTCTTCCTGCCCTAGGGAGTTCTTTCTCACCTTTTCTTACTGAATCAATATTTATTCTGTTAATAACAAAAAAATTTTAAGTTAAAAAATATAGGGACATTCATTCTTTTAACACTAGGAAATGAGTCTTCACCATCCTTATACACGCTGGGCAAGCACTCTGCTGAGCCACGCCCCCAGCTCTAAATCTGTTTTAATTGGCACATAAAAATTATCCATAATTGTCGGGGGTAGGGAAGCATACATCTTTAATCCCAGCACTCTTAAAACAGAGGCAGCTGAATCTCTCGTGAGTTTCAGGCCAGCCTAGTCTACAAAGCGAATTCCAAGACAGCCAAGGGTAAACAAAGAAGCCCTGTCTCAAAATAACCAAACAAGCAAATGAAATTATGTATACTTCTAGATGCTATGTTTTTATCCATGTATACGCTGTGTAATATTTAATTCAGGTTTTCTGTGATGAAAACATTGAAAATCCTTCCAATCTTTCTTGAAACACAGACCACATGATCATAATCTGTAGTCACCCTATTGAGTAACAGATCACCAAAAATTACTTCTCCTATCTTGCTAAGACTTAGTAGCCACTGGCCACCCTGTCTTCCTCCTCCCTCCCCTCCCCTCCCCCCCCGATTCTCAGATTTCATGGCATCAATGTTGGGGTTTTTCTCCCTAGACTCCATATGAATGGGATAGGAAGTAGTTATCACTTGGTGCCTGACTTAACTTCTTCATTCAGTACGGTGTTCTCCTGTTCTGTCCATGTCGTCACAGAGGACAGGATTCTGTTCTCTTTGATGTCTGAATTGTATCCCATGGTGCACACATACTATATTTTCTTATCCACTCCTCAGTTGACAAATAATCAACTTCCACTTCTTGGCTCTTGTGAATAGAGCAACAATGAGTGTGCAAGCTTAGTCACTTCACCAACAGGCTGAATTCATTTCCTGTGATAAAGACACAGACGGAAGACTGAATCACATGATAGTTCTGTTTTTAATTTCCCAAGGAACCGCCACGGTGCTCTCTGTAATGGCTATACCTATTTGCATTCCCAAAAGAGAGTGAGAGGTTCCCTCTCCCCTCGCCCTGACCAATACCTACTGTCTTTTATCTTTTTACCAATAGCCATTCTAACAACTGTGGGTTAATGTCTCCTTGTGGGGTTTTTGAGGTTGTCATGTTTTGTCTTGTCTTGTCCTGTCCTGTCCTGTCTTGTCTTGTCTTGTTTTGTTGGACAGTCTCACTGAACATCCCTGACTGGCCTGGAACTCACTTTGTTGACTAGATTGGACTTGAACTCACAGAGATCTGCCAGTCTTTGCCTCCCAGGAGCTGGTATTAAAAGAGTATGGTACCACGCCCAGTTCACTGTGGTTTTAATTTGCATTCCTGTTATGACTGGAGGTGTTGAGTACTTTTTCACACAGCTGTTGGTCATTAGTGTATCCTTCTTTCTCTGTGTGTATGTGCTCATGTGTGCAGAAACACGTGTGCACATACGGGTTCGTGTTTGGAGGACAGACATTGATATTGAATGTCTTCTTCAATCCCCCCCCATATCTTTTTTTTGAGATCCTATTTTTATATTATTTTAAATTGTGTGTGTGCACATAAGTATAGTGCTCTCCAAGGCCAGAAGAGGGTGTTGGATCCCCTTAAACTGGAGTTATAGGAAGTTGTGAGCCCCCAAGCATGGGTGCTGGGAACTGAACCCAGATCCTCTGGAAGAACAGGGAGCACTCTTAACCGCTGAGCCACCTCTCCAGTCCATCCACCTTAATTTTTGAGACTCAGTCTTTCACTAAACAAGGAGCTCACTGATTCAACTAGACTAGCTAGCCGAACAATCCACAGGAATCCTCCTGTCTCTGCCTCCCCAGAACTGAGATGACAGATGTACACTACCTCACCCAGCTTCTACGAAGATTCCAGGGAGCAAGCTCAGACCAGCTTGTCTACGGAAAGTACTTTAAAGACTGAGCTAGCTCCTCAGCTATTTGGTGTATTGAACTACTAATAATGATTTCTTGTTTTGTTTTTGTTTTTGTTTTTGTTTTATTTTTTTTATTTTTTAAAATATTTTTTCTCAAATCATAATTCATTCACACAGGGGTTATAAACACAGAAAGGCAGGATGTGGGGAAGGGAATGACACTGGAGTATGGGTGTTCAGGGGGAATACAGATATCTTTCGGAACCGGGTATCAGCTGGGTGAAGGTTCAGGGGACAAGTCACTATGACTCTGCCTATGACACGCTTGTCCTTATCTAAGTTGGTATTGTCTCCCCAGGCTACCTATTTACAAGGTCTATGACTGCTCAGGCTGGTAAATTACCACAAAAGCTGCCTGTTTACAATAGCTTATAGCCATCTGTTTCAATGTTTTTCCACAGAGACCCAAGACTTGGTGTTAGTATACATGTATGACAGGCCTATTGCTGATTTTAGGCCTATGGCTGATTTTAGGCCTTCTCTTGTTTTGTTTTTAAGTCTGCTTTGCTGTCCTCAGATTCAGAATTCTCCTGCTTCAGCCTCTGAGTGCTGGTTATCGCAAGTAGGTACTACTAACAAGCCTGGCTTAATGTTAAGAATTTGTGTCTGTTGATTTTGTATCCCAGAACTTGGTTGATTTGTTATTATTGTTGCTGTTTTAATACTTTTAGTGGGGTCTTTGGAATTTTCTATGTAAGATCATGTCAAAGACTAACAATTGAACTTGTTCCTTTGGGGGTTTTTTTTGTTTGTTTGTTTTTTGTTTTGTTTTGTTTTGTTTTAAAGACAGAGTCATTCTGTGGCCCAGGTTAGCTTCAAACTTGGGGTCCCCCTCTTCCCCAGCTTTCCACATGCTGGTGTTGAAGGTGTGAGCTGCCCTGCCTGGTTTTAAACAGTTGGGTTTTAAACTTGTTCCTGTTTTTTTTAAGATATATTTGTTGTATATATGTGAGTACACCATCAATACCTTCAGACACACCAGAAGATGATATCAGACCCAATTACAAATGATTGTGAGCCACCATGTGGTTGCTGGAAATTGGACTCAGGACCTCTGGAAGAGCAGTCAGTGCTCTTAACCACTGAACCATCTCTCCAGCCCAAGTTGTTCCTATTTTGAGCTCATTTTTCCAATCAAGAACAGGTTTTGAATTTTGCCCAAAGTTTCTATATAGATAATTATGTGACTTTTCCCCCTCAAAACAGATTAGTAAATTAATTTCATTGGTAGTTTCCTATTACTGAATGCTGCTTGGGCTTTTAGAATAAATACCATTTCTTGAATAAAAAGAATGGGATCGAAGCTGAAGCCCTGGCCTGGTGTTGTCTCAGTCAGGGTTTCTATTGTTCTGATGAAACACCATGACCAAAAGCAACTTGAGGAGGAAAGGGTTAATTTCAGCTTCTACTTCTACATCACAGTCCATCACTGTGGCTAAATCAGGGCAGGAACTCAAACAGGGCAAGAACCAGAAGGCAGGAGCTGATGCAGAGGCAATGGAGGAGTGCTGCTTATTGACTTGCTCCCCATGGCTTGCTCAGCCTGCTTTCTTATTGAATCCTGGAACCACCTGCCCAGGGATGGTGTACCCTACAGTGGACTGGTCCCTCTGACACTGATGATAATTAGGAAAATTATCACTTGTCCATGGGCCAATCTGATGTGGATCTTTTCTTAATTCAAGTTCTCTCTTCTCAGATGACTAGCTGTATCAAGGTAACATAGCACAAATGGCCTTCAAAGCTTTACTCAATTCCTGTCTCAACGTGTCCTCTCTGCCTTCACCTGAGTGACCCAACACTAGAAACTTCCTGTCTCCTAGCTCCTGGAGTCTAAAATGAGATATCAGCGTGACTTTTTTCCTCTTTAGGGCAGTAAGAGGGACTTTAACCTGTACCATACATTGCTCTGGGGCCTGTACTTTGCTGGCAAAAGGTGGCATTCCTTGGCAGTAGAAGCACAATCCAGTATCTGTCCTTATGTCCCCATGTTCCCTCCACTGTGTCCCTGTCCGTGGATTCCTAAGCACAAATCCCATTTAGATAAGATCACCAGTTGTTGAGGTTTTTTTTTGTTTGTTTGTTTTTTGTTTTTCGAGACAGGGTTTCTCTGTGTGTAGCCCTGGCTGTCCTGGAACTCACTCTGTAGACCAGGCTAGCCTCGAACTCTCGAACTCAGAAATCCGCCTGCCTCTGCCTCCCAAGTGCTGGGATTAAAGGCGTGCGCCACCAATGCCCGGTGAGGTTTTGTTTTTTACTGTCTATTGTAATGCCAAGTGCTGCCCCCAAGACCTGGAGCCTGCCCTAGCCCCTGGCCTGGGAGGAAGAGGAAGAAGGAGAAGCAGCCATGAGATAAGAGAGCGTGTCCCTGAGGGATGCCCAATTGGGGTTAAGAAGAGCTCAGATAAAACTTAGTAAGTAAGTAATAACTTTGCTTTATTCATAGGAAAATGAATTCTAACAGCATGGAGGGCTGGCAGCTGCCCAGCTCTTGTGTTGGTTAAGTCTTATTGTAAATATAAAAGCTGTGAGTGTGTCTTTCATTCCAGAACTAATTGGTTTAGGGCGGGTTCTACCCAGGCTGAGATTTAAATAATTGCCACAACCAGCCTTAGAAGCCTGGGGCTCCAGCTAACAACACCCTCAACAACTCAAATTCCCAGTGACCAAATAAGGTCACATTAGTCGTCTCAGATCTTGGAGATAGGAGGCAGGAACACAATTCCGGCCATCCCTGAGCCATCTGCCGCAGCCTCTGGCTTTGCCCCTGGGTGTTTAGCCATTGACTTGACTCACTACTTCCTCCATCCGGAAAGCCTGCTTGCTTCAACCTGGAGTAAGGTCCTCACTTGCCCCAAGCTTGCTGCCTGGGGCCTCGCCCACTGCTTGAGACCTCCCGCCCAGCTGTTCATAGCTCCCCAGGCCTTTCTCATTGACCACCCAGGAACACGCTTCACACTTGACTTGTTTATTTTGGATCTCCACTTCTTGAGACTGTAAGCATCGGGAAAAACAAGATTCTATTGTGTTTTGACCCCTGTATCTCATGCACTTTGGAGATAGCTTGACAAGTGGATGGTGAAATAGATGTTACAGAATCAAATTGCACAAAACATAGATTCTAAAGACTAAGAGGCCCCGCCTGTGGGTAACCTGTAACCCCGCACTTGAGAAACAGAGGATGGAGGGTTACCATTTCAAGGTTATCCTCGATGACTTCAGACTTTTTTGTTTTTTTGTTTTGTTTTGTTTTTTTCAAGACAGGGTTTCTCTGTGTGTAGCCCTGGCTGTCCTGGAACTCACTCTGTAGACCAGGCTAGCCTCGAACTCTCGAACTCAGAGATCTGCCTGCCTCTGCCTCCCAAGTGCTGGGATTAAAGCCGTGCACCACCACCGCCTGGCCTACTTCAGACTTTCTTAAAAATGAAAAAAAGACCTATCAGTGATTTTTTTTTCTTGCCCCTATCCTCTGGAAAGTCACACTACAGGGAAAGTTTAGGCCACCTATTTGTAGAAAATGACCTAGCAAGGTGAGGTGTTTCAGAAATGCCTGAAATCAAGCAGGAAATGGAAAAAAACAAAAACTACTGAAGGATGTAGTTTCATAACTCAACCGGCAGAGGGCAACATTGTCTCCTAAGCAAATCAGTTAAGTGCCATGATCTACTGAAACCACTGTAAACAGCCCCATATCTGGAACCTAGAGCCACCGTTTGACAAACTCCTTGGGGGTACATTCCTTTTTCTCTAAGTTCTCCCACACAAGTATTTCGCAGTTAGCACAATGCGAGTAAACTAGCTCTAGTACCCATGTGTTCTCAACCCATGGAGGGTTGACTGAAGTTATCATGGGATTCAAAACAAAAGTCTTGTCTGGGGTCAGCCCCTTCTTGCATCCTACAAACCGTTTCTCCAGAAGATTCTCAGCCTCTTGGGTTACACTACTTTCCTTCTCATCAAGGCAACCAAAAGCTGCACAGAAGTAAAACTTCAGGACTAGGGACCCTGCTCCCTCTGCAGAGTGTTTGCTTTGCAAGCAGGAAGCCCTGGGTGCCATCATTAAGGAGGGTAGCTTTGAGATGAAGCTGCTTTCTTGTTTACCTGTGGTGGGGGTAGGGGGAGCCTCTGGTCTTTCTCTCTTCTGATTTTTTTCTTCTTTACAAGTCGAGGTTAGAGCTGTCAATGTAGCTCAGTGTAGAGCACTACATGGCTACAGTGCCCCAAGCTCTATCCTCAGAGTCCTCCCCTCCCAAAGAAAACTGAGGTCTCACTGTGCCTTCCAGCCTACCCTGAGTTTGTGCCATGCTTCTGCCTCAGCCTCCAGAGCTGGGGCTTTCAGCACCCTCCGCCATGCCAAGCCTTTTCCTCCTTGTACAAAGCACACTGATCCTACGTTAGGGCCGGACCCTCCTTTTGTCACTAGGACACAATACCTGCCAATAATCTTGGAGTAAAGCCCTGTGTGCTCCAGGTTAAAGATGCCCCCATGAGTGCTGGTGTGAGGGCGTGGCAGAGCAGAGCAAGGTGGTACAGAAGGTGCTCGCCCCTTCCCTTTTATTCCTTTTCCTGGATGATGCCATCCTCCCTCAGGGCAAGCTTTCCTCTTTGCTAATCCTCTCTGGAAACACCTTGACGCCCAACCCTAGAGGCATTTACTGATCAATCCAGTGGAGCTAACAACCTAGATGAACCATCGAAAGGGCTGGCTATGTCAGTCTATGATACAGCACTTCCCCAGCACACGCGTCCCCAGCACCCCTCGTATGCAACAAGAGAATACAGGCTATTCTCATGAAGACTGACTATCGCAAAACCCAATGCCTCAACCTTAAACAAAGCAAATGCCCCCTAAATGTCACTGGCAGCTTGTAACAGATCACAGCAGACCAGACGGTTCCACGAGGGAGAGTTTATTAAGAGAGAGGGAGAACGAGAGAAGAGAGAGAGGAGTAGAGAAGTAGAGGAGTAGAGCCCGGCCATGACCACGTGGAGAAAGGGGAAGGGGAGGGGGAGGGGAGAGGGCAACCTGCAGGCGCTGGGTCGAGAGGCCAAGAGTAAAACCAAGAGAGAGAGGAGGGGGCAAGCAGCCCCTTTTATAGTGGGCAGGCCTACCTGGCCGCTGCCAGGTAACTGTGGGGAGGAGTTTAACAGATTACTAACAGAAGCAGCACGTGGATACTAGTTGATAACTTCTGTTTGTAGCTTTACAAAAAGCTTTTTTTTTTTTAAATTTATTTACTTTATGTTCTGTTAATGCGAGCTTCCCTATTGCCTCTTACAGGCTTCCAACAATACCAAGTTCTACCCTGTGCATCCCAACCAGCAAAGTCAACATGCTGTGTGACAGACTGACTGTCAAAGCAGTATCCTTGGTTGCAGTAAAAATAAACCACACAAATGGCTGCCGGGGGTGGGGGATAGAGCTGGGAACGGAGCAGATGGGACACAGGTGGAGAAAGACTGTTCGTTAATGGCTGCTTTTTTTTTTGGACAGGGTCTCACTGTGTACTCCAGGCCACCCTTTAAATCATTATCTTCCTGCTTCAACCTCCCAAGTGCTGTTCTTTGCAGACGTGTGCCGCAGTGCTTGGCTCTTTGGTAGCTTATAGTTCTCATTGTATATTTTAATCTTAAAAAAAATGCTTGCCTCCCATACACAAAACCTGGGGTTTGAGTCCCAGCACTGCGTACAGTAGGTGTGGTCGTGTATACCAGTGATCCTAGCACTCAGGAGGTGGAGGCAGGAAAAATATTAGCCCAAGTTTGTCCTTGCTTACTTAGGGAGTGTAAGGCCAACCTGGGCTAGGCGAGACCCTGTGGTGGTAGAATATCTGTGGTATCAGTCAGAAACTTAGCTCAGGCTGTGCAGTCTCTGTGTGTGTTTCTGGCTGCTCATCTTCACTTGCACTCAGAGAGCCCAAGATGCCTCCAGCCAGCACCCAGGGCCTCACTTCTGGGCTCAGTGGCCCTGTCCTTCAGTCTTCACAACCTGGTTAGTTGGTTGGTTGGTTGGTTTGAGGTCTTTTGTTTTGTTTGTCATTGTTTGTTTTTTGGTTTGGTTTGTTATTGTTTTGAGATTCAGTCTCACAGTACCACCAGCCAGTCGTTAAACTTTGATTCTCCTCCCTCCCCCTCAAGAATTCTGGGAACTCAAGCGCACACCGCCACAGAGAGCTGGCTGACTCCTCCAAACTGCCCCCATCCAGTTCCACCCTCTCCTGGTCTCTCCCCAGCCTCCAGCTTTTCTCCCCTAGGTACTGCTAGGCTCAGGCATGTTTGCTCTGTAGTGCACATTGCACGGCATGACCAAATGCTCTTCTCTGAGTCTGGAAGAAGTTGGTGATGCTTGTACCTAGGACATAGACAAAAATAAGAATGTCAAACTCCAAACTAAGACCAGTGAGAAGGCTCAGAGGTCAAGGTGCCTGCCACAAAACCTGAGGGTCTGCATCCCACCCCCAGGATGGAGTTCCACAGCTCATGCTCGAATGTTTGCCTAGCCTGGCTGGAGCCCCAGATTCCATCTCCAGAATAAGGGGGGAAGAGAGAAAGGGAGGAAGGAGAAGGAAGAAGAGGAAGAGGATGAAGAATGTGTGCCCTCCAGGGAGCTCCCAGCAGTCAGCTCTCCAGAAATCTCTGAAGCCTGTCATCTGAGGTGTTTACAGAGGTGTCATCACATATATACACATCACATTGAGTTGTGAAGCCAGATAGGCTGGTGTCCTCAGATTCCCCACTTCAGGGCTTCCAGGCAAGGACCTCTAGCATAACACAGTGTATCACAAGGGTCAGCTGCAGAAGGTTTTTTGTTTTGTTTTTGTTGTTTTTTGTTTTTTGTAAGATTTTTATGTGCATTGGTGTTTTACCTGCATTTATGTCAGTGTGAGAGTGTCAGGTTCCCTGGAACTGGAGTCACAGACAATTGTAAGTCACCATGTGGGTGCTAGGAATTGAACCTGGGTCCTCTAGAAGGGCAGTCAGTGTTCTTAACCACTGAACCATCTTTCTATCCCATTTGTTCTTTAAGACAGAGTCTTATGTGTCTGTCTGCCTTCAAACTCACTAAGTAGCTAAGCACAGTCTTACACTGTCTGATCCTCTTGCCTCTGCCATGTGTGTGCTGGCAGTACAGGCGTGTGCCACCATACTCAGTTTACAAGGTGCTAGGAATGGAATCCATGCTAGAGAAGTACTCTACCAACCCAAAGAGAAGCTCTTTTACCACAATGTTCAGTGAGCACATACTATAACAAAGTATAGAAACTACAAAAACCTGAGTACCTGTGGAATAAACATGTTTCCAGTGTAGAAGAGCCAAACGGGGATTATCTGTAACAATAATTTTTAAAAATGTAATAGCATGTCAGGTTACAAAGGATGGCAAATAACATATCCTGGAAGAAGGAACGCTTGAGTTTATCTTTTTAGACTGAATACAAGTTTTCTAGGTTGACCTGGGGAAGGTCTACCATGCAATCAGAAAGAACCGTAAACTGCAAAGTGCCGAACAAAGAGAACAGTGGGATCCACAGTCATAACAGACAAACCAAGGAAGGCCAGCGAAGCAGGACAGGAAGCTAAGGACCAAATCACACCTTCAGGGCACAGTGACCTAGGCTGTTAAAGGACCAGGTGTTAGGATTCGGACGAGGTTTGGACAGACAACTCGAGACCGATCCGGTTCCACAGGAGGGGATTTATTTGGGGGGGGGGGGGGGGGTGTTATAAAAATTTGATATGTTGACCGGGGGAAGGGGTA
>NW_021621338.1:3809526-3919652 GCF_004785775.1 Grammomys surdaster
CGGTCTCAACTATTTAAGTGGGTGATGACGTGTAACTTCCCAGGTGTAGGTGAGTGAGGCAGGTGAATTCTGAGAGTGGTTGTCTCAGCAACGTAGGAGTCGCTGGCCCCTGAATATGACTGGGTTCAGACTTATACTAACACCAGGCAGATACCAGTTCCATCCACCCACTGCTCAGAAGTGTCTGGAACACCCGCCCTGTGTTCAGATGCCACATCCTGTGGAATGGAGTCTAGACAAAGGGCCATAGTGAACCACACTCTGTGTTTTCCAAGGACCAGGTAATGAGTACAGGAGATAACAGACCCATCCTCTGAAAGGGAGACTGGAACTCAGGCTCCAAGAAGGAAGGAGACAGGGACATGAGGTGATTTCTGGGAAGGGACCTGGTAGCATGGGGTGGAGTTTGCAGGCCTGGCAATGATGACCTTTGAGTTTGTCTGCATCGTACCTTCATAAAGAGCTGGGCCCGGGCCAGGAGTGATGGCACACGCCTTTAATCCCAGCATTCAGGAACAGAGGCAGAAGAATCTCTGTGAACTCAAGGTTAGCCTGGTCTACTTAGAGTTCTACCCTATATTTTAAAAATTAAAAAAAAAAAAAACAACAACAAAGAACAGACAAGCTGCCTGCTTCCTTAATCCTGGCCTGGAAGAACATGTTGTCTCTGCAGGCTGAAGCTGGATGCCTGCTATTGCTTCTGCTGCAGTGTTCTTTCTGGGAAGATATGGTCCCCATCTCTGCTCTCTCCCAGAGTCCACACATGCCTGCATAGAGGTGTGATGTGCCCATCACTATGCCTTCCCCTTGCTCATTCTCCGGCAGGCCCTCGGTTTGATAAAGATGATCTGAGCTATCTAATTAAAGATAAAAGTCTGCAGAGAAGAGTAAATTGGTTTGCTGTTTGTTGTTGTTTAATGAAACCACAGGGCAAGGCAGATGGCTTGGTGGCTAACGTCCATCCCAGGCAAGAGTAAGAACCTCAGTTCAGATGTCCAGAACCCACATAAATGCTGGAAGGGCATGCAGTTCACCTGTCACAGTAGAGTTCCAAACTCTGCCTCCGTGAAGAAAGTAAGAGGAATGGAAGAAGCCAGTGACCTAGGCTGTTAAAGGACCACAGTCAGCCTCTGGTCTAGACATACACAAACATGCATACATGTATGAATGTATGTCACACACAGAGATGCATACAAACAGACACACAGATACACACATAGAAACACACAAATACACACAGACACACATCCCTATACACACATACACATACACAAAGAGAGAGACCCTCACACACACATATATACCCACACACATACAAACATATATACATGCATCACACACATCACACACAGACAGTCACAAGCAAACAATTAAACCACTGAATAAAAGAAAAGTCAAGCCGGGTGGTGGTGGTGCACGCCTTTAGTCCCAGCACTTGGGAGGCAGAGGCAGGCGGATTTCTGAGTTCGAGGCCAGCCTGGTCTACAGAGTGAGTTCCAGGACAGCCAGGACTACACAAAGAAACCCTGTCTCGAAAAACCAAACCAAAAAAAAAAAAAAAAAGCCAAACAGAACATGATGGCGTATCCCTGTGAGCATAGCACTTGAGAGGTAAAGACTGCTGGCTCTCTCTGAACTCCAGGGCACCCTGGTCTACATAGTGAGACCCTAGCTCAAAAAGAAAAGAAAGAAGAGAGAGACAAAGACAGACAGAGACAGACAGAGACAGAGAGAAACGTGTCGCGAGAGCTGGAGAGATGGCTCAGCAATTGAGAGCACTAGCTTCTCTTCCAGAGACGCCAGGCTTGATTCCTGGTACCCACATGTTGGCTCACAACCATCCGTAACTCCAACTACAGGCTCCAACTCCCTCTTCTGGCCTCCGTGAGCACCAGGTACACGTGTAGTTCACAGACATACATGCAGGCACAATACCCATCCACATAACATATAACTAAATCTAAAAATAATACATACATGCATTTATAAATAAAAATACATGTCATGAGCCAAAATTTACATTTGAGACATTTAATCTCACTGGAGATTATAAAAAAGCAAATCAAAATGAAGTATCTGCTTTCTTTTGATGGGTAGGATTAAAACCCTCTGGCCAGTTGTCAGCACGGATGAGAGGGAACAGGTGCCCCTTTGTTCTGTGAAGGAAGCCTAAGCTGGCAAAGCCTTTGGAAGGTCATTTAACAGCGAGGTGTCCAAATATGAAATGAGCACGCACACTATGCACTCAGGGCTCCCTGGGGAATTTATTTTAAGAAAATAATGGCACAGGTGTGCCAAGTTGTTTGAACAAAAATGGTCATCCTATTGAAAAGCTGGAAAGAGCAGGGGATAGGCTCAGGGTGTCACTGAGATAGGATGCTCACCAAATGAACAGGACCCTGGGTCAGCACCAACAACACCCAAGTGGCAGAAGGGAGCTGGAAAAGTTAAGAACAGCCTCAATGTCTGTTAATGAGGGGGTTTTGTTTATGTGTTAAGCTCAAAGACAATTCTATTAGAGTTTAAAAATGAGCCCCCCCCCCCAGGACAAACAGGCAAACTGTAAATCTCAGCAGATGCCTGGAAGAGAAAGGGGGCGGGAGTGTGGACCTGTGACAGTTCAAGCAGACAGCCACTTGGTGAGCTTAAGAGAATGGATAAGGAAGCTAAAAATACTGGGGAAAGCATACCTAGGCTCTCTGGCCAGAACAGATGAGAAGGGGAAAATAATAATAATAATTAATAGCTAGGCCTTTCTGAGTCAGAAAGTGGGCAGACCCCAGTCCTTGTGGTGATCATAAGGACTGCTCGTTAATAAGGGTTTGGTTAGCTTATGAGACAGATGTTACGAGGATCAAGCGGGTTTTATGAAAGACAGAACTGACAAAAAGCATTTGATGCTGCTTATTTATTTGTATGTGTTTGTGTGTGTTCACACATGTATGTGTGTGGCACATGTGTGTGCATGTGTGTATACACATGCATTTGTGTGCACATGTGTGTGTATGTGAGTGTGCATCTGTGTGTTGTGTGTGTGGGTAATGCTGGGAATTACACTTGGTGCTTTACACATTTTTTTCTTTCATCTTTCCTTCCTATTTTCTTGTTTCCAGTTCCCTTTTATTTATAGTTTGTATTTTAATTTTTTTATTATTGTATGTATATAATTGCATCGCCTTCATGAATGTCTATGTATCACATGTGTGCAATGACCACAGAGACCAAAAGAAAGCATCAGAGCTACTGAAACTGAAGTTACAGATGTTATGAATTATGTAGGTGCTGGGAATTGAACTTGTGTAGCTGAGCTTTTGCTTACTTTATGAGTTCTTTCTTTATGGGTTCTTTCACCCTTTTCCCCACCTCTTCTTCCACCCTTTCAGATCCCTAACACTAGATAGGAAAGAAAGAAGGATAGAAAGAAAAGATAGAGAAAGGGGGGCTGGAGAGATAGGTTAAGAAGACTTCTTGCTCTTCAGAAGATTCAACTTCATTTCCTAGGACCCATCTCTAACAGCCTATGAAGGTTTTACACACACACACACACACACACACACACACACACACACACGAGCACAAGCTTGGAAGCCATGGCTTCCTTCTCATCTGTCTAACAGCTCTCAGATCACTACAGCAGCTGTCGTAAGATAGCTGTCGGCCCCTTCAGTTATGTGTTAAGGGTAACAGGAAGTCATTCTCTTGAAGACTGGAATGAGAGGGACTCCTTTGCACTTGTTTTTGCTTGTTACTGTATCAGTCTCTTTTAGCCCAGGCTAGTCTCAAGCTCTCTACAAATGGCCTTGAACTTCTGATTCTCCTGCCTCCACATCCTCATGCACCTCCATGCCTGGTTTCAGTGGTGCTGGGAATCGAACCTAGCACCTGGCTAAGCAAGCACTCTCACCAAGTGAGCTGTAGCCGCATCCCCTTTGCAGGCTTTGAAGAAGCATGCCACCATGCTTGTTAAGGGGGAGGACTAAGTAATAACAGCAGTGTTACAGCTGCAGGGAGACGAATTTTGCCAACATTCTGAGGATTCTTAGAAATAGATAATTACCCTAGTTGAGTCTGGGATAGACCACAGCTCCAGTCAACAACTGTTTTAAAATCTAGTGAGACCTAGAGCAAGGCACCCACCCTGCCATGCTGTCGATGACTCCTAAGCCACAGACAGTAAGTGGTATTTAAGGCTTCGAATTGTGGCAGCTTTTTATTCCACATGGAAAACTAGTGCAGTACCTATCCAGTTCATCAAAGAAGGTCTTAAAATAGCCTTCTGGAGGCTGGGGAGAGGGCTCTGCAGTCAAGAGCTCTGCTGCTCTTGCAGGGGACTCGGCATGTGTAACTCCAGCTCGAGAGGATGTGATGTCCTCTGGCCTCCCAGGGCTCTGCATACACACAGTACACAGACACATGCAGTCAAAGCACCCAGATACAAAAGATAAAAAACTAATAAATCTTTTTCTTAATCCACTTCTGGGGCTGAGGAGATGGCTCAGTATATAAAATACTTGCCATACAAATGTGAGAACTAGAATTTGGATTCCTGGGCAGACAAGGCAGCCTACCCGACTGTAGTTCCAGAACTCAGGAGGCAAAGACAGGAGATCCCTGCAGCAAGCTGGTTAGCTAAGATTAGCCACATAGGTAAGTTCTGAGTTTATCTAAAAACACAGGAGAACAACTGAGTTAAAGGCCCTTCCTCAAGCCAGATATGGTGACTCCTACCTGCAATCCCAGTCCTCTGGAGGCTGAAGCAAAAGAATCTCCAGTTCAAGGCCAGTAAGAGCAAGCTACATGCATACATACATACACACAAATACATACATACAGTAAAGTTTACACACACACACACACACACACACACACACACAAAGAGGTAATGTAGAGGAAGACACCTGGTGTCAATCTCTGGCCTCTGCACACACAAGATCATACATGTGCACATGAACCCACACACATGTGTACCCATACACATTTGAACATGCATACACACATGCAGGTTACACCATACACACATACCATTTCCACCATTCTACCCAGAGTAAGCTGACATCAACTTCCACCCAGGCAAGCTGAATACACCATAGATTTCTGTCCCTCCTCACAGAACTGAGCCAAGACACAGAGCCCCCCGAGACAAAACAAGAATTTGGCATGCCTTCCTTTCAGTAGAAATGGGAGCTTTTGATAGTTTATTAATGAAAAGTAGTATGCTTCTGTTCTTATGCTAAAATGAGACACACACACATACATATACATACATACATACATACATACATACATACATACATATATATGATTTTTTTGTAAAGCAGATAGCTTCCTGGAAGGCACCTCAAGCCACTTAAATTGATAAGTCCCCATTTCCAGTAAACACTGCTCACTGCAGGCTCTCGGCTGACTGTAGGAAAGGGCGGTTCTTGGCAGACTCATGTCAGGTTTAGAAGAACGGTTTGTACATGCCAATCACAAGTTTTTACTTTTGATGAAAAGCAGCTTATCTTTTATATGGTGCTCATGATTTTAGGGCCAGATCCGAGGTCATGAATACTTGCCCTTACATTTTTATCTAGCAATGCTACAGTTGGGGATTTATATTTAGGGCATTGATCCAGTGTGGATTGACGTCTGTGTACAGCATAAGAAAGAATGTGTGGCTCAGTTGGGGAACACTTAAGGGGCATCCTTGAGGCCCTGGGTTCAAGTCCTCGCATACGAAAAGAGAAAAGGAAAAAGAGGCAAGGGCACAGTCTATTCTTTCCTTGTCCTTATCGAACTACCCACAGCTTATTAAAGAGAAAGATTTTTATGCTCACTAAATGATGCTCTTACCAAAAATGAATCAGCTCCGAATGTTTTAGATGGTCACTAAACTCGCAGATCTACGACATTGTTCCTTATACATCTGGCCACATGTCAGCACAACACTGTCCTGATTGCCATACATAAGAAACCAGAGGCTGTTCTGACCCAGAATTGTTCCCATCTAAAGAACTGCAGGGACAAAAATGGAGAAGAGACTGAAGGAAAGTCTGTCCAGTGACTGGCCCAACGTGGCAGGGGTGTGGGGGTGAGGTCCAAGGCCTGACACTATTACTGATGCTATGGTGTGCTGACAGATGGGAGCCTGGCATGGCTGTCCTTTAAGAAGTCCCACCAGCAGCTGACAGATACAGATACTTACACCCAACCATTGCACTGAAGTCGGGGACCCCTATGGAGAAATTAGGGAAGGATTGATAGAACTAACAGGAAGGGTGACCCCATAGGAAAACCAGCAGTCCCAACTAATCTGGACCCCTGGGAGCTCCCAGAAACTGAGCCATCAACCAGATAGCATACATAGATGGTCTGAGGGCCCAGCCCTTGTATAGCAGAGGTCTGCCTGGTCTCGTCTCAGTTGGAGAACATGCACTTAATCCTCAGGAGACTTGAGAACCCAAGGAAAGGGGATGGGGGGACAGGCACCCTTTCGGAGGCAAGAGGGAGGAAGAATGGGATGAGGAACTGTGGGAGGGGGCACTGGAAGGGGAGGCAATGGATGGAATGTAAATAAATAAAATAATTAAAAAGAAAAAATGAAGCCAGAGGCTGGGTGGTTGTGTCACACTTGAGAGGCAGAAGCAGGCTGAGTTCTGAGTTCAAGGCCAGCCTGTTCTATAGAGTGAGTTCTAGGATAGCTAGATCGACACAGAAACAAAAAGAAGAAGGATGGAAGGAAGGAAGGAAGGAAGGAAGGAAGGAAGGAAGGAAGGAAGGAAGGAAGGAAGGAAAACCAGAAAGCATGAGACCTCTATTTTTTTTTTTTAAGTTTTCAATATTGTTCTGGCCGCTCAGCGGCCCTTACAGTTCTATAAAAGTTTGGAAGTCAGTTTAAATTTTTGCAAAGGAAAAGAAAAAGAGCCATTGGAAGTTTGATAATGATTGCACTGAATCTATAAATTGCGTTAAATAATAATAACTTAATAACATTTGTTCTTTCAATCTATCAACATGGTTGCAATTCCATTTATATAGCTCTTTCTAGATGTCTTTCACCAGTGCTTTACAGATTTAGTGCAGGAATTTTTCATCTCCTTATCTAAATTTATTCCTAATTTATTCTCTTGGATGAATTTTAATCTTTTCTGGTCTGGAAACATACTGTGCAAGCAGACCAGGCTCACCTCAAACTTGGGACCCTCCTGCTTCAACCTCCTGAGTATTAGGATTATAGGCACATACCCGTCTTGCTTTGTTTAAGTTTTTAAGATTATTTTATTTCATTGTATGTGTATGGTGTTTTGCCTGCATGTGTCTGTATACGTGTGTATACGCATATATATATAATACACACATATACGTGTGTATATACATATATATAATATATGACATATATGTATATGTATTCAAATACCTGGGGCCTGAGTTACCCAGAAAAGGTATCAGATTTCCTGGAACTGGTTACAAAAGATTGTGAGCCTCCATGCAGGTGCTGGGAGTCAAACAGGTCTTCTGCCAGACCAGCCCCTGCTTCTGACCACAAAGGCATCTTTGCAGCCCCTTGTGTTTAATGTTTCTAACATGCAGTGCCTCTTTTTATGCATCTCTTGTAATCCAGGCTGGACTTGAACTTACTATGTACCTGAGAATTACCTTGAATTTCCAGTTCTCCGGCTTCCACCTGGAGTGGGTGCCAATTTAGAAGCGAGTGCCGCCACACCCAGCTCTGTAATGTTACAATTTCTATTCCTTCTACATCTCCTTTTCACTGTATATTTTAACTTATTTTCTTAGTGGTTGCCATGGGGATTACAACTGGCACTCTAAACTTGGAGAAATTCAATTTGAATTGGTACCAACTCAGTTCAACAGCAAGCGTTAACTGCAGCTATCCCGGAACCTTCCATTCCTCCCAGATAGTATTGGCCCAGACTACATCTTTAAATATCATGTAACAGTCATGATTATTTACACATTTATGCCTTAGATCACATTAAAAATAATAGAGCCATGATGTTAAAAAAATACCATTATACTAAACGTTATGTTTACCCATGTGATTACTTTCTCTGGATTTCTTTATTCTTCAGACACCTTCATGGTGGGACTCATTATAGCCTGTAGTTTTGTTTTGTTCTAAAGGATTTCTATTCGGATTTCTTGTTGAATAGGGCTGCTAGTGACGAGGAACTTCAGCTTTTGTTTGTGTGTGTCTGTCTTAATCTCATCTTAGCTTTTGAAGAATAATTTGGTTAGAAACAACATTCTGACTGACAGGTTTCTCTTCTAGGTGCTGCTTCTTCTTCTTCTTCTTCTTCTTCTTCTTCTTCTTTTTTGGTTTTCCGAGACAGGGTTTCTCTGTGTAGCCCTGGCTGTCCTGGAACTCACTCTGTAGACCAGGCTGGCCTCGAACTCAGAAATCCGCCTGCCTCTGCCTCCCAAGTGCTGGGATTAAAGGCGTGTGCCACCACCGCCCAGCTTCTCTTCCAGCTTCTTAAAGATACCATCCTCCTCCTGTCCTCTGGCCTCCATGATTTCAAATGAGAAATTAGCTGTTAGTTCTTCCTGAGGTTCCCCTGATAAAATGAATCAATCAGCCATCTCTTGCTACTTTCAAGATATTCTCTGTTGTCTTTCAACTTCTTGACTATAATGTCTCTATAAGTCTCAAGTTTATTCTGCTTTTAGTTTGTCGAGTAAATAGGAAATATAGCTTCCTGTATTTTATTAAACTTGGGGTTTGTGCATAAAACTGGAGTCACAGACGGTTGATAGCCGACATGTCTGTGCTGGTAATTGAACCCAAGTCCTCTGGAAGAGCAGTCAGTCTTAACCACTGACCTCTCTCTGACCCCTACTTTTTCTGGATTTTTGTTTGTTTGTTTGTTTGGGTTGGTTTTGGTTTTGTTTGTTTTGTTTTTATTTGTTTTGAAATAGAGTCTCTCTAAGTAGCTCTTTCTGTCCTAGAACTCACTAGGTAGACCAGGCTAGTCCAAAATTCACAGATCTCTGCCTGCCTCTGCTTCAAAATTGTGCTTTACAATTTTTTTAAGAAAAGAAGACATTTTAAATATTAAAATTATAACTTGGCAAATCAAATTCTCTTCCCTCTAAACTATCTTAAGGATTGTTATTAGTTGAGAAAGGTTACAATCTTTTACTTATGTTTTCAAATATTGTTATTTTTATTGTAGTTTGTTCTTTTACAACAGGGTTTCTCTATGTAGTCTTGGCTGTCCTGGAACTCCCTTTGTAGACCAGGCTGGCCTCAGACTCACATAGTTCCAATTTACCTCCCAAGTGCTAGGATTAAAGGAGTGCACCACACCAGGTTTACTTTTACTTTTTTTTTTTTTTAATAATGTGTATGAGCACATTGCAGCTGTCTTCAGACACACCAGAAGAGGGCCTTTGTAACAGTCCGTCCTGCCCCACATTTGAGGGCCACTTTGTCCCAGCCTGAGCTGCTGCTCCGCGGGTCAGGGTCTAGCAAGAGAGAGAGTGGGGATGGAGGGGCAAGAGACGCAAAGAATGGAGACAAGACAGAGGGTCTGATCAAGTCTCATTTATTGAAAGGAAATCCTGGGTATTTATATGCTTTACCACGTGCCCTGTCCTCGTGGACAAGCACAGCTGAAGGTACTACGTCACGTCACGTGCCTTGCAGTGTGGATACCACGTGCGCCTTGCAGCTGGGGGCACTAAACAGCAAAACAAGATATGTGAGAAAAACAAGATGTTTAGCAGAGTGTGCTCAGCTGTTGTGGGCTGTTGAAAACAAGTCTCTTGTCAGGGTATATGGCCTGAAATGGCTGCAAAGATGATAGCCGATTTCTGCTAGGAGTCGGCTCCCAACAGGCCTTAGATCCCATTACAGATGGTTGTCGCCACCATTGGTTGCTGGGAATGAACTCAAGACCTCTGGAAGAGCAGTCAGTGCTCTTAACCCTATTTAGACCATCAGCAAAGTAAAGATCCAATCAAGACGCTCTTGAGAGGACATGTGAGCACACAAAAAGTAAAATTTGGCTGAAATTTTGGCTGAAGAGATGGCTCCACGATCAGAAGCACTGCTCTTGCAGAGGGTCTGGACTCAGTTCCCAGCACCCACATCAGATGGCTCACAACCATCTCTAACTCCAGTTCCAGGAGTTCTCTGGCTTTCAAAAGCACCTCACTCATGTGCACATACCAGTATGCACTCACACATACATTTTAATTGTAAAGAAATAATTTTTTAAATTAAAAAAGTAAATGTTTAATTTTTAAAAATTAAAATGGTTTTTTAAAAGTTACTGATATTTTAATTTGTTTTTAGAGATTTGTTTTATGTGTTTGGCTGTTTTGTCTTAGTGTATGCATGCACACTGCATGTGTACCTGGCATCCACAGAGACAAGAGGGCATCAGGTCCCCTAAGACTGGAGTTACCACAGATGGTTATGATCCACCGCATGAGTGTTGGGAACTGAACCTGAGTCTTCTACAATACCAACAAGAGCTCTTAAGTGCCATCTCTCTGGTCTTCTTGACATTATTTTTAAATTATTTATAATTTGATAATCTCATACATGTGTCTAACATATCATTCATCCCATATTACCCTCTCTTATCCCCCTCCCACTCCTTCTAAACCCCTTCTTCCCAACATGTCTCTCTCCCACTTCCTTCTTAAAGGCCCATGTCTTCGTCAGGGTCGCTATTGCTGTGATGAAACACCATGACCAAAGCAACTTGGGCAGGAAAGGGTTTATTTGGCTGATGCTTCCACATCACTGTTCATCATCAAAGGACAGGAACTCAAGCAGAGCAGGAACCTGGAGGCAGGGGCTGATGCAGAGGCCATGGAGGAGTGCTCCTTACTGGGTTTCTCCCCACAGCTTGCTCAGCCTGCTTCCTTATAAAACTGAGGATCACTGGCCCAGTGATGGCACCACCCACAGTAAGCTGGGCCCTCCCCCACCAATCACTAATTAAGAAAATGCCAGACAGGCTTACCAAACAGTCTGATCTTCAGGAAGGCTTTTCTCAGTTGAAGCTCCCTCCCCGCCTGATGACTCTAGCTTGTGTCAAGATGACATAAAACTAGCCAGGACAGTCCACTAAGTATTGAATGACCATGTGCATGGGATTGTTTAGTGGAGTGTGGCCAACTCACCAGTGGCTAGCAATAGCATATAGAGAATGAGTTCACGCTGAGGAGAGGAGAGAGTTGCTAAAGTGCTTATCACTCAGGTTTGAGGACTTCAGTTTGATTCCCAGCACCCACAGGAAAAAAAAAAAAAAAGTCAGGTGTAGTGGCACACACTTGTAATCCCAGTACTGAGGAGGTATAGATTGGTGGACCCCTGGGGCTCACTAGCCAGACAAAGTAACCAAACCAGCATGCTCCAGACCAGCAAGACACTCCGTCTCGCCAAACAAGGGGGGCAGATCCTGAGGAAGAATACTGAAGGTTAACCTCTGACTCCACACATATGTGTGTGTACACACGTACACACCAACACAAATGATAGTAAATAAATAATAGCAAAATACACTTTAAAGGAAAATTACTCCCCTTTCCCAGGAGCCATTCATTGTCAGTAGCTCCTCAGTAGGTTTTGACATTAGTTTGGGAAGAAGAAATGACAGAGTTTTTTACTTTATTTATTTATTTATTTATTTACTTATTTATTTATTTATTTATTTATGGTTTTTGAGACAGGGTTTCTCTGTGTACCTCTGGCTGTCCTAGAACTCTTTTTTTAGGCTGGTCTGGAAATTGCAGAGATGTGTCTGCCTCAGTCTCCTGAGAACTGAGATTAAAGGCATGTTCTTTTATCATATTTTAAAATACAGAACCATCCAGTTCCATATTGGATACCTGTGTTGCATAGTGTCCCAGGCCATAATGCCTGGACTTGGTTCCAGCTCTGTTCCAGTTATATACAGGACTGTGGATGGACTCTGTGGGTTCTCATACCTCAGTTTCATTAACTATTAACTACAAGATGAGGCATCTATTTCTTAGAGTTGTCACAGAGATTTAATGAGTCGGAACAGGGGAAACACTTAACACAGCAGCCAGTAGAGCTGTCTTCAAGCTCCAAGTCTTAGCAACCCTTGAGTCCCCAGCTGTCCAACTCAGCACTTTCCCCTGCAGCGATCCCCGTAACACACTCGTCAGTTCCCCTTCCTGGATGATGTCATGGTCTTTTTTGCCTGTAAGTATTCATACATGCTTCTCTAGCTGCCTGGCTGATCGCTATTTTTAAAACAACCAGACTTTTATCATATTGATCCATTCTGAAGTATGATAGTATCAAGCGCTAGCGAGAGAAAGGGTGAGTGGCTGGAGAGCTGGCTGAGGGGTTAAAATCGCATACAGTGCTCTTTCAGAGGACCAAGGTTTTGTTCCTGGCAGCCACCTGTTACTCCACTTCCTGAAGACTGACACTCGTTTTTGACCTCCAAGGGCTCCTGCATGCTCATGGTAGATATATGTACTTCCAGGAGCACACATATATTCAAAAAAAGAATAAAAACAAATATAAAAATATTTAAATAAAAAATTTTAAAAGAAACTATCTTCAGGCCAGGCGGTGGTGGCACATGCCTTTAATCCCAGCACTTGGGAGGCAGAGGCAGGCGGATTTCTGAGTTCGAGGCCAGCCTGGCCTACAGAGTGAGTTCCAGGACAGCCAGGGCTACACAGAGAAACCCTGTCTTGAAAAAAACAAAAACAAAACAAAAACAAAACAAAAAAAACAAATAAATAAACTATCTTCAGGTCTAAATATATTATATGGTATGATACATTTAATAAAAGCTTGTTTTTGTTTTTTGCTTTGAAGAGAGTTGATGTTTTATTTTGCTTCTTTTTTATTCTTCTTGGTGTTGGTTGAAACTATCTCATGGCCCAGGTTGGCCTAGAACTAGTCATAGAGCTGAAACAAGGCCTTGAACTCTTAATTTTCCTGCCTTCACTATCCAGGTGCTAGGATTACACCACTGTGTCAACACACCCAATTTTGTATACTGAAGTGGAAACTTAAGGGTTCTTTGGAGAGTTGGTTGTGTCGAATGGTGTTTTGTTGGGGCAAACTCCTCATGGAGGAATGTTTTCCTGACGTGAATACAGGTCAAAGACTAAGGCAGACAGATGAAGGGACATTTGGTTGAAGCAGACACAGGAAAGGAGATGTTCTGCTAAAGCAAGCACATGAAAGGACATGAAAGATTCTTCACTAATAGGCTTATGTACTGGTCCACCTTACATTGTGTAGTTGAGCTACATTTGTTGGGACACCATAGAGAGAAATGCACCAAAAAAAAACTTCTGGTGATGTGCTGCAGTTTCTTGCCACTTCCTCGGACTCAGGCTGATTGGCAGAGTGATGTCAACTGAGACAGACACACATGCTAAGGCAAGGCATGTGGAGGACATGAGATGTTTGCAGGGTGTAAAAAGGACCGGATGGACAGTGATGGAGACAGAGCTAGGCTTGCTTACAGAGCCAGTTGTACCATGCTGGTGGGTCTCCTGTCTTCACTGATCTTTGCTTTACTGAGCAAAGCACAGTTGAAAACATCTCCTAGTGTTCCTCCAGGTTCCTCCTGCTGACTCTGGCTGTCTCTGCTAGGTCATGTCACCGATATTGCTAACCTGACTCTGCTGAACCGGACTGCTGAGGTGTTTGTGAGTGGATTGAGCTGCCACTGGTTTTGTTTTTTGTTTTTTTTTTTTTGCATAGAATAGAGTTTATTCAGGGCATGGGGAGGGGAGACAGGAGGGTAGTAGAGGCAGAGAGAGAGACAGACAGAGAAAGGGGGAGAGCAGAGGCTGGCCATGACCACGTGGAGAGAGGGGGAAGGAAGGAGGGAGGGCGCCAGGACAGAGAGAAGCTGGAGGCGGAGAGCAAGAGAGCGAGCTGCCACTGTTAACCTGTGACCTGAACTGCCGATTTCCAGACAACACAGATGGGAGTTGCTCCAAAGAATCATTTCTAAAGAGGTCCGCTTTCCCCCTGTGCCCGTATCCTTTCTTTCCCACTACCTCTGGTGGGTGGTGGGCTTAAGGGGAGGTTAAAGCTTTTAAGAACCATCATTAAAAATAGGTTTTGAAAAATTAAAGTTACAGTCTACTGTTCCTAGACACTTGCATACCGAATAAGAGCACACATCAGAAGCACGCATGGGAAAAGTAAATGTCAAGTGCAGGGTCATGGCTGTATTTTCAAAGAGAGTTCTAGGAAGAAGCAAAGAAAGGAATCTATTTAGATGGGGCTGATAGAACTCCTCAGCTGTATTTCATATTTTGTTTTATAATTTATTTTTATTTTGTATTCATTTGTATTTTGCCCGCATGCATGTGAGGATGTTAGGTCCCCTGGTTACAGATGGGTATGAGCCACCATGTGGGTGCTGGGAATTGAACCTGGATCCTCTGGAAGAGCAGCTTAATCTCTGAGCCACCTGTCCAGCCCCCTGTATTTCATTTTTAAAAAGACCTGAAACAAGCTTGTGAATGTTAAATTTCAAGAAAACTGGGTATTTGTTCCCTTAATCATAATAGACCAAAAGCAAGACGAAGGGCATGGGGGCTGGCTAAAAATCCGTGTTCAAAGCTTTTAGAATTCTTGGTCTCCAGGCAGCATGTAGGCTCTGTCCCAGCCATCCATTCCACACCCACCCCTTCCTCCATTCCCACCACTGGAGATTATATTATCTGCATAGAGCATAGCCCAGGAGAAGGCAGTGGGAGGCACAAGGCTGCTGGGGCTCAAAACATTCTCTCATCCTTAATAAACCATTCAGTACTTGCAATCAAACTTCTAAGCCTCAAATAGTCTCCTAGTGACTCTCAATGCCCCATGCTGGCTCTCAACATGGAGGACATTATCAGAGCACTATGTGGTAAAACCCACTAATTCTACACTTCTCAAAATAAAAGGCATGCTATTCTGGAATTCTTCTGGTTTTGTTTTTGAGACAGTTTCATGTAGTCCAGTTTCAAGCAGCTCAAACTTATTATGGAACCCAAGATGACCTTCAACACTGGATCCTCTAACCTCCACCTCTGCAGTGCTGGAATCACAGGTATGTGTCATGTCATTCCCCCCACTTCCCGTTGACTTCGTGAGATTGTTTTGTCCTATTTGTTTGTTTGTTTGTTTGTTTGAGACAAAGTCTCTTACAGACCATACTGGCCTTGAACTGGCTATGTTACTGAGGATGACCTTGAACTTTTCATGCCTTATACCTCCCAAGTGTTGGGATTACAAGCATTTTGCCAAAATATCAGGTTTCAATGGGATGCTGGGAATCAAACCCAGGGCATTGTGTGTGCATGGCTATATACATACACAGCCTTTCACAGGACACTTAATGAAACACATGAAACTGGAAGTAGTTCAATCCTTTCTGAGCTGAATGCTTATCAGAACACTGATAATACCCTACGGTGTATCTAATAATAATCCAAACAAAAAAATAGGAAAAAAGAAGAGAAAAAGACCCAAAACCCCAAAACACAAACAAGCGAAAAGGGTACTACAATATAATACAATAAATATTAAAAGCAAAAAATTGAAAATTAAATTTCATATTATCTGAGTTTTTTGTTTGAGAAAGGTTTTTTCTGTGTAGCCCTGGTTATCCTGGAACTCACTCTGCAGACCAGGCTGACCTTGAATTCAGAGTTCAGCCTGCCTCTGCCTCCCAAGTGCTGAGATTAAAAGTGTGCTATGCCACCACCAGGCCTGCTTTTGCATTTTAAATAGTCTAGTCAAGACTTTTCTAGTTGACGACAAAAAAAAAAAAAAAAAAAAAAAAAAGCCCAGAATGTCTTTATTTAAACATTTACAAGACTGTCTAAAATTTAGAAAAAAAAAAAATTTTTTTTCGAGACAGGGTTTCTCTGTGTAGCCCTGGCTGTCCTGGAACTCACTCTGTAGATCAGGCTGGCCTCGAACTCAGAAATCTGCCTGCCTCTGCCTCTGCCTCCCAAGTGCTGGGACTAAAGGCATGTGCCACCACCGCCTGGCAAATTTAGAAATTCTTAATTGAAGTGTAAGCAGCCATAAAAACTAAAACCGAAAGGGTTTGGGGTGGGGGTTGAATAAGAATGGCCCCCATAGGCTCATATATTTAAATACTTGGTCATCAGGGAGTGACACCACTTAGGAAGGATTTGAAGGTGTGGTCTTGTTGGAGGAAGTGTGTCACTGGAGGTGGGCTTTGAGATTTCCAGAACCAAGCCAAACCTAGTGTCTCTCTCTCCTGCTGCTTAAGAATCTGGATGTAGAAGTCTCAGCTACTCTCCAGTACCATGTCTGCCTGCACGCTGCCATGATCCCCACCACAATGACAATGGACTAAAACCTCTGAAATTGTAAGCAAGCCCCATTAAATGCTTTCCTTTATGATAGCTGCATGGCCATGATGTCTCTTCACAGCAACAGAATGATGGCTCAGACAGGAAATGACGCCTCCGTGAGTAAAAGTGATGGCCATGTAAGCCTAATAATCTGGCTGTGACACCAGGGACAGACGGTGGAAGGAGGAAACTGACTTCCAAAAGACGGAGAGCCTTTGACCTCCACATGCACACTGTGACATTTACACATAATCATACACACACAGAGACACACAGACACAGACACACACACACATACACACACTAGTTAATTTTTTAAAACTTTAAGGATTTTTTTTAATTTATGTGTATGAGTGTTTTGCTTTTATGTATGTATGTGTACTACATTCATGCGTGGTGACTGTTTAGGCCTATGTAAAATATTAAGGCCTAGGAAACTGTTACCTGGATAGCCTGCCATTTTGTGCTGTTACTAAAATTATAAGTAAACTTTCTCATGTGCTGTTTCTGTTGTTACAGAGAACTTTCTCATGCCCAAGTTGATTACATATTCTGTTATGTTCTATACCCTTGGAAACTCTATCATGATAGAAGTCAGTAGAACTGTTTTGTATAGTTACCCACAATAAGCTTGGACCCCAACATAAGAGAGACACTTGCACCAATATAAGAAACTATTTGGAATAAATAACTATTTCCATTTTGAGTAGAGGTTGAGTAAATTTTAAGTTCCCAAGACCTCCCTGGAACTGACATTCTACTTAGCAGAAAGGGACATGTACATGGGTAACTGACATCCTGGTTGGCAAGTTAAGACATGTTAGACAAGGCAGTCCCCTGCCACAGTTGATATTCCAGCCAATGGGAGCAGGGTAAGTGTACAACAAAGACATGTTCCTAAGGAAATCCCCCATCCCTACATTCTGATTGGTGGAATAACTTTGACACAGATGTTTGTGGAACTTAGGCTTAAAAACTCTGTAGGATCTTAACTCAATGTCACAATTAAGCTCCCAAGTCTGGAACATGATCCTGATCAATCAGTCTTAGGGTGTGGTGTTCAATAAACCACACCCTATTTGACTGAGGTTGGTGTTTGAGTGGCTTGTGCAGAGATTCCCAGACCCCAACAGTGTCCACAGATGCAAGAAGAGAATGTCAGGTCCCCTGACACTAGAGTTACCAATGGTTATGAGTTATCATGTGGGTTCTGGGAACTGAACCCGGGTCCTCTTCAAGAGCAGCAAGCACTCTTAACCACCAAGCCATCTCCCCAGATCAGAGATTTTGTTTTCAAAGTTTTTTTTAAACTGAAAAAAATTTGCTAATTAGGTCTTATTCAAACGCAGATTTTTTAGCTTATTTTTTTTAATTTTTTAAAAGATGTAATTAGGTGTATGTTTTTATTTGTATATATGTGCATGGTTGCCAGTGTCCAACAAGGCCAGAAGAAGGTACTGAATGCCCTGTAGCTGGAGTTATAGATGGCCATGAGCCATGTAACATGGGTGCTGGGAATTGAAGTCTAGTTTCTGAAAGAACAGCAAGTTCTCTTACTAGGCCACTTCTCTATGCCCTTAGGTCTCCAGGTTGGCTTTACACTCCGTATCTATCATCCTGCTTCAGCCTCTACCAATGCTAGGTAGATATACATAACATTGTACACCTACGTGTGTAAAGAATCTCGTGTGCTGTATGGAAGCATCACCTGTCAATAAAAAAAAAAAAAAAAAAAAAAAAAAAGCTGCTGGCCTATTAGCTTAGGCAGGAAATAGGAGGAGGGAGTTCCAGCAGGGAGAGAGGAACTCTGGGATAGAGTCAGGTACTGGAAGAGATTCACCCTAATGCTGATGGGGACGGTTGGATGAATCAGAAGAGAGGTAACTAGTCACGTGGCAGAATTTAGAATAAATGGGTTAATTAAATTATGAGCTAGTCAGGGAATGAGCACAAGCTTATGGCCTAGGCAATTAGTCATTATTTTGGGAACTTGAGCATGGATAGAAAAGCCCACGGTTATATAGGTACATGTTCTCAATCTACAGGGATGTATTTCAATGATAGAATGTGTATTTTCATGTGTGAGATTCAAGAACCACCAAAAATGTATTCTTTTTTTTAATTTTTGTTTTTTTGTTTTGTTTTTATTATTGTTGTTGTTTTTTGAGACAGGGTCTTTCTAGTCCTGGCTGTCCTGGAATTTACTATGTAGACCAGGCTATCCTCAAACTCACAGAAATCCTACCTCTACCTTCCCAGTTCTGGGATTAAAAGAATGTGCCACCACGTCTGGCTCAAAAATATTAATTCTAAATATTCACTTAGGTTTTAGACATCTAAAATCTGTGTTTCAATAAGCTACTAGATGGTGCTGATGTTGGGGTCCATCACCATTATCATTACATTTATTTACTGTGTGTGTGTGTGTGTGTGTGTGTGTGTGTGTGTGTGTACATGAGCATTTTGGTACAAGTATCCTTCAAAAGTTGCTTCTTTCCTTTTACCACGTTGGGGGTGGGGGAGCTGGGAGTCCTTCTCATTTGTATGGATGTTTGTGTTTATGTATGTGCACCTCTTCTTTTTTTGTTGTTTTTTTGTTTTTTTGAGACAGGGTTTCACTGTGTAGCCCTGGCTGTCCTGGAACTCACTCTGTAGACCAGCCTGGCCTCCAACTCAGAAATCTGCCTGCCTCTGCCTCCCAAGTGCTGGGACTAAAGGCGTGCGCCACCGCTGCCTGGTGCACCTCTTCTTTATTTTAGATTTTATGATTATTATTTAGGGCTGTGGAGATGGCTCAGCAGTTAAGAGCACTTCCTGCTCTTGCAAGGAACCCACATTCAGTTGCTATCACATACATGGCAGCTGTCTGTAATCCCAGTACCACACCCTCTTCTGGCCTCGGAGAGTGCCAGGTACACGTGTGCTCCATACCCATGTGTACAGGCAAACATTCATACACATAAAATAATATAATTTCTTTAAAAGTAAGATTTTTTTTAAAGAAATGGTACATTAGAGAGTCACTTCTAGGAAAGTGGAATTTCTAAATAGTAGCCCTTTGTTTAACGAGAAAAAAACAAGGCCATACTAATGAAAAGTTCTAAAACTAAATTGCACTTGCGATCTCAATAAGTTCTCAGTGCAAAGCATTAAGAAAGGAAAGAAAGAAAAAGGAAGAAAGAAAGGAAGGAAGGCAGGCAGGCTCCTCATTTTTTTTTTTTTCTGAGACAGGGTTTCTCTGTAAAGCCCTGGCTGTCCTGGAACTCACTCTGTAGACCAGGCTGGCCTTGAACTCAGAAATCCGCCTGCCTCTGCCTCCCAAGTGCTGGGATTAAAGGCGTGCGCCACCACCTCCCGGCTATAAAACTTCTCAACAACAGGCTAAAGAGAAGAGCTTAATGCTACCAGAGAGATGGGGAGATGGACCACGCAAAGAATCTGGAAGAGGAATGAGACTTTTAAATATAACCCTGGAAGTGTGAAGAAAATGGATATCTTCAAAATGATAAGAACAAGCCTTTTCACACTCCAATACCCAGTTCAAATACATACTGTCAGCTACAAACTTGCTGCAGAGTCAATGTTAACCTAAAACTTCTGTTCTCCTTCTACCTCCTGAGTGCTAGTTACTGCCACGAGGCCTGGTGGTGGAGATGAATCCAGGATGCTGTGAATGGTAAGACAGTATGCTACCAACAGAGCTATAATCCTCCTCCTATATATACATTTAAAACTATGTATGAGTATTGCTTTAGTTCAAAAACATTAATGTTCAAATGTTGGAATATTGTGGTAGAGAATGTCTATAATATTGTGACGATGACCCACTGCCCATAAGAAATCTGATTTTGGGAGCTGGAGAGATGGCTCAGTAGTTAAGGGCATTTGTTGCCCTTGCAGAAGACCAGGGTTCAATACTAAGCACTCATATGGTGGCTCACAACCATCTGTAACCTCAGTTACAGGGGGTTCCAATAGACACATGTGATGTGCATACATGCACACAAGGCCTGTGAATCACACTTATTCACACAATAGCACATGACTATACTTTTCATATCCTTCCTATTACCTTCAAAGACATGTCTGAAAACATGTCAATATATAATTATATATATTATGTGTCAAATTATATATATAAAATATTTATTATTGATTTGGGGGCAGGTTCTCACATTACAGCCCAGGGTGTCCTGAGCTTGCTTCTTGACCCACGGTAGTCTCAAACTCACTGTGATCCTTCTGGTTAGCTTCTGAAAACCCAGGCATAAGTCACCATGTCCAGCTTTAGGGACTTTTATTCCTTCTAAACAATTGTGCTGAGAATGAGATGTTTCCTTGGTAAGGTGATATACGCATTGTTTGTAGGTGTTCTGACCAAATTTGGCCCATATTTGCTCATTTCATAGTATGTCAATCATTGAATGGCCTTATTTGCTAAAATCTGTTCCGTGGGCAGCCTAGTATGGAATCCAGAAGAGGGATCTCAGGAATATTTATGGACTAACGAAGGAAGAAGTCTAAGGATTAGGCTAGGGTAACTAAAGCAAGAAAAAGCCAGTCAGAACCAGTAGGTTGTGCTTCCCAAACCAAACTTTATTGCTCTTCAGATTGCACATGCTCAGGAAAGGGCAGGGCAAATACCTTCTGAGGGTGAAGTCTCTCTGTGGGCGCCAGATCGGCTATCAGACACCTGCCTAAGTCTGAGGGGCCTATGGCCTCAGTTTGAGAAACACAATGCTGCTGTCATCATCTTGAAAAAAAATAACTCAGGCAAAGATTAGACACATCATAGGTGTCATCTTTAGCAAAGCTAGTGGGACTCTAATCAATTACTTAGCATACACAGACCCTTAAAATTAGTGCTTTGGGGCTTGAGAGATGGCTCAGCAGGTAAATTATTTGCTAGGCAAGCCTGACAACCTGAGTTTCATCCCAGGATTCCACAGTGGAAGAAGATAACCAGTGTCCAAAAGCTGTCCTCCAGCCTCCAGCAACCACCATGATGCACACATACTCTAGTAACAATAAATCTTAGAAAAAAACTGATTTTTTTCTTTTCTAAATACTTACTCATTTGCTCTGGGACAAGAGACAAGGTCTCACCATGCAGCTCTGGCTGGCTTGGAACTTGCTGTGTAGAACAGACTGGCCTGGAGCACACAAAGATCTGCCTGCTTCTACCTCCTGAGTGCTGGAGTATGCCTCACCACAAGCAGCAAAAAAGATTTTTTTTTTCGAGACAGGGTTTCTCTGTATAGTCCTGGCTGTCCTGGAACTCACTCTGTAGACCAGGCTGGCCTCGAACTCAGAAATCCACCTGCCTCTGCCTCCCAAGTGCTGGGATTAAAGGCATATGCCACCACCGCCCGGCGCAAAAAAGATCTTTAAAGACAACTAAAATGAAGTAAGAGAGGCATACTGGTGTGTACTTAGAATCCCAGCACTTGGGAACATCAATACAAGTTCAAGGTTAGCCAGAGCTATATAGCAAGTCCCCCTTTCAGAAATCTGAAACAAACAAGACCAGGAGGTGGCTTAGCAAGTTATGCCTGCTGTTAAGCCTGATGACCTGAGTTCAACTTTCAGAATCCATGTGTTGGAAAGAGAATGCAACTGACTCCCGGAAGTTGTCCTCTGACCCAGGGCTTCATGCCTGCTATGGCAAGTGTTCTACCAACTGAGCCACATTCCCAGGCCCAAACTTAGCTCACCTGGAAGTATCAAGAAACAAAACCATGCTGAAACTTTTTTAAAAAAATTGTTTTTAGTCATGGTGGCTTATGTTTGTAGTTACAAAAAAAGGGGGGGGAAAGAAAATAGAGGAAGATTGCTGGATCTTGATGATAGGACTAGATTTTTTTCTTTTTGTTAAAATTATTTTAGTTTGATGTATATGAATGTTTTGTTTGCCTGTTTGTGCGCCTTGTACATGCCTGGTGTTCTTGGAGGTCAGAAGACATCAGATCCTCTAAGACTACAGTTATGGATGGTTGTGAGCCATCACGTAGGTTCTGGTAATCAATCTCAAGTTCTCTGAAAGAGCAGCAAGTACTCTTAACGACTTAGCTACCTGTTCATTTAAAACAAATATTCCCAATATCAAACTGGAAAAAAAATTTCATTGCATGAAGAAGAGGCTTAATTAAAATTGTTCCTGGAAGAGAGAAAAATGGAAACACGGTACCCAAGCAGAAAGAACAGGTTGAGCACAGCGATAAATTCTAACTCTAGCAGAGTTACTGGACTATGAGGATCACCCGAGGCGGCACTTAAGCAAAGGAATAAAGGTATGGCAGGAATCCCGGAAGGCCTATCTGGATTCCTTTCCTTAATTGCCCAGTAACAGTGTGTAGTAAATTGATAATTTATTGTGTTTCCTTTATCAGACCATAAACTGTAGGAGGGCAAGTCCTTATCTATTGCATTAATCACTGTATCCCCCGGGGAGGAGAGACGCCCACTAAACAGTCGCTGGCGAAGAAAAGGCGCAACGGTGCTGTAGGGTAGCCCTAAGTACGGAATGAGCAAAGAGCACTCAAAAGTTGGAAGCAAGGAATTCCCCCAAAAGAAGCTTCTTAAGAGGCCTCTGAAATAACACCGGAAGGGTGGAATCGGGCCTCTGGAATATTCGGGAAAAGGGCAGGTGGATTGCAAGGACAACGGGAGAATGACAGGTGAGCCTTGGACTCTACTGGTCAGGCGAGGCGGGTCGGCGTGTCGCACATGCGCACGCATGCCCTCTGCCTGCCTTCTTACCGGGACGCGCTTGCCGGCGTGTGCACGCGCGAGGTCGAAGCGGAAATGGCGCCACGGGGCCGCGCGTCCGGGCGGCGAGCGGAAGTGGGTGTGAGAGCGGAAGTGGCCGGCTGGAGCCGGGGGCTGGGCGGGGACCGGGATCCTCGGTAAGGCGGCGGCGGAGGCGGCGGCGGCTCGGCAGGCGGGTTGAAGCTTCGGGGGCCAGGTCGGTCGGGTGGTGGCTGCCTCTACAGGCAGCGCGTGCCGGGCCAGCGCGTGTATCCGCCTCTCCCCACCCCGCTCCCCGTCCCCTTCTCCCCTCACCTACCGCACCCAGCCCCCCTCGTCAGGGGCAGCGGGGCCGCTCCCTCGGTCCTACCCTTGCTTGCCCACCCTCACCGCCCTTGTTTCTCCTTCCCCTGTCCGGGGCAGCCGCCGCCATGATCCTGCTAGAGGTGAACAACCGCATCATCGAGGAGACGCTCGCGCTCAAGTTCGAGAACGCGGCCGCCGGGTAAGCGCACGCCCGGAGGAGGCCGAGTTGACCCTAGCTAAATCCCGGGTGGTGTCCAGCTTCCCAGCCCTAGAGGGGAGAGATCGAGAACCTGGCGTGGCTTTCAGGGTTTCCCTGGCAGGATGGACGTGGAAAGCCACGGGGCGCGGTGAGCCGAGGGCCTGCGATGCGTGGGGAGAGGCTGAGACAGGGATGCGGAAGCAGCGAGAGGATAGGAGCAAGGCGTGCCAGAGAACCGGAGACCTGTGGGACGTGAGGGCAGTCGAGGCCAGAAGTCACGTCCGAGAACCTACTGTCCTAAGGGGGAAAGAGAGGGGCCTCTGTATTTTCCGTCATTGTTCCGAACCTAGAGAGACCCTTTTGGGGAAGCTGGATTGAATGGAGTTTACAGGAATTCCCAGGGCGAGGTGGGAAGAACATGCAGGCCCAGATCGCCACCGGCATTCTGCTTCCCCACCCCCATTTCTCCCCCTAGAAGAAGCAGTAGGCAAGACTGAAAGCAGACCCAGGCTGCTAGGGGGAAAAAAACTCTAACCTACTGTGAGAGAAACAAGCCATTTTGTTATATATTCCTTAGGCAAAGCCAACCGTTCTCCATCCACACTATCTCCTTAGCTCTCTAGACAAGCTTGCTTTATCTATCTATTGGTTTGTGTCTTAAATTCTTATCCAAGACTCCTGGTCTTTGATTTTTTCTGTAGTAGTGCCGGCTGGGTTAATAGCTGCTTCTCCCAGAATCTATAAAGTTCTTAAGATAACCATTTATAACATCAGCACCTTAATATATGGGGCGTTTTTCAAGCCTTCTCTGTCAAACACAAAAAGCAAACTCCTCCCCTAAAACTGCTTTGCCTCTCTAATATATTTAAAACTGGAGCAGAGGAATTGGGTTTTAGGTTCTAATTTATGGTGGCCTGTGGTCATTCCTTTGCCTCATTTCCTCATTGGTGAGGATGGGGCTTCACATTTTGGTTTCACAGTTAGGAAATAAGTGCAGGCTGTTTTGTGTGAACTAGGAACTAGAAATAGGAAAGTGCTTGTAAATCCACAGAAGGAAGAGGATTGGGAGGAGGGGAATTCATTCATTCTCCCCTTTAGTTCTAAGCATTTGTAATGAACTTGTGATTCACAGACATTGAAAGTATGAACCCACTACTTGCATAGAATATATTGTCTGTTCTGCCTCTTTTGTAAGGTTACAGATTTTATCTGCAAATCCCAATAGGACATTCCTTGAATTGGTGCACTCAGTGAACATGCTGTCTCCTGCCCTGGACTGCAGTTGAGCGCATGTGCACCTCACTTGCTTCTGTCTGCAGCTGCTCATGCAGCTTCTTTGCATTTTGAGTTTTGGAGTTAGTCAACACTGTAGGTGATGGGGCGTGTACTTCTTTTTTAATTGGTGTACAACAAAGGAGGAAGTTAAAATAACTTCTGCATTTTCACAACTGATCTTAATAATTACATTCTTAAGTCTTGACTAGCAAAGAATGAGTCCTGGATGGTTATAAGCTGATCTACAAGATAAATGGCTGTGTGTGTTCAGGTAGAGGCATGCCTTTAAATGGAGGACAACTTTCACATTTACATATTAATAACTTGATTCTAAAATGTGACCTATTATTTAGAACCTTATGTGGCCCTTTTCCTTTAAGAAAACTCTCCTAAAGTTCTGTGGTTAACTGTGTATGCCTGTAGTCCAAGCACTCTCAGCTATAATAACCCCAGCTCTCAGGAGCTCATACAAGACAGGAGGAGCAAAAGTTCTAGGCCCTAGTCACACACACACACAGGTTGAGAGAGAAAGAGATAGAGAGAGAGACAGCGTGCGCCAGCCAGCCCAAACTGGGTGTGATGTGCTTGTAATCTCAGTGCTTGGAAGCAGGAGGATCAGGAGAGCAAGGCCAGCCTGGCCTACCCTGTTGCAAATAAAAAGCTTACTCTTTCAGAAAGATTAAAATGGGGTTCTAAATTTAAAGGGCATAAGTTAGAATTTCTTTGGGGGGTTAAGGATGCTCACTGTAGTCAGGTTTATGTCTGAGGAGGTTGTATGTTATGTCTTACTCTAGCTCATCCTTGGGATATATGATTTAACAAATACACTCAAAACACTGTGTTTAAAAATGCTTTGAAAATCTTTGAGAAGAAACTATGGAGGGCAGAGGTTTCCTGAGATTGCCTGTTCCTGTGGGGTGTGGTGGCCCTCCTATAATCCTAGCAGTCAGAAGGGTCAACACAGGTTCCAGTCCTGCCAGGGATATTTAGTGAGACTCTGTCCCAAAAGAAAAGAAAAAAACGAAAAGCCTACCTCTGAGCAAATATGTTTCCAGGTCTGCCCTTTAAGACGAGGTAGCACTGAAGGGGTTACAGAGGCCATGCCTACACCACTGCTCTTAGCAAGGGTGGCTAGTGTGCTCATAAACATTGCTGAGTCTTATCAGAGCTCAATACCAGGCAGCAGCTGAAAGGATAGGGGCCCTTTCGAAGTGAGCCTGTTAGCACAGCTAGGGAGGAACTGATGGATAAGCTCTATTGGGAGAAGCTTAAAGAAAAGTGGTAGCCCAGAGAGACCCTGCAGAGTGAAAGGCTGTGCAGGGTGGAAACCTGGGACAGCTCAGCTCCAGGCTGTTCTTTGCACTTCTCAGAACAGATGAATCAAGAAAGTTACGCTCATGGTAGCCTTTGCCAGAGTGATTCTTTCTGTTTTACAGTGTTCTTTGCCCTAGCCACTCACTATATGTGGCTCATTATTTAAATAAAAAGATGAAGTAAAACTAAAATTTGTTTGCAAGTTACACTAGCTATGTTGGATTTCTAGGCTCCATTGCCACTTGGGGCTAGTGACTGCTGAGTTTGGACAGTGTACAAGCCTGTTATTGTAGACAGTTCTGTTGGATGGTGCTGTTCTGCTTACTGACAATGAAAGTGTGAGATAGTTTCCTCTGGGGAGAGTGTTCAGTACTTCGGGCAGGGCCTTGCACATGCTGGGCAAGCACTCCCCTGCACTGCTTCCCGGCTCTCAGGAAGCACTCTTAGTGTGCACTCCAGAATGATGCTGTTGGCTTTCCTTTGTTTTACTTTATCTTTTTTATTTTTAATGATCCCTTTGGTTATCTTGCTGGATCTTTTGCCTATAGCATCAGACCGAAAATTTAAACTTGTACTTGGGTGAGAGTTCTGTGAAACAAACAATTGGCCACAATCATTTGCAATTTAAAGGCAATTTTAACAAAGCTTCCCATTCTTTCCTGCCATACTCCTGAGAAGTGGCTTATTGGCTCTATCTGTGTCTTCATAGAGGGATGCAGTAAAGTAACTCCTGTCAGATGACAGTCTCCACACTATGACTAATTCAAAAGCTACACCCAACACTGTAAATAGTGTCCTGCATGAGTCTTATCAACACCACTGCCTTTTCACTTGGGAATTCTTGCCCAGACCACAATTAAAGCAGAAGTAATCTGGAAATTTAATTGGTTTCTTTTGTTACTACATACACACCAAGAATCTTTTATTCCCAGAAGCAAGGCCTGTCAACCTTGCAGTTAGACAGTCCAGAACTGAGGAAATGCTGTCAGATGCGAGCTGCTGTTGATTCTAAGTGCCTTCTGGCCTTCACCACAGCCTGTGCATACTGTGGGGAGCTGTGGTTCTGTGAGGGGGAGAGCTCAGTAAGCAAGCAGCGCAGAGTGGGGTGGGCGAGGACTGTGGGAGGAAAAATTTGAGAAAGGAATACATTAAATCTTGTAGATACCTTGTTCTCATTCCCAAATATGCCACATATGTCCTCAGAGAGACAGACTGGTCTGAAGAGATTCAGAATTAGGACATTGTTTAAGCCTATAGATGTAATGGGATGTACTGTCTGATTATTAAGAGCTAGTTGTTTTTTTTAAAGGGTGTTGTGAGCGACACATTGCTACCTGTCCTCTGGCCTCTTTGCATTGTCTTTGGGGAAGGAGTCTCTAAAGCTAAACTGAGGGCTAGGGCTATCATTTCAACCATTTTTGTTTCCTTAGAATGTGTGTGTGTGTGTGTGTGTGTGTGTGTGTATGTGTTTTCTGCTCAGTAAATATTACCTTGAAGAAATAAATGTGACCAAATTAAAAGATTCTTGGTCTTGGTTTTTTTTTTTAAAGCTTATCCACCCCCATCCCCCTTTGAGAGAGATAGCGCGCAAGCACACATGCAGAGGCCAGAGAAGAAGTGTTGGGTGTCTTACTGTATTGCTGTCTCATTTCTTTGAAACTGGGTCTCTTATTGGACTTGGGATTAGTCTGGCAGTCAGCATGCCCCAGTCATCCTCCCGTCTCAGCCTCTCTAAGTCAGAGCCTCATGCTTGCCCAGCCTGTGCTCCTCCCACTGAGCCATCTCGCTTCTTCATCGTTGTTGAGACAAGGTCTCACATTATAGTGCAAACTGCCCTGGAACTGTGTAGCCCAGGCTGGCTTCAAACTCATGGTGTTCCTTCTGCCTCAACTTCCTGTATACCTCGCCACGCCCAGCTTGTAACCACTTTTCTAAGAGTGTATGTCCGCTTTATTTTCTTGTTCTTTTAAGAGGTGGTTTAGCAAAAAAAGGGGGGGCATCTTTTATTAATATGATTTATTTCTCTAGGCTTTACTCAGAAAGAATGATTGGAACTTTGTAGATAGAGGACTTAAAGAAAGTAATCAAAAATCTTCAGTGAGCACAACAGAACAATTTCTCTATTCAGGATTACAGACGGTGTAAGCTACCATGTGAGTGCTAGGAACTCAAGCTTTCTACACGAGCAGCTAATGCTCTTAACTGCTGAGCTGTCTCTTCAACCTCCTTTTAAGAGATTTTAGAAATATCTCTTAAAAGTCAGATGTGGAATCCCATGTCTTGTCATCCCAGCACTTGGGAGGCTGAGGCAAGCTGATCTCTGTGAGATCACGGCCAGCTTTGTCTACAGAGTTCCAGGACAGCCTGGACTACACAGAGGAAACCCTGCCTAGAGCTTGTAATGACAAGCTCCTGGCTCTGCCTTTCAAGTTTTGGGCTCACAGGTGTGCGCTACCATGCCTGACTGATGTGCTTTATTATTACCTCATATGGAGGTAATATATGGGTTTTATGGAGACGAAAACTAAGGCAAAGAGAAGCTAACTGGCTTCTAGACATCACAGAGCTAATCCTTGACAGCCAAGACTTGACCAGAGGCAGTCAGACTAAGTGTGTGCATTCAGGCAGCAGATGGGCAGAATGGTGCTTGGTTGTCATTCTAGCATTTGGGAGGTCTGGGCAGGAAAATCAGACACCCAGGTCATCCTCAGCTACACATTGAGTTTGAGACTAGTGGACTACATCAGACTGTCTCAAAAATGAAAATAAAGCTGTGTTGGGGGTTGTGTGGCACCCCAGCACTTGGAAGGCAGAGGCAGAGATTGAACTTGAGTCCTTAGGCTTGGTAGCAGTGCCTTTACTCACTGAACTTCCAAGCTTGAACAGATGGTAAGACAGTAAATACTTCATGTTTTTAGTATACATAACCTTTCTATTCACTGTGTGTATTTTTTTTTTTTTTTAAGTTTTTCAAGACAGGGTTTCTCTGTGTAGCCCTGGGTGTCCTGGAACTCACTCTGTAGACCAGGCTGGCCTTGAACTCAGAAATCCGCCTGCCTCTGCCTCCCAAGTGCTGGGATTAAAGGCGTGCGCCACCACTGCCCAGCTTCACTGTGATTTTTAAACCATAAAGCAGAGCAAGTTATCTGTGTAGTGTACTCCTGTAACCCAGCATGCAGAAGGTGGGGGCAGAAGGGTCATTTGTAGCTCAAAACAAGCCTCAGCTACATCTTAGGTTCGAAGCCAGCCTACGCTGCATGAGATTCTGTCTCAAAAATAAAGGAATTAAAATACAGTAATAATGGAAGCAGAGGCAGGCAGATCTCTGAGCTCACAGGCAGAGGAGGTAGGAAGGACACCCCTGTTCTTGGGACTAAGCAATGGTTGTTAGAGTGTTTTACATGTAGCATTCTCCTTGTTGGGGCACAGAGCTTACAGATCTCCAGCTCCTAGATATACTCAGTACCTTAGCAGTCTTTCTCCTCCAAAACTTTTGTGTAGCTTTGAAGAGTGGCCTAAAATATTTATGGCGGTGGTTTGATAACTAGTCCCAAGTCATACAGCAGACCACTTAGAATGGATCTTAATAGTGTTTCCCAGTGGAGACCATGAAACCTTCAGTGTTTAGGACTTAGAACATTAAGATTCTTAAGTTGATTTTTCTCAGGTCTTTTGATGCAGTAGTAAAGTTGGGGGGGTGCTCTCCTGGTTGAGTTTTAACCTAAGTGCTAGGGAGAAAATAGCACCCCTAATATCCCACCCACCCACTCTTGTTAAGTCAGACAGTATGCTCCCTGACTCTAGGACAGCCTATCAGGTTACAAGAGTGTGTTTGCATGCTTCCTTTACCTGTCGGATCCTGTTAGTATTTTATGTAAATGGACTTTAAAGGTTATGTATACTTGTGGTTTTTAAAGGTAAGGGAAGTGTTATTGTTACTGCCTTTTGTTTCTTGGCTACAGTTTGAAAGCTCAGGAACAACTCCAGCTTTCTCCTCTTTGGAAGGGGCGTTCATTGTTGAGACAGGATCTGCCTCCTACTCAATGTTGCGCCAAGGATGACTGAATTCTGATCCTCCTGTATCTACCTTTTAAGTGATAAATATCATCTAGCCACATCTCTTTTGTTGTTTCCCTAAGACAGGCTCTCCCTGTGTAGCCCCAGCTACCCTGTAACTCAATATGGAGACCGGGTTGCCTCTGCCTCCCAGATGGTGAGAATATGGACATGAGCTTTCCTTGTCCACATGGGTGGCTTTGAAAAAGCAGGGTAAACTTGGATGTTCCTTATAAGTGTTTTTTTTCTCTAACATAAATTTAATAAAAGCTAGTTTATTTAAGGAATATTATTTAACCTCAATATCAGCTTTTAACGTTCATAAACTACATTAAATATTCCATTATTTCCCAGCAGAGGTAGAACTCCTCTTGGTTCCTTTCATACTCAAGGGCTAGAGAGATGAGCTCAGCAGTTAAGAGCACTTGCTGCTCTTACAGAGGAAATGAGTGCAGTTCCCAGCACCTACATGGTTGCTCCCAACTGCTGTAACTCCAGTTCCAGGAGAGCTGATGGCCTCTTCACACATATGCTACGCATCCCTTCATGTATAAATAAAGTATATTTAAAAAGAAGATTCCTGCTTAAGAGGTCTCGAGCAATGGGGTAAAATGTGGAAATGTGTATATCTTGTCTGCTAAATGTGAAACAAACTAGGATCATTTGAATTAACTGCTAGCAAGCTGCTAGAGGCAGTAGAGTTTTCTGACATTGAAGAGTAGAGAAGGGTGTAACAGCTCTTCACTGGGATTTAATTGAGTACAACATGTAGTAGCTGCTACATATGAGAAGATGGTCTTCTAGGCCTGTTTTACTGTTTTGTCTGTAGTAGTTCTGCAAGATTGATGGTATCATTTATATGCTCCCATTTTATAAATGAGGAGATGAGGAAAGGGGGTAAGAAATGTTACTTACCCCAGAGCATAATAAGCCTGGTGAAAAAGATGGGAAAATAAGGATTTTGCCTGTGCTCGGTGATTTTTTTTTTCCCCCTCAGTGTTATGTTAGTTTGTGCTGCACTTCTGTGTAAGACCTGAGATATGACAAGAGGTAGAACCAGAGCAGGCTTGATGGAGAGTGGCAGGTGCTCTGATGGTGTAAGGAAGAAGAGGAGGTGTATACAAAGGCCTAGAAATGATCTGTGGGATCTAGTACAGAGCTAACTGTGCTATAGATGGCTTAAATCACCCTTTCACCGTAAACAAAGCAGAGTCATTCGCTCTACATGACCATTTTTCTGTCTGATATGTTACTTCCATAGGTGGTGTGCTGTGGGCCTGGGGAGCAGGGAGGCATCAGCACAAGCTACCTTTGTCCTTCGCCTCATCTTCCAGTTTTAGCCTGTTCAGGTCCATAAAAGAATGAATGTGTGTTTTCTTCATTTGTTAGTTAGCCCTTGCGTTTAAATAAGATGCTTCAGTTGCAGTAAAAATCAGGACCCTTTCAAATTCCCCCTGAAAGCAAGCAATAGTACAATTATTTTTCCCTATTTACATTAGATCTATTTATGTATATTTGTGATCAAGAACAACCTGAAAGAGTCAGCTCTCTCCTTTCACCTTATGGAACCTTGGGATGTTAAGACTAGCTGGCAAGTGTCCTCACCCTAAGCCATCTTATCCTAAAATTATCTTACTAAGGGTCTTTTTGTTGTTTTACAGAAACAAACCAGAAGCTGTAGAAGTAACATTTGCAGGTAAGTGTCTTTATCCCTTTTAAGAGAGAAATAAGATAAAAAGAAAAAATACTTTAGTGTGGGTGTTTTGTCTGTGCTCCTTGTATGTGCCTGATGCCTGAGGAGGCCAGAAGAAAGCATCAGATCTCCTGGAATTAGAGATACCAAATGGCTGTGAGCTGCCATATAGGTGCTTGGAATTAAACCTGGGTCCTCTGGAAAAGTACCCAGTTCTCTTAACCACTGACCTAGCTCTGTTTCCCTGAAAAGACTTTTGATTGTCAAGTCTTTCTTGAGGCCTTCGAGAATTAAATTTTATGTATTTATAACATTGCTAACTGACTTTGGAGTTCAGAAAACTATATAAAGCTATCTTACATATCTTAGTGAGTGGGGACACTTGGTGTCTTAGGAATTTGGTTTTTGTTTTGTACAAAGAACTGTCTATCTACTTTGGAAGTCTACAGAGTTATAACCTAGTAGGAGGCATCATCTAAGTTTGCCTAGCATTTAGGGGAGGCAAGGATGACGATGGTGGAGCTTGTCTGTCAAATCAGAGAAATGGTGTTTCTTTCTGTTCTCTGTTGGCCACGTATGGTGAGTGGTACAAGTCCTTTGTACCGGGACCCAGGAGGTTAGGTTGGTTTACATGGAGAGTTCTGGGCTAGATCCACATGGTGAAACTGTGTTTCATAAAACAAAAGGCCAGGCAGTGGTGGCGCATGCCTTTAATCCTAGCACTTGGGAGGCAGAAGCAATAGGATTTCTGAGTTTGAGGCCAGCCTGGTCTACAGAGTGAGTTCCAGAACAGCCAGGGCTACACAGAGAAACCCTGTCTCGAAAAAACCAAAACCAAAAAAAAAAAAGAATTGTCTAGTCAAGTGTATGCTTAGCAATTTTACAGCTTAGTGTCCAGAAAGGCAGGTGCTTGACTAGAGGATCTGAGAAGATTTGTAGCTCCTAAGGTGGGGGCCATCTTGTCGCCAGCAGTGCCCAGTCCACCTGGGTCCCGTGATTCCCATGCAAGTTCTCTGCATTCTGGACCCCCAGTACCTAGCTTTACTAATGCTACAGCTGAGCCCAGCTCACTTTGTAGTGCAGGAAGAAAGAGCTGGAAGAGAGGCCTAGAGATTAAAGGAGACTGAAAAGATAATCATCTGTCTTGTCTTGACCTTAGTTAGATCTTAATTCAAATATTTTTTTTATAAAGAATTATTTATTCGATGTATATGAGTACACTGTAGCTGTCTTCAGACACACCAGAAGAGGGCATCAGATACCATTACAGATGGTTGTGAACCACCATGATGTGGTTGCTGGGAATTGAACTCGGGACCTTTGGAAGAACAGTGGAATTTTTTGGTGTTTGTTTGTTTGAGATAATAGGTAATAGTTGAATAGCTTACCAAGTATTTAATATTAAAGTAGAATCTTTTGTTTGAATTTGAGCATGACTGATTGTGATTATGTTCATGTAATAATATATCTCCCAAAGATACATCTTGATGTATATGTCTATATGGATCAGATGGTCCGGGATTTGCTTTGTAATAAATTGAGGTGGGGCGAGTACATTCTGAAAGAAGCCCCGTGTGCTGATCAGCATTAATGCTGCATATGTGGATTTGTTTATAGCTTTCTTTCTCTTGGAAACATGTCAAAATGAAATCCTTTTTTTTTTTTTAACGTTACTTTAGTATAAACCATGGCTACACTAAAAATAGCTTTGTAGTTTTAAGAGAGACCAAAGAGGGGGCCATGGAGCAATCCCATAGCAGTTTTTCGGTTGGGTTCCTGTGAACTAAAAATAAACATCGTTTTCCTTGCATCTCTCTTATCAGAGGTCTCCTTGTGGCCAGCCCTCCGGCAGGTATGGGAGATTACCCCCATTTCCACAGTGAGCAGTCTTTTTTGCTTTTTTCCACAGATTTTGATGGCGTCCTTTATCATATTTCAAATCCTAATGGAGACAAAACAAAAGTGATGGTCAGTATTTCTTTGAAATTCTACAAGGAGCTTCAGGCACACGGAGCTGATGAGGTGAGTTAGGTTCCACATTGGTTTCCTTGGGACTCTTGTTTTTACTTTACCTTTTGTTGGCCCCTTGCCCTTCAATGAGGACTACATCACCCTTACAAACAGAGGCTGCTTTATACAGCTAACTGGGGGTTCCAAATTCCATTCCCCACAAAAATGTTATCCAGAGAAGATTTGGCTCTTGCTTGCTTGGTTTTATCTTGGAGCAATAATGATATTTCCTAAGCAAAGTTTAGAAGCTTTTTAAAAAAGGGCCAGCTCAGGTTGGATGGAAAGCCTCCAGTTCCTGATTGTCTTCATCTTCCAAGTGCTAGGATTATAAGCATGTACCACCATACCCAACTCGGAATTTTATTCTTTTCAAATTATTTAGGTTAGACAGATTTTACAAAATAATGAAAAAAAAACAGCTAGTTCTCCAGAAGTAACAGATTTTTTTCCTTAACCAGTACAAAAATAGTTATGGTAACAATAAAACAGGTTCTGTTCCATATTTAGAATCTTATCAAGGTGGCTTGGAATTTGTGGCGTATTCCACTTCATAATCTTGGTTTTCGTTCCAAAAGTGAAGCATAAGTAACTGTCTTGTAAATGTTTTTAAGTTAGTGTTCTTTAGAGGTGACCTTTCCACCTATCCTTCTTATAACTACCGTAGGGAAATGCAAAGGGCTGTCTAGGCCTTGTGCCTTGTGCCCTGGCTTTGCATAGCTAGAGCTGGAGGCTTGGTTCCTGTTGAACTACAGTTGCTCTGGGGCGAGCCATTTATGGAAGAAAGAAAATGCTGTTACACCAGTGTGTGCACACATTGTGGTTGGGTCTCAAAGCAGGAAGTATGACTCAGTTCCTGAATCAGTTTTAACGAACTAGGCTCTCCTTAGTCTACTACGTGAAGATGCAACCATTTCTCTTTCTGAAAGTGGTAGCTTTTGAACAGCTTCAGATTTCTGAAAGGCTGTGTATGAAGGAATATGATCTAGAGCTTTGTGAAGTTTGCTCTGAAATCAGACTTAGTGTTCTAAGATCTGTAGGGAGCTGAGCTCTTTTTTGTTCAGGTGCTTTTGATTTGCTGAAAGAAGAGAAGTAACAATTTGAGGTAATTTTATCAGAAGACAAGAAGCTGGTCTGCTGCAGCTTGTGACCCAACCTGACTTGGATTTATTAAGACTCATTCCATCCTGTGCTTGGCCTGCTAGTGGAACTCTGGAACACAGTGCAGTTTTCATAGCTCCCGCAGAGGCCAGAGAGCCCAAGTGGGTGGAGGAAGTAACATTCCCAGTGTGGGGGCAGAGTGAGCAGTAAGTGACTCCCTGGGTTGGTTAAACAGTGAGCAGCCTGTGATAACCACAGGAAGCTGGTTACTATTTCACAGACCTTTTTAAAAAGCAGAGCGTTCTGCGGTTCAGTAGGCAGATTTAATAGTTATCAGTAGGTAGATCACCTCCTCCTCTTCTCCGACTGTTAAAAAAGAGCCATGTAAAGGAGGATCAAGACTGGCAGTGTGCGTGAGCAGTGTGCTGTGGTGATGCACGGCCGTGAGCCCAGCGGTGGGAGCCAGTGTGGCTTACATAGAGAGGGTGGTCTCAGGAAAGGCTATGCCGGGGGCAGAGAAGGCCTTCAGTGGCTCAGTGGGTGAAAGCACTTGACATGTAAACCTGAGTTCAGTCCCCAGAATCATGGTAGAAGGAGAAAATTTAACTTACAGAAGTTGTCTTCTGACTTCTACACTTGGCACCAACAATCACACACAAGATAATAATCGTAAATAAAAAATTAAATATTTTAAAGAAGAAGGATCAAAGGAATTAAAAGTGGTATAAATACTTTATAGATATCTGATACTCCCTTTCCTCAAGTATCAATTGTGTAGGATTGTAGCTCAGAGGGAACATTGCCAATGTTCCTTTTATACCCCAGACTTTTAGGAGAAGTGGTGTGTGGAACACCTGAAGGGCAAAACTCCACTTGCCACCTACAAAGTCTGTGACCTTGAGCCCTTCTCCTAAGTTCCTCTTCTGTAAAAGTTCACTTTGTGGTATGATCACCGCCTAGCATTTGCACTGGCCATTGCCCGCTTTTCCCTCTAGGTAAACAAGTGTGATCATGAATTCACACTTTGGAATTCACACTGGTAACCAAATTCTGTAGATGAGGATTACGTATAGAAATATTAGGAAGTTATTCACTGAACTATTTGGAGGCCTTAAGACAATTCTAAAGAATATTTAAGAGTGAATTTTCTGAGTGGGCATAGCTCCATGGCAAAGAGTTTATTGAGCGTCTACAAGGCTCTGGGTTTGGTCTCTGGCATCACCAAGAAAAGGAATGGGTTGGGAGTGAAGGTCTTATTAACCGTTAATGGATTTTTTAGAGTTTTCAGATGGAACATAAAGCAGTTTTGTTTATTTTAATGCTGTCTAGAGACTATAAGATGATGCTGACTATTCAGATGGGAACATTCACACACCTTTAGACAGCTGTTGAATGTAAGGAGGCTTTTGTTTATGTTGAACTTCCAAAAGCTGGAACATAGTTAGACTGAGTGTTTTGTTTGAGGAAATTCCAGGTAGGTAGACACTTTTGTATAGAATGCTAGTATTACTAGCTCACTGAGATTCTGTTATCCATTGCCTTTGCATTAAAAGCCAGCTATGAGCTAAGTTATTTTATAGGCCACAACATTAACATACTGACTAGCAGAAGTCAGTGCCTGGAAATTGGTCTTTACCCCTTCATTCTCCTGTGTTTAGTTGATGTACTCTCTTGTCGTACCTGAACTTGCCTGCCTCTCCTGTATAGAGTACAGTGTAGAATCTGTAAAGAGAAAACAGGTCTTTGAAAGACAACCACTGAAGTATCCTTTGGATTATAATCCAGTTCCATAAGAAATCTGTTTTGTCACCTAGATGAATTCATTCTTTTCCCTCTAGTTTGCCACCCACCAATTAAAGATTAAGTAAATTAGTTTAGGAAGAGTTTGTCAAAAGTACTGTGTGTTTCATAAAATGAAATTACCACAAATTTTGGATTAACTTTTCTTTTCTCTCTCTCTCTAGTTATTAAAGAGAGTATACGGGAGTTTCTTGGTAAACCCAGAATCAGGTATGTAGTAATGCTAGCAGCTCTGAATGATAGCAAAGCACTGTGTCCTTTTTGTGTCCTGCCTTTTGTAGCTAGAGGATTTTGTTTAAATTTTCATTCTATAAAGTACATCTGCAGGAGCCCAGTTCTCGTGTCAGCTCCCCCTGTATAAGTAGCCATTAAAGGGTTCTACTTTTTTCAGTGTGACACACAGTGGGTTAAGAATTGGTAGGTGCTCCTTAGTCGTCAGGGAAATGCAAATCAAAACAACCCTGAGATTCCATCTCACACCAGTCAGAATGGCTAAGATTAAAAACTCAGGTGATGGTAGATGCTGGCGAGGGTGTGGAGAAAGAGGAACACTCCTCCATTGTTGGTGGGACTGCAAGATGGTGCAACCACTTTGGAAATCAGTCTGGCGGTTCCTCAGAAAATTGGACATAGCATTACCCGAGGATCCAGCTATACCACTCCTAGGCATATACCCAGAAGATGCTCGAACATATAACAAGGACATATGCTCAACTATGTTCATAGCAGCCTTATTTATAATAGCCAGGAGCTGGAAAGAACCCAGATGTCCTTCAACTGAGGAATGGATTCAAAAAATGTGGTATATTTACACAATGGAGTATTACTCAGCTATTAAAAACAATGAATTCGAGAGGTTCCTTGGTAAATGGATGGAACTAGAAATTATCATCCTGAGTGAGGTAAGCCAATCACAAAAGAAGACACATGGTATTCACTCACTGATTATTGGATATTAGCCTAGAACCTTGAAATGCCCAAGATGCAACTCACAGGCCACATGAAGCCCATAAAGAAGGAAGACCAAGTGAGGGTGATTCGGTCCTTCTTAGAAGGAGCAACAAAATACTCAAGGGAGCAAATATGGAGACAAAGTGAGGGACAGAAACTGAAGGAGGGGCTGTCTCAAGACCACCCCACCTGAGTATCTATCCCATGTGCAATCACCAAAGGTAGATGCTGATGTGGAAGACAGGAAGTGTATGCTGATAAGAGCCTGATATGGATATCTCCTCAGAGGCCTTCAAGAGTCAGACATATTCAGAGGCAGATGCTCACAACTAGCCATTGAACTGATCATGGGGTTCTCAATAGAGGAGTTAGAGTGAAGACTGAAGGAGCTGAAAGGGTTTGTGGCACCATGAGGAGAGCAACAATACCAACCAACCACAGCTCCCAGGGTCTAAACCACCAGCCTGGGAGCACTTAGAGGGGGATCCAGGGCTTCAGCTGAATATGTAAAAGTGGAGGGCCCTGCTGGGCATAGGTGGAAGAAGAGAACCTTGACCTCATGAAGGCTGGATGCCCCAGGGGGTGGGAATTTTGAGGGTGGGGAGGTGGGAGTGGGGGGGTGTAGATAGAGGTTACATCCACAGAGAAGAAGGAGGAGGGGCGAGGGGATTGGGGGTTCCGAGGGGGTGGTGGGGGATGGGGTAAGGGGACAACATAGGAAATGTAAATAAATCATCCAATAAAAAAAAAAAAAAGAAAAAAAAAAGAACACATTGATGTAAAATATTTTATATAACTTCATAAATAAAATTTAGAAAGAATAAATGCATAAAATAAAAAAAAAAAAAAAGAATTGGTAGGTGCACCGGGCAGTGGTGGTGTGCACCTTTAATCCCAGTACTTGGGAGGCAGAGGCAGGAGGATTTCTGAGTTCGAGGCCAGCCTTGTCTACAGAGTGAGTTCCAGGACAGCTAGAACTATACAGAGAAACCCTGTCTCGAAAAAACAAAACAAAACAAAAAAATAGAATTGGTTGATGGTTTATTAACACCCAAGAATGATTATTTAGATGCTTTAGCCAGAGGAGCCTCCTTTGTTGGAGTGAGTGCTCTTTGAACATAGTCATAAAATCTCTTGGCACTGGGAAGATAACTCATTTTGTAAAGCAGTTATCCCCAAAGCAGGAAGGCCTAAGTTTGAACAGCAGCACTTAATTAAGAAACAGTGCTCAGTTGCAATCCCAGTGCTGGAGAGATCACAAGTGTTGCAATAAATCTCCAACCTCAATAAGCCTGTGCAAAAACACACAACTCAGCTACAATATTTATAAGCTGCACACCTAGATTGGGCAGGTTTACCACTACACTACTCTATTCCCCAGCTATGAGATCTCTTGCTACTTTGTGGCTTCTCAGGCTATGTTGTTCTGTTCCATCCTCCTCCTGCCTCTTCTTCCTCTCTCCTTCCATCTCTTCCCCCACTCTCTAAAACCTCCAGCCCCACCATTTCTTTCCACTGCCCAATCACAGTCTTTAGCCTTTATTTGACTAGTTAAAATGGGAGAAGGTCTTCTGGGGCAGCCCCTCTAGAGGAAGCAGAATTAACATTAGAATATAAATACCAGGACGACCCACACCACGCACAAGAAATCCCAGAGCTTGCTTGTAGCCAGGCTAGCCTAACTGGCAACCCCTTGTTCTCATTGAACTTTTCAAAATACAAGATAAAGAGATGGAGAGATGTTCAGCACTTAAAGAGCGCTGATATCCAGAGGACCCAAGTTCAGTTCCTAGAACCCACATGGCATCTCACAGGCTTTTGAAACTTCAGATTAAAGCAAAAAAACAAAAAACAAAAAACAAAAAAAACCATGATTAGTTTTAAAATTTTGGTTTTAAAAAAAGAAAAGGTAAGATGGACAGCTCCTAAGGAAACACCCCAGGTCAAGCCCTAGTCTCCATCTATTCACAGGAATACACAAATAAGTGGCCTTGGGAAGAATGGACAAACATGGGTTCCCACTCAAACACCCTGATACATTAGTATAAATAGCCGTGTAAAAGTAGCGTTTACATTCACTAGCTTCTTTAGGCAGCTTTGGAAAGCACAACCAGTCACCAGATTAGTGGTTTTGTTGTTGTTTTGGTTTTTTGTTTTGTTTTGTTTTGTTTTTAAAAATAAAAAATATTGTAGCCAGGCAGTGGTGGCACAGAGCATGAGGGAGACTGGAGGTAGTAGGTGGATCTACTTGAGTTTGAGGCCAGCCCAGTCTAGAGAGCTGGTTCCAGGACAGCCAGGGCTACAATAAATAGAGACCCTATCTCAGCCCCACCCCCACTCCTACCCTCCCAAAACCAGGTGTGATTGTGTTTATGTATGTCTGGGGTGTGGCTCTGGAAGCCAAGGACGCTTACTGTCAGCTCCCTCCTTTTACCTGTACATGACACTCTGGCTGAGCTGAGGCGGTCCAGTGTTTATAGCAAGCACTTCAGCCTCAGCCAGCTCACTGACGCTTGGTCATTACTTTGCATCCTCAGTGTGTGCTGTTCCTGTCTGAAGTCCCAAATGCGGTCAGACATTGGTTATATGCTTTTTGGGTGGATTCTGAGCAAATCTTAACTCTTTGTTGTCTTGATTGTTAAGAGTTGTTGATACTAATGTAACAAAAATGGGCAAAGCATTACTTAGAGTGAAGATTTAAACAGTCTATACTCTCAGAAAGGTAGATGGGGAAGTAGGCCCAAGAAGTAACCTTATTAATAATAATATAAAAGCTGATTATTTGGAAATATGAGCTCAGTATGATTCCAGTACTATATTCCTATCATTTTTAAATGATTCCCAGCAGTTTAAAGGCATTCTTGAGAAAATAAGTCTAGACTTTGGAGTACCAGTATTGGTGGCTTGATTAGTCTTTTTCCTGGCATTCATGGGACAGGAGGAGGCAGGGTCACTTAGTGGTCGGTAAACATTCTCAGTCGCTGTTCTGCCCCATTTATTGATGACCTCATCCATAAATTCTGTGAATGTTTTAGATACAGTTTTGCTATGTAGCCCAGGCTGTCCTGGAACTCAAAAGATACCGACCTCAGTCTCTTGAGTGCTGACTGGCATTGCAGGTCTGCAACCACGTGCCTAACTTAAATACCCTACTTGTACATAGCCTGATACTCTTCCCTTCTCCCTACTACACTTTCCCCACAGATGAGGGCATTGTAGAGGTTGGACAGTTTTCCAAGGTCATACAGTGAGGCCAGAATTTGGACCCACTTCTGTTCAGTTCAAAACAGTAGCCTATGTTGTACTATATTTAACAAGTCCCTGCTTCTCTGAAGTACTTTTTTGTTCTAAATGAGGATAAGCTTATCTGCCCTTTTGAAGAAAGGCATGGGGGTTAAAGGAAATAGAATTCAGAAACACTGGAAATTTACATTTTCATATAGACACTACTGGGAAAGTACATATGTGATAAACAGATTTTCTACCCTGCCTCCTCTCACAGAGGATTTCCAGTGGTATGTGTGGGAGAAGGAGATCCTATTTTATTCCCAGAATGCTTCCACCTGCTGGCCATGCATATTAAACCACTGGAGAAAATACAGGCTTGTACAGCCTAGCTTCTTATAGTCAGTCCTTCACAACTGTCTCTAGGACCTTAAGGTTCTAATTAGAGTTGCAGATTGTTACTTCTTCCCATTAAATATTTGTAACTGCTCATCTTTGATACTGCTTGGAATTTATTAACTAGCTGTAAATATTTACATATTGTGGTATAAAGTACGTAGAGATGAGCAATTGCCTCTACACTATGTTTACTTGGGAGAGATGGGTTTGATTTGGTTTTTGTTGATTGGTTTTCATATAACTGATGAGTGTTTTTTCCTCCCACAAGGATACAATGTTTCTTTGCTATACGACCTGGAAAATCTGCCCGCATCCAAGGATTCTGTTGTGCATCAGGCTGGCATGTTAAAGCGAAACTGTTTTGCCTCTGTGTTTGAGAAATACTTCCAATTCCAAGAAGAGGGCAAAGAAGGAGAGAACAGAGCAGTTATCCATTATAGGGATGATGAGACCATGTAAGTATGAGTTTTTGTTCCTCAAGCCTGAGTGTGGCCATCTCACAAGGCACTTACTGAAAGAAATAAGAGTGTGATCAAACCTTAAACTCTGGTAGATGGATCCTGTTGAAATTCTTTCTTATAGAATTTCTTAATTTGGGATATAAATGATAAGGAAGAAAGTAGACCACTTCTAAGCGTCTAAAATTGACAATAGATGGAAAGAAAATTCTATGCTTTCCTTTAAGACACTAATTTTATGATTTTTTTTTGATGTGCTTATTTTTTAGGCTTACTTATTATTTTATATGTTTTGGTATTTTGTGGTTGTGGGCCACCTTGTAGGATGGGAATTAAACTCTTGTCCTCTGGAAGGGCAACCAGTGCTCTTAACCACTGAGCCATCTCCAGGCTCAAGGTATTTTTCTGAATTCTCTTATTGAAAAGAGTTTCCTTTGGGCTGAGGAGATAGTTTAGCACTTCAGAGTACTTACTGCTTGTCCAGAGAGTCCGAGTTCAGTTCTCAACTCACATGACAACTCACAACTGTCTGTAACTCCATTCTAGGGCATCAGGCACACATGTGCACAGGTATATGGACAGACAAAACACCCCACGCATATCAAATTAAATAAATACATAAAAATTTTTAAAGATGTCTCAGATAATCAGGCACCAGATGCAGCTCTTAAGTTATGGATTCTATCATATACAAAGAAATGTTTTTAATAAATGTCACTCTAAGAATCACTAATTAAAAATGCCTAATATGTACAAAATAGATAAATCTAGCTTTATTAATTTTATTTCCTTGGGAATGCGTTTATAGCCCTGCCTTTCTTGACTCCAAACACTATCTCTGGCTCACCTTTGTTTTATTGATTAGAGACTTTGGACTTCATCCTTCTACTTAGAGGTGAGGTTAGGAACAGTTCTTCTGATGCTTTACTTAATTCCTGAGTTTTGTGCCCCTCAGGTATGTGGAATCTAAAAAAGACAGAGTCACAGTAGTCTTCAGCACGGTTTTTAAGGATGACGACGATGTGGTCATCGGAAAGGTGTTCATGCAGGTATGGAGCAAAAATCTCGAGGGGAAATTGTGCTATAGGAAGTTAAATCTTTACATACATGTGTACATGGCCACCATATGGTCTGAACTTGAAGCTCAATGGTAGAACATTTATTTGCCTGATATGTACAAGGTCCCAGGTTTGGTCCCAGTGCCTGGGCAAATGGTAACAGGAGCAGAAGACCATACATATCTTATACTCTATAGACTAGAAAAGACAACAGTTCTGTTAGTGTTGAAACTTGAAGATGTAATGAGCAACCCTGTCTTAATTTGCTCCTTTGTTGCTATGATAAAACACTGTGCCAAAAACAACTTGGAAGAAAGGGGTTTATTTCACCTTAGACTTCCAGGTCACAGTTCGTCTCTGAAGGAAGTCCTAATAGCTCAAAACCTAGAAACAGGAACTGAAACAGAAACCCTGGAGGAGTGTTGCATTCTGGCTTGTTCCACATAACTTGCTGAGCCTGGTTCCTTATATAATCCAGAACCACCAGTCCAGGGGTTCCGCATCCATGAAGAGCTGGCTCCTTACAAGTCAGTCACTAATCAGGGAATGCTCCACAGACATGCCCACAGCACAAACTAACGAAGACTCTTCCTCCACGAGATTCTCTCTTCCTGGATATGTCTAGGTTTTGTCAAATTGACAAAAAAACAACCAGCATAGCCCCCCACCCAAAACATGAATGTCTGTTTCTTGTTGATAGTTCTGGCCTTTTACAGAACAAGGGCAAGAGGGTGAATTAATTTTGACTGAATAGTAACTACCCTTCTATGATGGAGTCCTTGGTCTAAAGTGTGGTCTCATTTCCTATGTCTGTGTTTGCTCAGTTTTGTGGCAAGGTCTACTCTTGGTTTGGTTTAGGTCCCATGGCTTTTCAGAATGGTCAATAATGAATTCCAGAGTAGGAGATAACATGCAGTAAATGGAGTTGTAGCCTGACTGACAGGAGAGCCGTGCCACAGGCTAAGTGAGTCACCATAGATTGCCTCCTCCTGGGAAGAGGGAGGGATTTAGAATATTTTGTCCTTGGAATTTTGGTGCAGTGGGACTCAGCATATTTATTCTAGACACATCCATTGTGAGTGTGTTGTTTTGTCTGCTGTCTAGTCACTGGCTCTCCAACGTTGAGAGCTTATTGGTCAGGAGATATTCAGGCACTGCCTTCTGAGGTAGGTCAACATTTGAAGTTTAATACATTGGTTTGTTTTTTTTAAAGCTTGAATACATTTACCTATCCTTGGCAGAATGTTGAATGATGTTTTATTTTTTTTAATTCTGAAACAGCCAGGCTTGTAGCCCAGCTTCTAATCCAGCCACTTAGAGGCCTGAGGCAGGAGGATTGCTGCAAGATGGCCTAGGCTATAGAGTAAGACCTTACCTCAGTTTTTTTTTTCCTTAGGAAGAAAATACTGAAGTAGAATCTCTCCTCCCATCCCCTCAAGCCCCCATTGACTTGAAAGACAGTTGTGCTTATCACAGTTTGGCTTTGTGTTTGAGCCTCGTCCTATCTAGTAAGAGAAATTTTCAAAATGCTATTCTCAGTAATGGCCTTGTACTGAGACTGACTAATCAGAGACTCTAGTCTTGGAATCCCTATGCAGAGAAACTTCAATGTTGACGGTTTGACATTTGATAGTTTTGGGCTTCATGAAGAAAACCAAAGTTTTAAATATCTGACTTGTAACAGTAAGCCCTTAGACAGACATTTCATGATTTTTTTTTTCTGCAGAATTAATGGGAACTAAATAAATTAGTTAAGAAATTGAGTTAAATGTAGGGTAGCAACTAATTTTAAAAACTATGGGCTGTAGAGATGGCTCAGTGGTTAGGAGCACTGACAGTTCTGCCAGAGGTCCTGAGTTAAATTCCCAGCAACCACATGGTGGCTCACAACCATCTGTAATGGGATCCGATGCACTCTTCTAGTGTGTCTGAAGATAGCTGCAGTGTACTCATATAAATAAAAAAAATAAATAAATTTTTAAAAAGAATCTTTAAAAAAACTATGCAGTATGGTATAAATTTAGATTTGGCTGGTTTGGGGGTGGAAGGGGTACAATTTTTTTTTTTAAATCTTTTTCCACTTTGTTCCTGGAATATTCCAAGCTATTTTTATACTTCAAATGAATTTTATCTCCTAGAGTTTACTGCAGATTTGCTCTGTAGGATTTTATAAATGTTCTTTTTTGTGTGTGGAGGAAAGTATGAATTTAGACTCTCCAGTGTTCATGTGGCAAGATGGTTACCTAAAATGGAAAGCAAACCTATTGTAGTGGTTTGGTTTTGGTTTTTATTTGTGCTGCCAGTATTTCTAGCTGATGACTGTTCCATGATGTGGGACCCGTCTCCTCAGCCACCTTCTCCACACCCGAGGGTAGGGTGAGGTGCTTTAGTGACTGTAAAGACTAAGTTAATCACCTGACATTTTTTTCCTGAATCCAGGAAAAGTTAGTTTTGTTTCGCTTTGCTTTTTTTACTTTTTGATTTGTTTTCTCTTCTTAAAACAGGCAGCCTCTCAACATGCAGCCCAGGCTAGCCCAGAATTCGTGTTTACCTAGCTGTCTTCACATTTGAAGCAGTCAGCTCCTCTCACCATTCCTGTGCTGGAATTAGAGGGTCTGTCAGCACATCTGGCAATTGCTTGTGTTAAGACTTTGTTCCATTGGGCCCAGTAAGAAAAGCATGGAATTTGTGTGTCGTTTTTACACATGGGCCATACTGATCTTCTAGTGTATGTTCCAGTTTTAGTACATGTGCTACTCAAGTGAGCACTTCTGTTTTCTTAGACTGTTTCACTTGGGTAGCCTAGGCTGGCCAGGAACCTGTGGTCCTCCCACCTTAGTCTCCTGAGTTCTGGAGTATGCCACTATGTCCAGCTTGAACTACATCCTGATTCAAGATGTTCCTTTTTCATAAATAGTTTATCCCCAGAATAAATTATACTTTCTTGGAAGAAAGAAATAGCACCATGGGCTTAGCAGGTCAAGTCATCTGCCACCAAACACAATGGCCTGCATTCTATCCCTAGGTCCTACATGGTGGAATGAAAGAACCACCTTCCTAAAGTTGTTCTCTGATCTCCATACAGGTGCTACAGCACAGATGCTCACACACACGGCAAATGAAATGTAATAAATGTTTTTTAAAAAGAAATAGTGTCCTAGTATTGAGTAGATGTCTTAGAAGAAAAAAGAAACAATCTGATTGATTTCTGTGTAACAGATAATGAAGACAGGGGGGCCTGTTTGGAGGGGCTGATTGCTGTTACTATTTCAAGAGAAAACATCAAGGTGTCTAAAGGCTACTTCCTGCAGCAGAAAGTGTTGATTAAATCTTGGGTGGGGGGATGTAGAGAAAGAGCGAGAGACTGGGTCTCATGTAGCCAAGGATGATCTTGATTTCTTTGTTTGCTTTTTATTGATTTTGTTCTTTATGGGGAAAATGGTTAAGACAGGGTCTTACTGTATTGTATAGTCATGGCTGTTTTCAACCTTGATACATAGACCAGGCTAGCCTCAAACTGAGAGAATCTGCCTGCCTCTCCCTCTTGAGTGCTGGGATTAAAGGCATGCGCCATCATGGTCTTGAATTCTTTTTTGTTTTGTTTTGTTTTGTTTTGTCTTGAATTCTTAATCTTTTCTCAAGAGCTGACTTTACAACATGTACCCTGTCTCCAAATACCTTTCCTTTAGGGAACAAGGTATGTTGGAAAGGGAGCTTACTAATGCTGTGTCCTTTTTCTTTTCTGTAACCCAACAGCCAGGCTATCTCAGAGGCAGTGTATACAACAAGCCATTGTCTATATTTTGCTTAAGACCTGATAATCAGTGTGTCTTAGTTAGGGTTTCTATTGCTGTGAAGATACATCATGACCACAGTAACTTTTATAAAGAAAAACATCTAATTGAGGCTGGCTTACAGTTCAGAGGTTTAGTCCATTATCGTCATGGTAGGAAGCAAAGCAGCAGGCAAGGATGGAGAGGCTGACTATAGAAGTGGTATGTGAGCAGCAGCAGTCACACTTCTTGCCATGGCTGTGTGATCATGTTTTCAGTGTCCTAACCCCGAGACTGTCCTTAGCTTCATGCAGCTGCCCTGTTTCAGGAGGCCTACTCAGTCTACATGTTAGATTTGTCTCTCTTTTTAAAGGTCAGGATAGTGAATCCAAGGCTTTGCATGTATTGCTGTCCTTGCTGGGAACTCTGGGAGAGGGATGTTATAGTCACTCATCTTTTTATATAGGAATGCATAGGGTCTGGGGCTTTAAAGGACAAAAGGAATGGCCTGGGTTTGTGGTGGTGTTGTTTTGTTTGTTTGTTTGTTTCTTTAATACCCTAGTCCTTTTTTCTTAGTTTGATAAGCGCTGTACTTTTGTTAAGGACATGGCCTCTTTTATTGTTTTGGGTTGTTTGGTTTAGTTTTTTGAGACAAACTCTCCTGTAGGCTGCTGGGGCTAGCCCTGAACTGTCAGATATGTCCCCTTCCAAGTCTGTGCTCTCCTGGCTGATTAGAATTTTCTTACTGTTTGTTTGTTTGTTTGTTTGTTTGTTTAATTGGGGGAGGGATGTCTTTCTATGTAATCCATGCTAACCTGACTTGATTCCCCTGCCCAACCCCCACAAGACAGCCGAGCTGCTTTCATTCTGTCATCTTTAGCCCCCTAAAGGGAGGGGTTAAATTTGCTTTAGAGTTTTAATTGATAAATTCTAAATAATACCAGGTAAAGATCTCATAGTTGAACAGTACTTGATTAAAGGCCCAGCACCCAGTAAAAGCATGGCATTCATGAAACTGAAAGTAAAAGATCAGGTGTAGGTATACTGAGGTTGTAGAGGCCAGATAAAGAGGAATTAAAAGTTCTCAACATATACATACAGAGTACTCATAGACATAAAATACATAAATAATTTTTTAAAAGAAGTCCTCATTGGACTGGAGAGATGGCTCAGCAGTTATGAGCACTGACTGTTCTCTCAGAGGTCCTGAGTTCATTTCCCAACAACCACATGGTGGCTCACAACAATCTGTAATGAGATCTGATGCCCTTTTCTGGTGTGTCTAAAGACGTCTACAGTGTACTCACATAAATAAAATAAAGAAAATCTTTTTTTTTTTTTTTTTGTTTGTTTGTTTGTTTGTTTTTCGAGACAGGGTTTCTCTGTATAGTTGTGGCTGTCCTGGAACTCACTCTGTAGACCAGGCTGGCCTCGAACTCAGAAATCCGCCTGCCTCTGCCTCCCAAGTGCTGGGATTAAAGGCGTGCGCCACCACCGCCCGGCCATAAAGAAAATCTTTAAAAAAAAAAGTCCAAGGGAGTTTTGGGAACTCAGCCAATTTATAAGAGCTTTCTGGTATGTATAGAATTTAAAACTCCAGCTAAAGCCTGGGTCTTGTTACCATGAAGTTTTAAAGATTTCCTTTTAAAAAAACAAAGAACAACCCGTTTTCACACTGTACACAAGAGAGCAGTGAGCTACAGTGCTCGTTTTCACTGGAACCAGACCCATGCTGTGGCTGTTTCCTTCTGCCCTGACTTGTTGCTTACTGTGTAGCCCAGCCTGGCCTTGAAATCAAGCCGATCTTCTTGCCGAGGTAGTCCAAAATAAGAGAGGAGAAAGGGTTGTATTGCCATACTTTGTATCACAGTCTGAAGATCCAGCTTATTCAGTGTTCTCTAGTCTTTTTTTGAATCTGGTGTGCAGTGACAACAGCTAAGCACTTTTTGTACCTGAGGTTTGACAGTTCAATTTTAGTTACCTACTGGTCAAAAGGACTATGAAGGTCTGAACACATAGTGCGGATAAAGTGCTACTCATCTCATACAAATTTCCCTTGCTGTATCTCCACAGGAGTTCAAAGAAGGACGAAGAGCCAGCCACACAGCCCCCCAGGTCCTTTTTAGCCACAGGGAACCTCCTCTAGAGCTGAAAGACACAGATGCTGCCGTGGGTGACAACATTGGCTACATCACCTTTGGTGAGGCTGGAGAGGTAGTTCAGTGGTAGAGTGCTTGCCTACACACCCTGTCCTGGGTTCATTCAGTCCTTGGCACTGCACAAAACCATCCAAAACCTTCATCAGCAGGGTGAATGGCAGAGTGCCTAAATCTAGGCGGCCATAAGGAACATTTTTAGTGGGCAAAAGCCGACATGGCATGGTTGTGCTTCGTCTTCTGAGCTGTGACGGTGTTACTGAGTACTGTTTTTCTGCCTTCATCATATCCTGTTTGTTTTTCTCGAATGGTAAGGGAAGAAGGTAACCTGTGATGTCAGGAGTTAGGGGTGGGCCAGGTCATCATTGCTTGGCAGCTCAGTAGAGTTCTCTGTCATGTGGCAATGCTTGAATTTGTACCTCTAAGGCCCAAGCTCAGCTGTGGTTTGCTGAGTCTTCTTTTCCACTGAAGATACCAAACTTCACATGTTTGGTTTTCTCCCACGTGATTTATTTATTTTGAGACAAGGATTCTCTAGCCCTGGCAATCCTAGAACTTGCTATATAGACCAGTCTGGGCCCATACTCAGAGATCCACCTGCCTCTATCTCTCAAGTGCTGGGATTAAAGCCGTGTGCCACCACTGGGCATTCCACATGATTCTTGAAGCTGAGGTGCATCTTACAGTTGACATCATGCCAATTTCATTGACATCATTTCTTTTTCTATGGTGCATAAATCATGGTGAACTTGGAGTAGAATGTTTCACCTCATCTGATGTTCACGAGTTCTACCTTTCTTCTCAGCTATTCATTTCAGCACAGTTGATAGGACTCAGGGCTCTTGGTGTTTGTGAAACAAGTGCAATAGAAACAGGAGCCCAGAGGCAGGTGTGTCCCAGTGCAAAAGTCAGGACAGTGTGTGGAGGCCTATGGGTGAAGAGCAGCTTCTCCTGCCAGGCCTGTGTTGGATTGGTTGTCATGGTCAGGAGATGAGTTTTCTTCAGAACCTAGTTTTTCTGACAGTAATAGTCTATGCTTTAGCACCAAGGACCCAGGACAAGCACTTTGTTCCTAAACCTGAAAGCTAAAGTTCAGTATGGTATCCAGATTTGAAATGAGCCTCATTCCTTGCTCTCATTGGCACTCTTGGATTGTGTTGTCTGCTAGTAGCATGCACACCACTGCAATGCCTTGTTTTCTGTCCCTGCCTTAGTGCTGTTCCCTCGCCACACCAATGCCACTGCTCGAGACAACACCATCAACCTGATCCACACGTTCCGGGACTATCTGCACTACCACATTAAGTGCTCTAAGGTGAGAGAGGGGCACCAGCGTCCCTACTGAGTCATTGATTAACTCACAGTAGACACTGCCACATGGCACTGCAGAGAGATCAACAGTAAGAGCTCTCACTACTCTTTAGGACCTAGGTTCAGTTCCCAGGAACCGGTGCTCTCTTCTGACCTCTGGGGATACACACACATACATAGTATACATGAGCTCATTCAGGCACACATATACAGTAAATCGTTAAAAAGTTACAGAAACCATCTCCTGAACCAAGCATTTGGCTAGTATGCTCAAAAGCGCCAGTTTGGCCCCCACTACCCCAGTAAGAGAAATGTCTCTCCCCTTCCACACATCCTGCCTAAAGCAGAGGTCTGGGTCTGTATCTCTGGTATTGCTGCTTAACTGTCCTGTTCCCCTTATGTGCTCCCCAACATACCCCATGACTTATCCCAATGAAAGGAACTCTATCTTTCTAGAACATGAGCCTGCTTCAGGCCTTCCTGTGTTTGCTCTTAGGCCTATATTCATACACGTATGCGAGCAAAAACGTCTGACTTCCTTAAGGTGCTCAACCGTGCACGCCCAGATGCCGAGAAAAAAGAAATGAAAACAATCACGTAAGTAGGAGGAACCACCTTCCCATCCCTGGTGCCTGCACCCCAGGGGACTGAAGAGTACTGTGTGCGGGGGCCAGTGGGCTGGGCCAAGCGCATAGCTGCCAAAGTACAAGTGAAATCAAAAGGACTTCACCTGGATGTATCTGGAATGTCTGAAGAGGCCTGGGCCAGTGCCTACTTACTCTTCTGGTCTGCTCTCAGCAGGAAAGGTATACAGGGCAAAGGCTGCCTTGTCAGAGAGAGAGAGAGAGAGAGAGAGAGAAGACAAGTGGAGTAGTACGAAGCTTGGTTCTATACTCAAAGGCCAATACGGTGTGGGACCTAGAGAGTTGACTCTAGTGTGGGTGGCATTCAGAACACCTTTAGTTAGACTCCATTGCCATCTGAGAGCTCAACTGAGTACTGTGTAGTAGGTGAGGGTTTCCAGTCCCAGGAATGTCAGGCATCTGTGCAGTCTCCTGCCTTTCTGTGCTACGGAAGGTTGCTGTTCGATCTGATCCCTGTTCAGAGACTGCATCAAATGCCAAGGCACAGTGTGACCCTGCTTAGCATACCTCAAAAGCCCAAAGCTGTAAACAGGGCACGCCCATTGTTGTTTCTGTCCTTTCAAGACCCTGTCTGCTGGTGCCTGCAGGTTCTTTGTCTTACAAAAGTGCTTTCCACCAGCCACAACTCTGACCTCACTCTGGGAGATACATCAGAACCAGCTACTGTGCTGCTGGGGGACTGCAGCAGGAAGATTAGTTGAGCCCAGGGGTTTTTTCCCCCCCATTGATTGGTTTGGTTTTTGAAACAAGATTGCTGTCTTAGTTAAAGTGTCCATTGTTGTGAAGAGACACTATGACCCAAGCAACTCTTACAAAGGCAAATATTTAATTGGAGGTGGCTTATAGTTTCAGAGGTTTAGTTCATTATTGTAGCGGGAAGCATGGCAGCATGCAGGCAGACCGTGGTGCTGGAGAAGGACAGTTCTGCACCTTGACCTGACTGCAGCCAGGAGAAAGAAACTGATCCTTCTGCACTGGAAGGAGCTTCAGCAGCAGCAGCAGCAGCACCACCACCACCACCACCACCACACACACACACACACACACACACACAAGGTGATCCTCGTCCTCCAACAAGGCCACACCTACTTCTCATGGGCCAACCATAGTCAAGCCACTGTGAGCCCTTGTAGATCAGGCTGGCCTGGACCTCAGAAATCCTCCTGCCTCTGTCTCCGAAGCACTGGGCTTAAAGGTCTGCATCCCCACCTCCCAGCTCGTCTCAGTGATTTCAAGACCAGCAAGTTCCAAGCCATCCAGAGCTGTCAAGTAGGACCCTGTCTCAGAGAGTGGGGGAGATTGACTGCTTAAGGAAAACACCCGTTGCTGACTCCTGACATTTACACACACAGCAAGCAAACAAGCAAAAAACAAAAACAAAACAGTATCAGACAGAAAGGTCAAAAGGTGGGATGTTAAGATAACCCTGGGACTGCTTGCATCACCTACCTTCATCCTGATAACTGCCCACATCGCTCTGTCCTATGGCCACCAGTGTTCCTGGTAGTTGCTGCCAAATTGGACAGAAAGGGGCAGAAATTGATTCCTGTTCTGATGGAGGAGGCTGAGGAAAGATGAATCCTTTACAGGAATAAATTTAGTTGTTTGAAAACCATTCTGCTAAGTAGAGAGTTAAGTGGACCTGTTGAGAGTCTGGCCCCGAGCCAGGCAGTGGTAGTGCACACGTTTAATCCCAGCACTTGGGAGGCAGAGGCAGGCAGATTTCTGAGTTCGAAGCCAGCCTGGTCTACAGAGTGAGTTCCAGGACAGCCAGGGCTACACAGAGAAACCCTGTCTCGAAAAACCAAAAAAAAGAGAGAGAGAGAGAAAAAAAAAAAGAAAAAAAAGAGTCTGGCCCCAAACTAGAAGTTGCCTGTGGAGTCAGCACTCCACCATGCTGTGCTTTTCTTGTGGAGAAGGCCATCAAACAGCTTGATTTGGGGTGAGCACCAAACATGGAGAGCTCTGTTCCTGCTCTCCTCTTCCATAGTTCTCGGATCTCAATTTCAGTCTACTTTACCAAATACACTTGGAGTGAGTACCGTTTGTAGGCTCTTTGTGGGTCTAGTAACCCCTCTGGGGATTTACTGGGTGGAAAAGGATACCACAGCTCAGGAACGAGGACCAGGACAGTGTACACTCAGGACTGTGAGCTAGAGTGTACCTACCACATGACAACCAGAATGTCTTTAACCTTTGAAATTGGGTTTGTTTGTTTGTTTGTTTGTTTAGGCAGAGTCTCACTATACATCCCTGGGTATCCTGGAACTTACAGAGATCCTCCTGTGTGCTGGGATTAAAAGCCTAGACCTCTATGCCTAGTGATTGAGATTTTTTAAGGTGGCTTTGAACTTTCTACCTCTTGTTGAAAAGTTAAAATATTGTTATCTAAATGGGATCAACTGGGTAGCAGGAGCGTCAGTGACCTGAGATTCAGGTCTGTCTAAGTTGTCTGAAAACTAGAGAAAAGTGGGCACAGTAGCATACACCTTTATCCCTGATCTCAGGAGGCAGAAGCAGACCTAGTGTACACAGTTAGTTCCAGGCCATCCAGGAGTGAGACACTGACTAAAAACAATTGCAGAAGATTTTCTCATCTGCTGAGAACATCCAGTGTGCTTATGGGCTTGACATGGTGTTGTTTAGTATTGAGTTGGAAGAAAGTAGTGTACCCAATCTGTGAAACCTGGGTCTTAACTGAACCCTGTGGCTCTAGCACCTTTGCTGGAAAACTCTCCCTTCCCTCTTTGTTTGGTGTCTTTGGGCATTCCATCCCAGGCCTAGGATAGGCCGGGAGGAAAGGACATCTGGAGTAAGCCTTTACTCTGTCTCTGCTTTTGAAGGGGGAAGACTTTTTCATCCCGCTAACTCTTGGGAACTGAGGAGGAAGCGCTGTTGACCGAAGGCTGGACTGCTTGCTACTGGATAATCGTAGCCCTTCATGTTGCACCTTCTCCAGGTTCTTAAGGGATTCTCCGTTTGGGTTCCATTTTGTACGAGTTTGGCAAATAACCTGCAGAACGAGCTGTGCTTGCAAGGACTTGATAGTTCCTAAGAATTAAAAAAAAAAATCCACTTGATCAACTTAATTCCCTTTTATTTTTCCTCCCTCACTCCCCTTCCTTTTCCAAGCTGTTTGCTTTGCAATATGTTACTGGTAATGAATTGCAGGTAATGCAATCTTAACTTGTTTTCTTCTAAGTATTTGAGTTCAGAACTCCTGTATCTAAAGAAATACGGTTGGGGTCATTAATAAAGAAAATCTTTCTATCTTACTTGAGAATTAGTTGATTTTCTGGACTATTGAGTCCAAAAGAGGAGGAAAGGGTAGATCTGCACTGTCCTTGAACCAGCAAGCCTCCCTTCTCTAGAGGAAGGAAGGGCTGGTGTGTAAACTTTGGAGTGGAGTGGGGAGAAAAGGGGGGCTTGCTTGCTTGTGTTCATTTTATTGGTCTTTGTAGCCCGAGTTGGCCTCAAACACTCCAACAATCTTCATGCCTCAGCTTTCTGAGTTCTGGGATTATAGGATTGTTTGTTTATTGTTTGTTTGTTTGTTTGTTTGTTTAAACATGCTTTCTACTTTGTAAAGCTTGGTAGCTAACAGTACCCATCTGAGTAGCCAGGAAACTCCCTTAGTGTGACAGGCAAATTAAAATATTCTGGGGCTGGGAATATACTTCAGTGGATATAATATGTAGGCTTAGATTTTTCCAAAACCTACTATAATAAAGGTTCTTAAACCAAAGGTTGGGGAGAAAGATGCACAAGGGGAATGTGGACCTTTTAGAAGTATTTTGGGGCAACTCCAATCTTTGCTGTCAGGATTTCTGTAGTCCAGTCTAAAACATCAAATAGTACATCAGACATCAGTAGCAGCAGATGGATCCAGAAGAAACCTCGAGGCTCTGCCGGATTGGCATGAGTCGTCTCAAGCAGTCAAAATACCACAAGAAGTTTTTTGGCAAGTTTTTCTCTATGAAGTCATGACAAGCGAAGATCAATGAAGACCCCTCTGTCTATGGGGTTATATTTATATTCTTTCCAAATAACCACACACCTTCTCAAGCATCGCCTTCATCAAAACATCACATGACCCCTTACATGTTTGCTTTAGCAAAATATCTTCTCACAAGACAGACAGCTTTCAGAAAAATACCACATGACACAGCAGAGTCTCCCAATTTCCACTTCAATAATGTTTACCTAACTTTTCCTGAATCCCTGGGTTCAATCACTTGTACCGTATAAACTGGGTTTGGTGGCCCACACTTTAATTATTTTATGTGCATAAATGTTTTGTGCGCGCACACACGAGTGTGTGTATGGGGGCGGGGGAGATGTGCATGTACTGGGTACGGAAATGATATCCTTTGGAGTGGAGGTACAGGTGGTTTTGAGCTCCTGTGGGTCTAAAACCAACCCAACCCTCTGCAGAAGCAGCAGATGCTAACCACTCACTCCTCATCTGCTATGGCATATACCTTGATTCTTAGCACTTCTGAGGTAGAGGCAGGAGGATCAGAAGTTCAAAGTTGTCCTCGGATATACAGTTGAGTTTGAGGCCAATCTGGGCTACATTCTAAAAAAAACCAATAAAATGCTTGTGTACTCTACTCTGTCTACATGTGCGTGTGTGAGAGAGATAGGGATTTGGATTGGGTGGGTGGATGGTTAGTTTTTGAAATAGGGTTTTGCTGCCCTTAAACTCAGATGTACCTGGCTGTGCTTCTGAGTAAGACTTGAATTAAAAAAAAAAAATTGCCGGGTGGTGGTGGCACACACCTTTAATCCCAGCACTTGGGAGGCAGAGGCAGGCGGATTTCTGAGTTCGAGGTCAGCCTGGTCTACAGAGTGAGTTCCAGGACAGCCAGAACTACACAGAGAAACCCTGTCTCAAAAAACCAAAAACAAAAAGACTTGAATTAAAACTGCTTGTCCTTCTATCATAAATAATAAAGGGCATTTCCTAAACATGGTACTGCAGGACTTCACTGTGGCACTGATGCAGGAGAGGCCTGCTGAATAGATTCCTGGACACCTAGCAAAGTGTGCTGTCTTCTAGCAAGATGTGCCAAATCCAGGATGATTTGAAGGCTGTTTTTTTGTCTCCATTTCAGGCAGTGTGTTGCAGACGAGTTTGATAATCAGTAAGTTGTACAGTCCCCTGACTTTATACAGGCAGCACTTTCATTTTTTACAATTTTGATTTTGAGATAACATTTCTTTGCATGAATGTCAGAGATGATAACTTGAGGTCCTGTCACCTCCTCAGTGCTGACACCTTGAGAGATTGTGGCACAGTATCCGTTACACCAGTAGAATGACATAAGACCCATATGCTTTCTTCACATTTAACCCATTTAACACTTGGTGCTGTTGTATGTTTGTGTGCATTTTCCTCACTTGGATGGTTGTCTGAACCCAGCATTTGTTTTTAAGAATGGAGTAGTGTGGTCACTATATCACACATAGAATTGATTGGAGATGTGGTTTTGTACATGTGTACCAGGACAGGGTTAGGTAACTATTTTACCCCATTCATTGTCAGGAAGTTTAAAATGTGTCGTCATTTTAAAATGTCCTTATGTCATTAGGCATAATTCATTAGAATGGGGTCCTAAGGACCTGCAAGGTGTCCGGTTTCTGGGAGGTAATAAAGTATCTTGAGAGTAATAGAGTTTCAATGGTAGTTTTGATAGAGGAGTTATTCTTGTTGGTTTTGATGGTTTTTGACAGGATCCTGCTATCTAATCCAGTCTGGCCTCTGCCTCTCAAGTGCTGGGACTACATGCATGTACCACCATGACCAACTACTTTTTCTGGTTGTTTTTGTTGGTTTGGTTTGGTTTTTTTGTTTTTTGTTTTTTTGTCAGAGCATCTCTGCCCAGGCTGACCTCCAGGTCAGCAGTCTTCCTGCCTTAGTCTTCAAGTGTTTGGATGACAGATTTGCTCCACCCAACCCTGCCTAGCCTTTGCCTTTGTGCCGACTTTAGAATGAGAACTCTGGATCTCCCTGTGCATTCTTGGCAGTGGTGACAACTTGCTTTGTTTGTTTTGAGATGATTTTTACCACCCACCAGCCGTTGGTATCCTTCCTTTCCCGTCTGAACCCTGTTTCTTCCCACTTAGTCTCCAGTCTCCTAGTCTTAGACTGTTAGACGAAAGGATACCATGGCCTCCAGCAACCATTAGCAATCCTTAGGGAAGGGTGGGATTTCATGTGCACCTCCTCCCTCTAACATAAATGTTGGAAGATCCCATCTGCGTACCCGTAGCTGCTGTGTGGTTGTGGTTCTAACAGCAGCATCATGCCTTGATGGCAGTGTTTCCTGATGCTCTTCCCTATCTTCCAGGTCTTGAATTCTTTTTTACTTCTAATGAAGAGAGGGAGAGAGACTTTGATCAGGACAACTCTTTTTTTTTTTTTAAGTTTTTATTGATTCTTTGATTCACACTATACACCAATCCCACTCATCTTTCCATCCCTTCATAACTGCCCTTGCAACCGTCCCCCAAAAGAAAAAAAAGAAATCTCATCATGGAAACCATAGTATGCCACAGTATGCTACAGTATATCATCCTGTTTATATATCTTTACTTGCCAATGTTCATAGCAATGCGTCATTGGTCTGTCTGGTTCAAGGCCTCTGGCTTCTGCCACACCATCCATACTGGACCCTCACCAGGATTCCTCACCATTGTCCTGTTGTTTCCCTGTGTCCTGGAGATCCTGCAGCTCTGGATCTGCAGGAGCAGCCCTCTCACAGGCTCAGCAGTTCCTACATGAGATAAGTGTTGGGGTGGACAAGTGCACACAGTTTTTAAGAACAATGGTCTCCAGTCCTCGGGAGGTAGTAGCAGGTGGACTTCTGTGATTTCAAAACAAGCCTGTTTGATACAATGAATTCCAGGCGAGCCAAGGCTGCATAATGTAACCATGTCTCAAAAAAACAGAACCCAAAAAAACCAACTAGGCGGTGGTAATGAATCCCAGCACTTGGGGGTGAGGTTGGGGATAAACAGGCTGCTCTGTTGAATTCAAGGCCAACCTGGTCTACAGAATTCTAGGACAGCCAGTTACGTAGACAAACACTGCCTCAAAAACAAAAGGCTCCAATAGGGTCTTACCATCTAGTTCAGGTAGGCAAGCAACAGCAATAACCTATACCTTTTTGGGAGTGGGGATGGGGGTGGAGGGTGTCTCTTGAGACAGGTTTCTAAAGAAGTACCACAGAAATAAAATCAGGTTGATTAGAAATCACAGAACGTATCACATTAAATATTCTTAGAATAGTAAATAAACCCTGTCTCAATTCCACAATGTGTTGTCAACATCAAAAACTCATGCTGACAGGAAGAGGAGGAGACATTTTCTTCAATGATTTAGCGGCTGGTAAGGTATTTATGCTCCTGTAAACACCTCTAGTGAAACTCATTGAATCCTTTAAAAAAAAAAAAAAAAAAAAAAAAACGACAGCAGGGGACAAGAGGGTACCCAGTAAGCATGCTGGTAGGGTGATATGATGGGACATCACAATAGCTGATACATACTAAATGGGGAGTAACACATGGTGAGTTGGGCGTAGTGGTTCACACTTATTCCTGGCACTTCCAAGGGCAAGGCAGTTTGCTTTGAGTTCCTGGCCCACGAATGAGACCTTGCTTCAGAACAATGGGAAAAAAAGCAGATAAATACATGTTATACAGCATACACATCTCTAATACATACAGACACAGATCTGCATACATAGAGAATATTTATTTGGGTGGGTTTCCCCCCACGCCCAGTGCTAGGGATGAATCCCAGAGCTTCATGTATGCTGCGCAATCACCAGCCACCACTGAGCTACACTCTGGTTCTAGAATTTAGCTATATAAGCTTACTTCTCTTCTTTACAATGTTTTTAAAATTATATGTGTGTGTATGTGCATGAGTGCAGGTGCCCTTGAAGGTTGTACTCTTACCTAAGATGGTTGTATTGCCTCTGTTGGAGAGAGAAAAGGAATCTCTAAATCTGAGTGGAACATGTTTAACAGCACTTGAGAGGCTGAGGCAGGAGAATCAGGAGTACAAGGTTAGCGTGGGCTACATACCAAGACCCTGTCTCATTGGTGTGGGGCGTACTAAGTAGTAGCTGGGAAAGCAATTCAGAGCATAGGAAGTTTCATCTGCTTCCCTGGTTCAGAGTAACTGCTTTCAGACCTCATAAAGCACACCCACCCAGTCCCAGGAAAATAATACATGAAACTGAACCAAGGCGGTCTAGGAGACTTCTGGGACAGTCTGGATTGTCCAGTCCAGCACATGCTCTCCACCAGGAAAACATCAGGTCAGGGCCACAGGCAGCAGATGGAATGTCTGAAAATTTGCACCAGAGGGCAAAAGAAACTGTCATGGCCCAGGGCTTAACAGCTACAGAAAGGAAGCAAATACGCTGGTAATGGAGAAACTGAACTGAGCACAGGACAGGACCCAGACTCTCCAGCTCCCACTGCCTGAGCTGTCCCCCTCACACGCCATACCACACACAGTGTTTAGACAGAACAGAGAAGAAACAGACATCCTGAATCTCTGGGGAAGGAGGCTGGGGACAGAAGACAGGCTTGTTTATTCCTGGCAGCCCCTATATCCAAGAGGGTCTTGCACCATTTTAGACTAGCCCTAGGCTGAACTCTCCCAGAGCCTGACTCATGCCCCACTGCCACTGCGTGGGACTGAGACGCTGCGGCATCCTGGGGGATGGATTTAAGACCGGTCTGCTTATTCTCCCAGCAGAAGCCCCACCTCTCCAGGACCCTGGAATGTGTGCTGTAGGGCAAACGATGCCAGAGTCCTCAAACCTCCAACCGCTCTCCCCAAGGGTAGAGAAGTCTTCTTCCTCTATGAGGAGGTTGGTCTTAACTTAGTTCCAGCTTACTCGATACAGCCCCAGCCTGGTTCAGTCCTTAGGAAGTTTGGCTGGGCTCCCCTCCCTTTGCCCTAAAGATAAAGAGTGGAAATAGGACGCAGAACTCTCGGCTTCTGCACTGCGAACATGTCCTCCTCTCTACCTCGTTTTCTCAGTTTTCCTCTAAAGCAAACATGACGTCCCTTGGATGTCCTAGGCTCCCCATCTGCCTTTCAAGGCAGAGTACTTGTCTGAAGGGGACAGGTGCTGAGAAGAACAGAAAGCCTAATGATGTCCGCATTAACAGTAATCAAGTACTCAGGAGTATGGGCTGATACGGTTCATGTTACCTACTCTACTGGAAGGAGACTCTTTGGTTGCTTTGAAACAAGGTCTGACTATGCGTCTGAAACTGGCTGCAACTTACTGCAACCTACACATCTCAGCACCCAAGGGCTAGGACCACAAACACAGGTTAGGTAAGTACGATCTTGAGCTCTGTTCTGCAGATAAAGAAACTGAGAGAATTTAAACAGTTTGCCTACATCACATAGCTAAAGCAGTGGCACCACCACCAGCCCTTTCATGCGCACTGCCGGGTATGCCCCTGAGTCCCATGGAGGTGGGAGAGCCAGCCATTTGTTGAGTTGACCTCTGCTCAGTACTGTCAAACATTGTGGTATCCACAGGTCCCTATGCTGACACTCCCCACCACAACTCCAGCAGGTGACTTTTCCTTTTGAGGAGGAGTGACAGTATTGAAACAGTCTTACCATATCCCGTCCCAAAACTTGACTCAGAAACCGTTCAGGACTGGGGATGGAGTTCAGTTGATTGCTAACCTAAGTGAATCCATGAGTTCTCTAACCTGCCTGTAATATGGTGGAGTGTAGGAGAACCATCAGATTCTGTGACATAAAGCTATAACTTGGGAGGTAGAGGAAAAAGGATCAGAAATTCAAGGTGACAGTCCACTACACAGGAGTTTGAGGCCAGCCCAGGCAATATGAGACCCTGTCTCACAAGAAAAGTGCAGGATGACTTCAGACTCAGGAAGACAAGACTAGATTAGTGAAGATTCTCTGACCCCAGCCACACCTCCATCTTACATACACACCATCCTCTGGTGTTATCAGCAGAAGTATCTAGCTGGTTGTGGGCTGCTGACTGACATGTTCAGGGCTTAAGATAGCTAAAAAAATGGCTCTGTTAGCAGGAGGGGAGGAGTGTTGTGTACCAAACATTCATTAGATGGAATGGTTTTCCCATGTGAGCCTGGCATTGTGAGCAAGAGGGTTCTCAGAGGTAAGGAAACACCACCCAGGTTTCATGATGTGGCCGACTGCTAGGGAAGGGTTCACTTACACAGGAGGGGGAGCCCTCTCAGTAAAAGCAGTCAGGATGTGCCACGTCCCACCCCAGAGGCGGAGCCAAGACTGAGGTCTTCCAGCCTGGACTCTTCCATCCCTTCAGGAGCCCAGGCCAGGACAGAGCCTGAGCAGGCAGGCCTGGTTCCTGCTGTCCCCAGCATCGAAGCACCATGCACTCATTGACCAGGACACCAGGCATGGCCCGAAGACCTGCACGAGTGGCCGCTGTGACTCTTTGATCCTCGGAGGAAGAGCTAGCAAGCACCACCTGTTCCTAACAGCCATGTGAGTAGCTACACAGCAACCCTTCCAGGTCTGATCCTGAAGAGGTCACTGCACTGGCTCAAGCCATTCAGGAGCTATGGTCCACACCCCACCAGGACATTACCCCTAGATATTGATCTCTACCTTTCTTGCTATTCTGAGGGAGGCTGATGAGGGTCCGAAGGGTGGATCTCTAGCTCAAGGCAGGTCTCGGTAGTTTAATAAAAGCAGACGGTTTAGGGAGGAAGGGAAACAAACTAGGAGATGGAGAAGGAAAGCTAGGCCTGAGTGGCAGGCTGTGGGGGAGCCTGGAGAACTAGGCCAGTGGAGGGGAGAGCATCAGGAGTGCAGCTTGGGAGCACTTGGGAAGAAGAGCATCTTACAGCCTAAGGTAACCACACAGCTGATGCTGGTCCTAGGCCAGAGACCAGAGGAGCAGAAGGCAGAACCCTTCCGTATTGACTTTGATCCTAGCAACAGCAGATGCTCCAGTTGACAGGATCCAGGATCCCTCCCACTGGCCCTCCAGTGTGGCCTGGGGCCGAGACCAAGCAGCCAAGTAAAAGCAAGCAAGCTCCAGTCGATCTCAAGGCTTTTCCTTGTCCCCTGGTTTCAGCTTATGTTTAGAGGTGAGGGGGTTCTTTGTTTTTAGCACCCCCAATTCCTTACCAAGCATCTCCCCACCCTTCCCTCCAGTTCCCAGGAAGGGCCTGTTGCTAGTGTGGAGCAGATGAGTCAAGTTTATGGGCTGGAAGTCCTACCCAGAGGCTGTTCACTGATCTGTAACAGGCTCCACGTGTAGACAGGGTGGGGGTGCAGGAACAGAGCACTCTGTGACTTCCCAGACCTGGCCTTTGGGAGCCTCTCACCCAGTGACTGGCCAGCTACTGTCCTCTCTTGCCACCCTGATGTGGGTAGGGAAAGGTTGACAAATGCTTTGGGTAGGTTGCCTTCCAGTCTAGACAGACAAACATAGCTGCCCAGGGGCTGGCTGAGACCGGAGGTAAAGCTACCTGTTGGGAACTGTGGTTATTGTCTGAAGGGTAGCTTCTTCTAAGATACACCAGAATTGATTTTCTAAGAGAAATCAAAAGCATGATTTCCCTATGTAATTTTTTTTTTTAAGTTGGAAACTGAGAAAATGTGTCAGAAAGTAAGGTACGGCTCACAGTCTGCGCCCAAAGCCTCAGTGATAATGTGCTGTCCCCACGAGGGCAGCAGCTGCAGGACCAACCTAACTCTGGCCACTCCTCCATCCAGGCATGCTGGTTGCAGCTCCGGACCCTCCATGTGCCGAGACCCATGATGACACACAACACTGAGCTGTCGGCCATTCCCATGGGGGTTCTGGGACTTTCTCTGGTCCTGGCAAGCCTCATCGTCATTGCCAACCTGCTCCTGGCCCTAGGCATCGCCCTGGACCGCCACCTGCGCAGCCCACCTGCTGGCTGCTTCTTTCTAAGCCTACTACTAGCTGGGCTGCTCACAGGGCTGGCACTGCCCGTGCTGCCTGGGCTATGGAACAGGAGACATCGGGGCTACTGGTCCTGCCTCCTTCTCCACTTGGCCCCCAACTTTTGTTTCCTCTCCCTACTTGCCAATCTGCTGCTGGTGCATGGAGAGCGCTATGTGGCAGTGTTGCAGCCACTCCGGCCCCGTGGGAGTGTGCGGCTAGCCCTGCTCCTCACCTGGGTCAGCTCCCTGTTCTTTGCCAGCCTGCCTGCTCTGGGCTGGAACCATTGGAGCCCTGATGCCAACTGCAGCTCCCAAGCTGTCTTCCCAGCCCCCTACCTCTACCTCGAAGTATATGGGCTCCTGTTGCCTGCTGTGGGGGCCACTGCCCTGCTCTCTGTCCGCGTGTTGGCCATTGCCCACCGCCAGCTGCGTGAGATCCGCCGACTGGAACGGGCAGTGTGCCGTGATACACCCTCAACCCTGGCTAGGACTCTCACCTGGAGGCAGGCTAGGGCACAGGCAGGAGCCACACTGCTCTTTTTGCTGTGTTGGGGGCCCTACGTGGCTACTTTGCTCCTGTCGGTCTTGGCCTATGAGCGTCGCCCACCACTAGGGCCTGGTACTCTGTTATCTCTCATCTCGCTGGGCAGCGCCAGTGCTGCGGCTGTGCCTGTGGCCATGGGTCTGGGTGATCAGCGCTACACAGCCCCCTGGAGGTCAGCTGCCCAAAGGTGGCTACGAGTGCTCCGAGGAAGAGCCAAGAGGGACAATCCAGGTCCCAGCACTGCCTACCACACCAGCAGGCAATGCAGCATTGACCTGGACTTGAATTAGGAAGACAGTAGCTACTGCTACCTCCCAGAACATGTATCTGTCTCAGTGTCCCACTTCTTTGGATTGGAGCCCTTGCTCCATGAGCCCTCACCCAGACCAAATAAATCTCTGGCCACTATGGCATGTTATCTCCTTCTGTATCTCCAGAAGTGGTAGGGGCCATCATACTGCCCTAGAAGGACCCAGAGACAGACTAAGCACCACAGGAAGACTACCTCCTGTGCAGCCATCACAGAATGCACTCAGACACTGCCAATGGGAAGTATATTTTATTTACATTTTTAAAATCTGTAACTAGTCTCTCTTCCTCCTTTCCTTTCCCAGAGACTTGGGAAGGGAAAGAACGGGAACCTCAAAGACCTACCCCCAACATACAAAGACGCACCCCATGGCTCACACCAGCGAATCAAAGTGAAAGAGACATGGCCTCCTACAAGGCCCCAGGGCTGGACAGGGGAGGGTGGGCCTGGCAAGGCGGGTCTCCAGGGAGGAAAAGGACAGGAGTAGGCAGGTCAGCTGAAGGGCTTGGAAAGCAGTCCAATGTTCTCCCCTCCTCTTCCCTCTGCACCCCGCACCTCTGCTGGGGGGCAGGGGTGTCCCTTTATCCCTCTCAACACCAGACACCATGCCAGAGGCTGCAGCCGTTAACGGTCAGGTCTCTGGACACAAAATACTTTTGCTTTGTGGTCTCCTGATGTGGTCACCACCAGGGAAGCATCTCTGTAGAGAGAACACAAGGGTCAAAGGATGAAGGAACCTAAAGCCGAGCGCAAGCCCATTTCCCAGGGGTCCTGAGGCAGCGGCTCCAGCATCACCGCTATTGCTGGCCCCTGCCTGAGTCTGCATCTGGTTCTCAGACTCTTCTCCTAAAGCTAGGGAGCTGATTCAACTATGTCCACGCAAATAAGAGAATCAGTGAAGGAAACCCCTAACATGGGAGGAACACAGACCACATAGGACAGCTTAATTCTCAGCCTCAGTCCCCACAATGGGTAGTTCACTGCCAATTGCTGGGATAGGGCTGGATTCTAGGACTGTGTGTGCCTGCACAGGTGGACGGCCTGGAATACCTTTATCACAGGATGCAGCCGGGTATTGGGTCTCATTTCCCTTAGGAATCCCCTCCCATCCACAAAGGACCTGTGCTACCTCACACTAAACCCACTTTCTCGAGCTGCCAGCCCACAATGCTTACTTGCTGAGGGCAAAGTCCAGGATCTCAGCAGTGTGGCCCCGGTAGTCAGTAAGCAGGCGGCCAGTCCGGGCATCCCAGAGACGAACAACACCATCCAGGCTACAGGTATACACCACAGCAGTGCCAGCCTCCCACAGCAGCTGAACAATGCCCGACTGTCCCGGAATGTGACACAGTAACAGAGGAGGGCACAAATCAGGAGGGAGAAGAGAAGACCCCCATCCCTACCCTCAGAGGGTGGGGCCACAGAGGACAGGCTGCCCTTTAGCCAACACAACAGCCCACTGAGTAGGAGCAAAACACCAGACATCATACCTGGTGCTGACATTGGTGCCGGAGTGTCTGTGTAGACAGGTCATAGATGGCCAAGGTTCCATCTAGATAGCCAACAGCGGCCAGAGGCATGCTGAGAAGCAGGTGACACAAGAAGGCTCTTGAGGCCCTAGATTCACACACCTTCCCTCCTCCCTGGTCCCAATACCTGGATCCCTCCCCAAAGCCACCTCCTCCCTCAGTCTCTTGGGTCTCCAGGCCAAGGCTCTGCTCACACTCACACACTGCAGAAGCCCAAGGACTCCACAGAGTTAGACTCGCTCTCCTCCCCCTCTCCCAGGCTGGGCTGAGAGGCGACTGTCTCGGATCTGAACACACCCACCACCTATAGAAAAGAGAAGAGGCTCACAGACCTGGGTAAAGAGAAAAGGACAGGGGAGGGACAGACGGTTCAGACAGAAGCCTAAGCTACTTACCTTGCCAGTAGTGGCACTGACCAGCTTGGCCTGGCAGTCCACAGAGCCAGTCAGGATTAGGCTGCCATCCTGGTTGGTAGCAACACAGGTCAGAGGGCCCTGATGACCCTCAGTCCCTAGAACAGAGCAGGTGGACAGAGGTTCCGGGACCTGGCTCTCAGGCTCCTCCCTCCCAGACAAGGAAAACACCCCCCACCCTCTCTGATACCTTTCAGTACATGGATGGGGTTTCCTTGCTTGAGGTCCCAGATCCTGATGGTCCCGTCTTCATACCCTACCACAGCTCTCTTCCCTAAGGACCAAGGCACAGACAACCAGAGGACAGAGGGCACTCAAACACACCAAGGAAAGAAGGAGCAGGGAGGATAGAGTAGGGGGTCCCCAAATTCCCCCTGGAGTCACAGGTAAGACCAAGTATAGGGCAGGAGACTGGGATGACTGAAGTACCCCCAAGTCACTGGATCCACCTCTACCCCAGGAAGACGCAATTGCTCTTACCATCAGGGAGGACGCGGCCACAGGTTGCAGGGCAGTTGGGGCCCTGGAAGGTCTTACAGTCACCATTTGGAACCTTCCACATCCAAGTGTTGCCATCGGCTGTGCCCGCCAACAGGACAGGGGCCCGAGGGTGCCACTCCATCCACTGGTCAGAGAGGGAGGATCAGTAAGCAAGGCCTGCTACCCAGCCTACCTGAGTCCATGAACCTTATCAAAGGTGTGACCTTCTAAGTCAGCGAGAACTTTGTAGGCGAACAGATACACTGCTAGAGCTAGGGGTGCCATGGTTCAAGGCAAACTTCTCCAGCAGATCTGGATATGCCTGGCGCTAGCCCTCCCAGAAGCACTCGATCTCAAGTTCCACAGAGTTGATACCCACTCCAAGGATCTCACCTCCAGGTCTCCTGCTTCAAAGGACCAGACTTCTTCCTTGGTGTCTACCTGCCACACTTTCAGAAGACCACTCATGTCCCCTGTGGCCACTAGGGTGGAATCGTGACTGAAACCAGCACATGTCACAGAGTCTTTGTGGCCTGCAGCAGAGAGAAGTAGGCAGAGTTTGAACTCAAATTTGCCTAAGAGATGTAACAAGTTTGAGGCTAGCCTTGGCTACATCCAAGGCCAACCCAACTATATAACCTTAAAAAAGAACAAGTGGCAGAAAAAGAACATTAAAAAATACCTGAATGCTGGGGACCTATGACCCATTCATCTAGTCACCTTTTAAAAGCAATTGAGCAGAAAAAAAAAATGGTAGAAGGACTTCAGCAAACAAGGGGCCAAATTTGCTGCAGCTCCAGGGAGCAGACACTCCAGGTTTCCCAAGAACAGATACTACTGGCCCCACTGGTAAGCAAGCAGAGCCTTTTCTCTGTGCCTCCGCATACCCTACACCAGCACCAACCCTCATCTTAGCCAGCCTCCCTTGGCCTATCAGCATTTCCTGTCCCAATGCCTACCAAACCGTTATTATTATTCTGTCGTGGGTTCCTGGATCCACCACAAGACAGAGGCCAGTAAACAGCCGCTGGGTATTCACAGGGGCCACCTGCCTCCCCAGCCTCTCACCTGCACACTCAAAGAGAAGCTCTCCATCGCTGAGCCTCCAAACAAAGGCTTTGTCGTCTTCACCCCCCGTCACAGCCAAGGTGTTGGTTTTGGGGTCCAGGCTCACACAAAACACAGATGCTGTCCCAAGACATAGTTCAATGAGAAGGGGGTGGAACTGGGCTCTCGCCTAGAGTTCTGCCTTTCAGAAGCTTCAAGAAGCACACTCCCTTTTCCCAAAGCCATAGTTATTCTTTCCTGGGAAGGCTGCATCCAGTTCTTGTTTGCAGCATCAGATTGTTATAAGAAATCCTTCCAAGCCCACAAAGCTCCAAGTCCTCCTCCAGAGCATATCCCCCTGCTGTTCTGTTCCCCTTACCACACTCTGAGGTGCAAGCCAAGAGGTGGCTTCATGTGCACAGGCCATACCAGGCTAGGTATGAAGGAAGTTATGAGACCTTCATGAGGCTGGCATCTGAGGTTATTGGCTATGCTCCTTTTGGAGTGTAAACTGCCTTTAACTTCCTCTTAGGTTACTTCCATTCACTTTCATCCAATATAACTTTTTTTTTAAAGAACACCAAGATTCAGAACACTAACAAAGGTGACAGGCTGCTAAACAGCAGAGGTAGGATTTGAACCCAGGGGTCTCACTTAACCCCAGTGCCCTTTGGCCCCTCCTTTGAATATCCTGCAGGCCAAAGTGGGTGGCTTTTCACATCTGTCTCTCATAATACCTGTCCAGGGCCAACGGGCCATACTCAAGAGCCCATCTGTACTGATCTGAGGTGATCCCTTCAAAGGCCTACCTGAGTGCAATGCAAAGGTGACCTCACTATCATCCGGGCCCTCCATGCTACCGACCACCCCTTCCTGGGGTTCCAGGACCCAGCCCTCGTCATTGCCCTCTTCTTCTTCTTCCTCTTCCTCAAAGTCCACGTCTTCCATCTCCTGGGCCAGATCATCTGCTTTGGGAGAAGCGTTAAAAGATGGAGCTCAAAAGATATAGAAGGAATGGGGTAAGGGCTGAAGAATGAAAAAGGTGACACGAGGGTGGGTCATGTGGTCAAAGGTTAAAGTGTTGTCCCACACGTACCGAGCAGGAAGAGAGCACTTGGGGGGCGGGGAGGGGGAGAGAGGCTAGGTCTGAAGACCTAGTGTTGGCCAGCGACCGTGTGGGAAGAGAGGACAGAGGGCATGATGGGAAGGGGGTGTGTGAGGGGAAGGGCCAGAGGAGGCGTCAAGGAACCCCCACCCAGGCAGGCCTAGAAACTAAATGTGGGGGGGTAGGGAGGGAGGTCCGGGAGAGAAATGTCGGTAGGAACGACCGGTAGGGAAGGGGGGAGGGGGAACTGGGGAGAAGCAGGGGTCAGAGGCCAGGGGTGAGCGCCTCCTGTCCCGTGGCCTCAGGAGCGTCAGTTCTCACCCGGGTCCGGCGGGCCTGGATCCAGCTCTACCACCTCAATGATCTCTTCATCTCCGTGAAAGCTCAGAGTCTCCAGAGGCGGGGTGTCAGCGGCCGCTCCGCTCTCCGATTCGGACTCCATGCGGCGAAAGCTACCGATCCACTTCTCTGGGCCCAAACGCCTCCCAGAGTCTGCTCTGCGCGACGACGCGGAACTCGAGCCCCTCCTCCCGGGAGGAAGTAGGCGTAGGTGACTCCCGGCCGAAAGAGCGACGGCATCCGGGCCAATAGCGACAGTGGTGGACTAACAGAGTCGCCAATCATAAGGCAGAACTAGGATGATCAGGCCGGGGCGTGGCGGGAGAGCACAAGCTCCACCCTACAGGACTCCGCCCCCAGCTGGAGGGAAACAAGCGAGCGTGCGCGCCTCCGGGGTCTCCTGGGAGGAGTAGTTCTCCCGGGCCTGCTACGCGGGCTGTTGGGAAATGTAGTTTCTGCTCTGTAGGCAGGACGGCAGGCGCGGGGGAGGCCCCTTACGCAAACTACAATTCCCGACGGGGAGTGCAGTGAAGGGGGGTGGGACCCGAACATGGCGGCGGTGGTGGCTGCTACGGCGCTGAAGGGCCGGGGGGCGAGAAATGCCCGCGTCCTCCGGGGTAAGGAGAGGGACCCTCGGGAGGGCAGGGTTCTAAAAGATTCCGTTTCCTTCACATCCCACCCAGCGCGACAGCAGGAAGTCAGGATGCCAATTGCTGCCCACACCTCTCTGCTAGATCTTAGAGAGTCTGGGGGTGAAAAATGCTCTAGAGGTCACCCAGTCTAACCCCTGCATTTAGGTTGCGCGGCATGTCTAGGGTCTTATTGCTAGAGAGAGTAACAGAGAAACCGTTAGACTCCCGCGTCCCAGGGGTTTCACACTCACCGCAGTGCAGAGGAAAGAGCCCTAGGCTTCTGGAGGCTTGAGTTCTAGCACTGAGTAATTAGCGGTTTGACCTTGTGTGAAGCAGCTCGTCTCTCCGGGCTTCAGCTTCCTCTTCGACTTGATTGAGTTAGTTATCCTTAAGGATAGCTAAGGTCCTGCAGTTTTAAAACAGTTCCCCGGATTTCCTTCATACGTATGTCTCCGGTGAGTTCCTCTGCAGTCCTTCCCAGCCTGGCTTCTGAATAGAACAGCAGCGAAGCTCACTGCCTTGGCACCAGGGTGAGGAGCCCGCAGTGACGTGGAAGTAGCTTCCAAAGGTGTCACCCGATGGCGATTTTCCCATTTCTCTTTAGATTCTTCACAGCCCTTGTTACTCCAAACTGCAGTCGCTCCCCTTCCTCAAATCTCAACCACTATTCCCCTTCCTCATCTCCCGTACTGACATGCCGTTCTTTGATTCACAGGGATTCTCTCTGGAGCCACGGCTAACAAGGCTTCCCAGAACAGGACCAGAGCACTGCAGAGCCACGGCTCACCAGAATGCAAGGAGGAGCCTGAGCCCCTCTCCCCTGAGCTAGAATACATTCCCAGAAAGAGGGGCAAGAACCCCATGAAAGCTGTGGGACTAGCCTGGTGAGTTGTAACTTCCCCTTTGCCTGCCAGTGGGGAGTGCACTGAAAGGTGTTGGGACCTAGAAACTTCTCCAAGTTGCAGGTGGAAAGCTGAATCCAAGGGAAGGAAATTGCTGGAGTCAAGGGATGGAATCTCAGAAGAGTGGGGTGAGGTGAGAGTGGAACGATATGTAAAACTGGGGGACAGTGGCTTTTCTGTGCAGCAAATTGAGCTGATCTGATTAGAGTCACTGGATTCATCCTTCTTTCCTTTGGGAGCAGGGGTAACATTCCAGTCCCAGTAATTAATTAAAATAGTTTCAGCTTGTGTTGTATAGAAGCTAGATGTGTTTCTGTGAGTTCTGTGGTTCTGATTCTGGCTTTAATACATATTACTGATTATCAGTCACTAAGGTAAAAGGGAGGGAAATTAATTTTTTTCCAGCAAATGTCTGAGGTATGACAGTACTTTGCCATATAATGTTTTAAGCTTTCTGAGGTAAACACTGCACTTCCATCTCGCCAAGGAGGGAACAGAGGCCCCCAGCTGCGACTGTCACCAGCTCTAGTGGCTTCCTGTTCTTTGGCCCTTACCAAGGCCCTATTTTAGAAGCAGTTGCTCAGATGGAGAGTTGGTCGATGTCCCTTAGTGGTTGCGCACATGCTTAATGTCTTGAAGCCCTAAGTTCAATTTGCAACACCATAAAGAAAAATAGAGGGGTCGGGCAAGGGACATGAGACAGTGTATGTAGAGAGGTCTTTTGCTAACTCAGAGCAATCCTGGGCTGCTTAGGCTATCACACAGAAGCATTCACAGAAGTGAAGAGGCTCATGAATACCAGCCATAAGAGGAGAAATGAAGAGGTAGGTAGACCACACTGGGCTTTTAGTGCCATACCTAGGAGTTTGGAGTTGGCCAGGATGTAATAGAGAATTACTATGGTGGTCTAAAGCAGGCAGCAGCAGGAGGCTCTGGTTTGTTGGGTCCCTCCAGCACTCAGCACAAAGGACAGGTAAACAGAAGATGTCTCACCACAGCATTTGTACAAGTGGCAAAGCTGGACTGATTCTTCTAGCTCCTCTGGCTCAGTCCCAGTCCCTGCCCAAACCCGGTGCACATCTCCCCATCCCTAGGGCCATCGGCTTCCCCTGTGGTATCCTCTTCTTCGTCCTCACCAAGCAGGAAGTGGACAAGGACCGCTTGAAGCAGATGAAGGCTCGTCAGAACATGCGGGTGTCTAACACGGGCGAGTATGAGAGCCAGAGGTTCAGGGCTTTGCCCCAACAAGTCCAGTCCCCTGAAGCTGGGTCTGGGGTACAGACCTGAGTGAGGATTACTACAACCTTGTGCTACACTATTGACTGACAGCCTGTGTGGCCAATTGTGTCCATTGCTCCTGAGGCCCACCAGAGGGCGCATGATGCCCAGACAGCTGCCAGCACCCACCTCTTCCACTCGGTGGAAGGAGCCAAATGCAAATAAAGTTATTAAGGACTGTCGTGGAAAGGAAGTAAGGCTGCTTTTCTAAGCTCGAGGGGAGGGTCAGAGTGGGACTAGTTGTTCATCCCTGTTCCCTCACAGACCTGTGTTTCCAGATGGGTGAAATAACCACAGCAAGCCTAAGAACAGGCCCTGGTGACCCAAGTCTTAAGAGCCACTGGTTAGGAGAGTAGCTCCCCATGCAGCCTAAACCGGTGAAAATTAGTCAGGCATGGACATCTTTAATCTCAGCACTCAGAAAGCAGAGGCAGGTGGATCTTTGAGTTTGAAGCCAGAGTTCCAAGACAGCCAGAGCAAAATAATAGAGACCTTGCCTCAAAACAAAAGAAACAAAAGATCAAATGTAGCATTCAGGGTGTGGAAGAAAATTAAAAAAAAAAATGCATTTAAATATGTCAGCTTCTCTGGGCTCATTTTCCTCCTTTGTAAGAGAAACTAGTTTCCAAGACATTCTAAGCCCATGGTCTAGCCCCTTTCCTGTCTAGAAAAAAAAAATTATAAAGACACAGCTTCCTGGGGAAATGAAAGCTAGGCTGCTTTTTACAGATACACAGGTGATCCAGCAGGATGGTAAGAACCCCCTTCTGGAGCCAGTACTGCAGACTTGAGCTCCTTCCCTAGGCAACTTTTGTCATTTCAGCAGCCTGTCTCACCCATCACCAAGAACGATTCCAAGAAAACCTGCTTGGTTCCATAGAACAGGTTACCACCTTACAGTTAAGAAAGCCACAGCCAGGCTGGGCGGTGGTGGCGCACGCCTTTAATCCCAGCACTTGGGAGGCAGAGGCAGGTGGATTTTTGAGTTCGAGGCCAGCCTGGTCTACAGAGTGAGTTCCAGGACAGCCAGGGCTACACAGAGAAACCCTGTCTTGAAAACCCCAGAAAAAAAAAAAAAGAAAGCCACAGCCAGTCAAGATCTTCCTGCCAAACATAAAACTTTATTACATTTCTAGTTGTGTTCCTTTGTGACATATTCAGAATCAAATACTGGACAGAATAGCTCTATGTCCTTGTAAGGTTTCTACCCCACCTGATAAACTGGCTTCTATCCCCACCCTGGTACCAGCTCAAGGCACTTAGATTACATAGCAAGCAGCAGCTGGCTTGAAGAGGGGGTTTTAGTCTGAAATCTCCCAGTGGGAATACAGAACAGATTGAACTTGTGTTAGAGAGGAAGGTCACTGTGCACCAGAGTAGACTTCAGTGTTTCTCAGACCAGAGAGGGCACCCAAGGCACTTTCCCTGTCCCCACTCATCTCTCACCCAGACTGCTTCCCAGCCACACCAGGATCCCACAATCCACCTCACTTGCTGACCTCCACCTCTGTGTGTCAAAGCAAAGTAGGAGGTCCCTCTAGGTCAGATTTTAAAAGCCTCAGAAGGCTCCAAGCACTTTGGGTCTGGATGGTAGCCAAGATGGGTGCCAGCCAGGGGGGATGCCATTCTGTGTTAGCCCCATACTGAATGAACTTTGCTCACTGTCATTTCCCGTAGTCCAGATAAATAATCGATACATGTTATTGGAAGTTGGGGTTGGAACAGAGAGACCCCAGGGCACAGGTCTCTTCTAGCTTCTAAAGCTAAGAGATGCCAAGCCTAAAGAGTTCAGACAGTGTGAGTGGTCTGTGAGCACTGGAGTGGGGGCAAAGCATCCAGCTTTATTGGATCCAGGAGGGGAGCAGCTCCAGCTCCTAGCCTAGAACCATGTGGCCGAGGTGGGAGAGGAGCCTCTTCACCTGAGAGCTCCTGTGTTCACAGGCTCCCTATTCCCCCCTACACACACATACGCACATGCACACACACACGCGCACGAAAAGTTTGGTGCATGCTCGTTGTGGGTAAAGGGAAGGAGATATACCTTCAGTCTAGTTCTTACCAAGCCCACCAAGGGCAAGAGGTGCCAGTAACCCCAGCATCATGGCTCTCACAGAACACAGCCAGAGACCCTCCCATCCCCTGGATGGAGAGGAAACTGAGCAGATTACTTGAGGGGAGACAGGACTAGGGCCCAGCCCAATAGGAAAGGATGAGTCCCAGGCCAGTGAAAGGGACATCTCTCTATCTCAGTCTCGATTTCCTAGGAGCTGGAGCACAAAGGTGAAGATGTAGACTATATCTGTGTAAATCTGCAGGGCGCCTGTGATGTAGTCCTCTGGGCTGATGGTATGCTTCCGGTTCCCCAGGACCAGCTGTGTATCATAAGCCAGGAACTGCAGGGAAACCAGACATGAGTGCTAGGAGCTCAGTGTCCAGGGTTCATTTCTTGTCAGCACAATGTCCTGAGAGTCCTGGGCCAGCCTTACAGCTCACTAATGATACATGGTTTCTGCCCTTGAGCAGTTCACTTGTCTACCAAAGACTGACACACGGGGACAGCCAACAATAAGAACAGAACACAGCAGGGGGTCAGAAACTTGTAAAACACCTACATAAGAAAGAGGACAATTGTCCATGGCTCCTCCCCACCTCCCAAGCTGCCTAAATTCCACCAGCTCACCTCCCTTCCCAGAAGAGGGAACAAACTTACCAGGGTGAAACAGATGGCCCCCACAGCTGCATAGACCATGTGGAGCCAGTAAATCTGTGAAATAGCACAGTATGGCATTAGGAAGCCGAACAAAGCATGACCAAAGCAGGCCCACGAGAGCCAGCTGACCCTGGGACTCCAGCTACAGCGCAGGGAGGTAGGGAAGCTATCTCCAGGATGCCCCATCCTGCCTCTCTAGATCCTGGGAGGAACTGAGAATGTGATTTATCTGCCAGAGGCAGCAAAGGCTGTCCCGCAATATCCGCGTTAAACTGTCAGCCAAACTGAAACCTAGTAAAGTACAGGAGTGTCTACTGTAGGTCCTAGAAACAAGTGAAGTACAGGAGTGTCTACTGTAGGTCCTAGAAACAAGTGAAATACAGGAGTGTCTACTGTAGGTCCTAGAAACAAGTGAAATACAGGAGTGTCTACTCTAGGTCCTAGAAACAAGTGAAGTACAGGAGTGTCTACTCTAGGTCCTAGAAACAAGGCAGCTGAGTAGAAGTCACCAGGGCCAAGCCCAGTGCATGCTGTTTGAAGAGCCTGTGACAGTGAGCTCCCAGCAGCTCATGGATGCAGCTCACTGGCGCCTATGACCCACCTTAGGGACAATTTAGAGAAGCCCCTCAGCAACCTACCACCCTGCTCAACACTACTGCCAAGTGCCTGTGCACAGGTCAGGACCAGCCATGGTAAAGAGGGCAGCACCTCTCGTTCTGATCCTCCCCCCCACCCCACCCCAGCCCTGTGCTCTCCCTTAGCTGACTGGAAGCAAAGAAGGCATCAGAACCAGCAATCCCAGGGCCCCTTCCATCCAGGCCTGACTTGGTCCTTCAGGTTTGTCTCACAGAACCTGGTCTCTGCTAACCTACCACTTCCTATAGGAACTGAGTGGTGCTATTCAGGACCTATGGGGCTATAGTTTACCACCTCCTGAGAGAAATCTGTTATAACTTAACCCAAAAGGATGGTATTACGTTGGTGCCTGCACTGGCCAATGGAGAGGTGTGTTAGCCAGAGCCCCCCCCCCCCCACTCAATAGGAAGTCTGCTGCTTGGGTTCTGCCTGCCCTCGTGGCAGGACACTCACATATTCAAAGAACAGCACTATGCTTGTGACAATACCAGTCACTGTCAGCACTATTCCCAGCACACAGAAGAGGCCTGTACAGGAGGTGAAGTCCACCTAGCAGAAAGGGAGAAAGAGGCACATCAGATAACTGTCATCCTTAGCAAACCAGAGGACTGACCCTGAGCTCCAGTTGGGGGGGTGGTCCCAGTGCTGCTCCTGGGAGCATGTCAGTGACATTGACATGCTAAGGACACATAACATACAGGAAGCAACTTGGCAAGTACAGACATGGGAGCAGGAGATTAGGCTAGGGAAATCCCTGGTCTGCAAGAGTCTGCCCCTCCCATGCCTGCCCAAGTGCCAAACCCAAAGCGGGTGTGTGTATGTAAGAGGGCAGGGTGCCAGGGAAGGGCCTTCCCCATCCTCACCTTAGTCTGAAAGCAGAAGATGGTGACAGAAATGGATACCACAGCAGTGATGATCATTGCTATGATGACAGCTTTGGTTTCATACATACTGGGAAAAAGGAAGCGTTGAGATGGGCCAGAGGCATAAGCCATAAGTAGAGGCTCCCTCTGTTCAGGATTGTGCCCATAGTCACCCAGCCCTCCACAACATTCCCTCCCCAAGAGCATGGAGGACTGTCCCTGAACATACCTGGAAATAGTGCCTGTCATAAAGCCCAAAGCCAAAGTCTGAGGGAAGGAGAGAATGAGACAAACAGTTAAGAACAGCATGGGCTCTTGGGAATGGCTCAACACAGTATCAGGCTCTAAGTTCCAGCCCCAACACTGTGGTCATCATGGCCCTGCCAGAGCTGGAGGTAGATGTAACTGTACTGGGAAGGACAGCCACAGAGGAAAGCAAGAGCAGGGCCAGCCAAGGACAAGGGTGCCCCCAACCCTTTCCCCACTAGGTCTCCCATTTCCCTTCTAGACTTACAAAGATGGTTAGCAGGATGATGTTCCATGGGAATCGGCGTCTGCAGAGAGAGAGAGAGAGAGACAGACAGACAGACACACACACACACACACACACACACACACACACACACACACACACGCACATTTGGGCCCATCATGTCTTAGCAGACCTTCAACTGAAGGAAGTCCTTAGCTCCTAAGAAATAAGCCTTTTCCTTAGGGAGGGTACTCAGGTATTTACACAAGGATAACCTGACACAGTCCTTCTCTGTGGAGCCAGCATGGCCAGGACTTGTTTACAGCTCTCATGTCCCCTGTGTGACTGTGACAAAGTCCTCAGCCTCTCTAAACCTTGAGTTCTTCCTGATAGGGATATAGTAACTTTCCCTTTTGTGTTTTTAATTTTTTATTATGTGTGTGTGTGTGTGTGTGTGTGTGTGTGTGCACATGTACCATAGCACATATGTGGAGGTCAGAGGACAGCTTGTGAGAATCATTTTCTTTCCGACATGTGGGTCTTGGGCCTTAAACTCAGATCACTAGGCATGGTGGAAAGTACCTATACCTGTTGAGCCATCTTGCTACTTCCTCCCTTTTTGATTTTCTTTTCTGTTTATTAAATGCTCGAAATGGTCCATATCTTTTTTTTTAAGATTTATTTATGTATATGAGTAAACCATTGCTCTCTTCAGACATACCAGAAGAAAGCATCAGACCCCATTACAGATGATTTTGAGCCACCATGTGGTTGCTGGGAATTAAACTCAGGACCTCTGGACAAGCAGACAGTGAGTGCTCTTAACCACTGAGCCATCTCTCCAGCCCAGTACATATCTTGTATATATGACTCTTACATATCTTGTAAGACAGATATAGCCAAGTGGGCATCACTACTCTGTAACATAGCTGGCTCTTGTCCCTCATCAGTACTCCTTGTAGGTCTCTCTCCACCGTATAAACCCTTTATAATACTTTGTCCCTGTCTCACTTCCTGCCCTCCTGTCAGGGTCTCCAACACTCACCTGGGTCCCTGGCAGCAGGCCAGGATCACGTAGGTGACAAGGAAGACAGCGCTGGGGGAAGAGATGGGACATAGCTATAGGGCAGGACACCCCCGGACTGCTCCTAACCCAGTACGATCTGAAGGCAGTGCAGGGTGATCATAGAGAGCGGGGACAGTGCCATGGCATCCCATTTCATCACCACATCTGCCTGGTCCTGTCCTGCCCCAGCACCCCATGATGTTACTCCTCCTCAGTTGCTCTTCTGCCCCTTCCTGGAGACTGGCACGGTTTCTGGGAAGCCCTTTCTCCTAGGGCATAGTTCTGCTCTACACAAAGCTGGTCAGCTGCCTCCTGCCGCCCTCCCTTCCCAGCAGCAGCACCCTGCACTCACTAGGACACGTAGTACACAGCCACATTGCTCCTCACATATTCGCTGACTGGTTCCCTGTGAAACAGAAGATGGCAAGAAAGGAGTCATACCGTGGTCGTCTGCCTCCAGCTGAGAGCCACCCCTCCATGGGCAGCCTAGCAGGTAACCCAGGCTGAGAAAAGGAGAGACTCACACAAAGGTGAAGATAGCAATGATGGCCACAGTGGTGAGCAGCTGGACGGAAATGATGCAGTACACCTACAACAAACAGCCAGGGAGATAGCTCAAATCTCATGCTAGCCTCTCCCTGAAGGACAGTCAGTGCCAAGGCGTCTGCCCACCTACCTCACCCCCATCTTGTTAGTGGTACAAGGGGCCTGCTTTGAGTTTGAAAGTCTCAGTGGTTAAGAACATATATTGCTCATGGACCAGAGTTCAGTTCCCAGAACAGCACCAGGCAGTCCTGATTACCTGTATCCAACTCTAGCTCCAAGGGATCTGATGCTTTCTTCTGGATTCCTTGGATACTAGCCTCACATGTGTGCACACACATACACGTGTGTGCACGCACACACACACACACACACACGCATACATACGCATACACACACATACACATGCATACACACACCTTAAAAATAAAATCAGTCTTGAAAAGATAAAGAATGACTGTAATTTGGAAGGCTCCACTTTTCGAGTCCTCAGAGATTCTTCCCTGGCTGCAGTCTGCCCTGGAAGGGACCCCTCTGCCACCCCGCTGTCTCTTGGTCCCTTTCCACCTACCCAGCATCCAACTTATAATCAGTTTACAGTATACTGCACACTTTCTCTGCCTGCTCCTGTACTAATAGCAGCTTTCTGTGACAAGGGTTGAAAGAAGGGATGTGGCCAGGCAGTGGTGACGCATGCCTTTAATCCCAGCGCTTGGGAGGCAGAGGCAGACAGGCAGATTTCTGAGTTCAAGGCCAACCTGGTCTACAGAGTGAGTTCCAGGACAGCCAGGGCTACACAGAGAAACCCTGTCTAGGAAAAAACCAAACAAAAACCAAAACAAAGTCAGGGCAATGGGAATCATAGAGAGGGGCATGCCCTCTGAGGAAGGTGCGGAGGAAGGCAGCTAAGACATTTATGTGGGAACGTGTACCTGAACCTAGACCTCCCCTAAGCCCCAGCCCATTTCTTACCTTTTGGATGAAGGCATGTCGGACTTTCCGGTCATCCCATTCTCCAGGACCAAAGCTGTCACTTCCTGTTCTCTCCTCCTCATTATAGTCATGGCCTAAGACAGAGGCAGATCACATCAAACCTTCTGGAGACTTAGGACACATAGCCTCCATTTCAAAGCCCCCCTGACCTCCCTGTGTCAAACCAAGGCTCAGATACCTCTGTCCAAAAGACACACTTGTAACCCACAGTCTTATCAAGCTTAGGTTCTCTAGGCGCCCGCAGAGTGACTCCAGCTTGGCTTAGGTGAGAAAGAGGTGTCTGTCAGCAGGCATCTGCTGCAGGCTGTGCCCAGCCCACACACTGGAGACAGGAGAGTGGCATCTAAGAGTGGGACTGGGCTGGCGGAGCAGTGGCCATGGGAGTAGAGGGCCAGAGAGGGAGGGAAGAACAGAGAAAGTGGGTACAGGAGGGCGTGGGCTGTGTCTACAGCAGGCTTCACAATGCACAACCTGTGAGATCCTAAGATCTGCCTCAGAACACATGTCCAGATAAGAGCTGGCCATACACTCACTGGCTCTGGGACACTGAGGCTACTGCAAGCTACCAACATTCCATGGATGCTTCTTTGGGAACTACTTCCAAAATCTACCCAAAAGGAGTTGGGGTACAGCTCATAGGCAGAGCATATGCTTAACATGTAATGACCTGAGTTCAGTCTTTCGTACCAAAAAGAAATGCAAAATCCCCCTCCCACCCCCAGGAAGAAGAGGCTTGCTATAGTCTAACCTCACCTTCACTGGGCAACCATGGTATTTTGGCTGTTGGCAAAAATCAGATTGTATATAAAGGATGGAGATGTGTCAGCCCTAGGATATTAAAAAAAAAAAAGTACTTAGGGCTCCTAAGGAAGATATGGTGCCCACACACAGTGGCAACAGCCTTGTTGAGAAACAAAAATGGTTCCTTAGGCAACCACTTAGAAGCCATTACTTCACCCAGCTACCGTCTCTGGGTGTAAGTTCTGGTATATGTCTTAAGGTCTCAGTCTCCTTACTGAATACATAGGCCAGCAAGTGGCTGAAGGGAAGAATGGGAGGTTAAGGGGAAGGTAGGACAGGAAGGGGAAAACGTATCAAAGGGGATGGTAGGAGGAAGGGAATGGAAAGCTTCTTCAGTCCCAAGCTCTACCTCCTCCCACCAACCTCCAGCCACCGCCCATGACTCACCGTAGTTCATGGGCATTGGATGGACGGGAGGAACCGGCTGTGGGTAGCCAGCAGGGTGACCGTAACCGGGCTGAGGGTAGGCAGGGTAGGCAGGGTAACCACCTGGCAGGACAGACGGCGACCCGTATCCCCCGGGAGGTGAAGAGCCAGGGTACAGGGGGTTGTGGTCCTCATAGGGAGGTGGGGCAGTGGGACTGGACATGGCCACTCAAGGCCTGAGGGGAAACCCCAGCTTCTGGGACCTGCAATAGGAAACAAGCAATCAGTCATGAGTTCCTGGCTGTTTACCCCACCCTGGCTCCTTTCTAGACTATGTCTGTAGCTTACACATGCCACTCACTGCCCACAGGCCACCACCCCACTGGGCCAGCCCTTGCCTTTTATAATCTCTAACAGAACCTTTATCTGGAGCCTCCCCTTCCCTGGCCATAGGAGAGTAGGAGTGGGGATTAGTCAGACGACCAGCGTCACAGCTAAGCATCAGAACAACAGAAGAGAATGGCAGCCTGGGAACTCCCTGTTCTCCTGTAAGGAAACCTTGCAGTGGTGGCTTGACAGCAGAACCAGGGGAAGAAGCTGTATGGCCCCTAGAAGAACTTCTGGTGAGTCACAGAGCTGACCAGCTGGGACTCTTTGGAGGGGTCAACCCAGTCCCCATAGCAGCTGGCTGGAGCAGCAGGCTTGAGGGCCAGATACAGGGTGGAGCCAAGCTAGAAGCTGAGCAGGAAAGCAGAGGAAGAAAACAATCCTGCCTCTGTGCCAGAACTGCCAGGCCCCAGAGGGAGGGGCAGGGCAGGCAGGAGACAGGACTCTCCAGTTCCCATCCCATCAGAGGCATGTGGCAGCCTGTGCCTGCTGCTCCCTTCACTGCTCTTGCCAGGGAGTAAATCGTGCTCCAGAGCTCCCTGGAAAGGGGGGTCCCTGTTATCTTCCCAGCAGCAGTGGCAGGGAGGGTCAAGGAAAGTAAGCCGAGAAGTGAGGGCACAGGATGGAATGCCTGACAGGGCCCTGCAGCTTGCTGGAAGCCCGGGTGCTACACTCGCTTGAAGTGAGTAGCAAGGCCCAGCAGAGTCAGGTGGCTCCCACAGTCCTAGAACCCTGAATGGAGTGCCTTGGGTGGTGATATGTGTCCTTTGTGCCCTGCTGTACTCTCTAGGCCTCCTTCGCCAAGTTCATCACATCCTGTGGACACATAATGAAATGACAGGCACATCTAGATATGGCAGAGGAGGACGGAGACAAGCTAAGGAAATGGTGTCCTTATTTCTTTCATAGAGTCGCCCCTTCCCATGTACACCCTGTGACAGAGTTAGCCCCTGCCCCACCAGAAAGACTCGCAGATCCAGGTCAGCTGCACCTTCAGAGCTGCTGCTGGAAGCAGGAGAGTCCCAGCTTCTCTTTCAGGGCACCCAGTGTGGCTCAGAGATCAGATAGAGGACATTCATGTCTCCTCTCAGGACAACAGGAGTTATTCACAAGGGAAATCAGTCAGGATCGAGTAACAGGCCGGGAGCAAGTCACACTGAGGAAAGCTGTTCTCCATCTCCCCAGAGCAAGAGTGTGTCAAGCCAGACAGAAGAAAGCCCTTCTAGCCAGTGCGGGTAGACGAGAGCCAGACAGGGAAGCGTGGGAGTCAGGCATTGAGCCGGGCAGAGCGGCTGGGTAAGTGGACACCCAGAGTGGAGAGCGCATCTATGGTCACCCACTGGAACTGGTTTGGAGAGTTCTGAGTCCATGAAAGGACAGAGTAATCACAAGCAAGATAAAAGAAGCAGGTTTTTCCTGCCTCAACCTTTGGAGCAAAAGCCCTATTCCCCTAAACCCTACTCCCCCCTCTCCAAGTCCCCTTCTGAGTCCACAGAAAGGATGGTATGCTGGTGGACGGGAAGAGAACAAAGCAGGTTACCTTTGGTATAGAGGTGCCTGTCATTTCACTATGGCCCTTATGTCAGTTATCTAGGGCTATCTGACATCCTCCATTGGGATGGTGGTGCAGGCTGATTGATGGCTAAACAGTCCTAAAAGGCCCTGCTAGGAAAGGCCCTGTTGTTAGAGTCCCAACAGTGCCACCAAGCCATGATGTCACAATGACCTGGCCCTTCACTTTCACAAGGCATGTGTGAAATGGGGTGGTTGAGTGATCTCAGGGCTCAATGACAGCTCTAAGAGCTGACTATGACCCTGGGAAACTGACCATGCAGGGCCTGCCTTTTGTTCAGCATACAGAGGCTCCTCCCTCTTCCCAAGTGAGGGGCCCACAGTGACTCACTGCCTGGGATGAGGTTCCAGGGTCTAGGGTACCTTAGCAGCTGACTCATGGGCCTCCCTCCTGTCCTTCCTGACCCTGCCGGGTCATGCTGGTAGTCATGCTGGTAGGAATTTGCCAGTGGACCTGCCTGATCCCAGCATAGTTCTCTGAGTCCTCTACCACCTGCCCTTTTGAACCAGAGATGATGCTATTATGCATCAGTGCCCTCACCTGGAAGATGGGTTCAACACCAGTTAACAGTGCCTACCAAGAAACCGTAAAAATTAAGAGAGGATAAACACACTGAGGGGGCTGGAGAGATGGCTCAACAGTTAAGCACACTGGCTGCTCTTCCAGAGGACCTGGGTTCGAGTCCATATGCATCCACATGGCAGTTCACAACTGTCTGTAACTCCAGTCCCCGGGGATCTGGCACCCTCGAGCATACAGGCAGGCAGAACACCAATGCACATAAAATAGGTTAATTTAAAAAGGAAAGGAAAGAAATGCAGGTCCGAGCTCTTAGAACCATGTCCAGCCTAACCAGGGATACACACTTTGGCTCCTTCCAGCTGTGAATTCTGACACCGTAGAGTATGCCAGCAGGTAAGCATTGCTATTACAGAGACACTGAGGTTTAGGAGAATAAAGAGAGTTGGTCAGGGACACCTCACAGGGTATAACGAAGTCAAGGCATACCCCAAGGCTGACTCTGGTGTCCTTTTTGAGTCCCTTATTTGGATAGTCTATCTATCCTAATTTCTTAGCATCTCCCATGGCTTTGGTCTCAAATCCTCCAGCGATAATAGCAGGCTTACACAGAAGTGGATGCCCAGCGATTCAGCCCCTCCACAGTACACTCCAGTCCCATCCATTAGCACAGGGAGACTCAAAATGGCAGAATCTAGACATCCACCCACTTAAGACAAGCTGATCCTAAGCTACAATGCAATCCTGGCTATCTGACCCTGGGTGCGAGAGAATAAAACCCTTGTTCTGTACCAGCCAGAAAGTCGCCAGCCTCTGCTACAGTCACCTCTGAGCCACGGCATGGACAATACCTGTCAGATCAGCAAGAGCCTCTGAAACCCAGAACCCCCACGGTGGCTTCTAAGCAGGCCCCAGCTTCTGCCTGGCCTCCATGAGGACCCTTCCACCAAGGTTTCACCAGGGCTGAGGTCTGGGCTAGCCAGCACTACCCTAAGGGGAGTGGTCAATCATTCTCCTAGCTAAGCTGAGGCATGGGGATGACTAGAGAACGAAAAGAGTAGGAAGGACAAGGACAGAAAAAAGACCTGGAGACAGAGTACAGATGAGGCAGAGTCAGGTCTTCTGGGTTCACTCAGGCTCCAGGGACCACAAAGAACTATGAGCATTTTCCTAAGTTGAGAGGCATCCAGCTTCTCTGTGAGCAAACACCAGCTTGTGATCAGTGTCCAGACTTTGCCCCATCCCAGCAGTTCCATGTCTCAGCTTGTACCTTTCTCAGGTAATCCATCCATGTCAGGGAAAACCCAGAGCCCTCCCTCCCTGACTCAGTCACAGTGGCAGCAGAAGTGTGTACTTGGGCAAACAGCAGGATTTGTTAGTGGCCAAGGTTTGCAGGGAAGAATCTGGGGAAGCTGTTCCCCACTAAAGCCTGGGCTGACTCAGGGGTCTGACTGTGCACCTGGCCTGCAGAGGTCAGACTCTGGCTCTAGCTGTCCTGTGGCATATGAAGTGTTAAGACTCTGGAATCTGTAGCCAGAAGGCTGAGCTACTGAGATTACAACCAAGAGGGTGTATCTGGAGAGAAGGACAGAAAAGAGCAGTCTAGGCAGCTTGCCCTCCTGAATGCCAGGAGCCAGACCAGAATGGAAAGAATTGCTCAGCGTGCATCTCAGGAAGCCCCGCCCCACACCCAGGTCTCCATGCCTAGCTTCTTCCCGGCAGTCTCCCAAGAAAACACCTCCCGCCCAGCACACAACCACTGGGACACTGGGACAGAGAAGGGAAAGAAGCAACCAGGAACCCAGAACCAACATCCTACTCCTAGGGTGGCGGGGCCTCAGGATTAAGAGGTGAAGTAGACGTAGATGGGAATCCAAACAGTGAGGTGTCAGCTAGAACCAGCAAACCCAAAAGCTCCAGCCCAGGACAGGTCCTCTTGGCCAAGAATTTGTAACTTCTGGGCCAGGTATTGAACTTCATGTTTCTAATTCTAGCAGAGGCAGGGGGAATCTCTGTGAGTTCAAGGACAGCCTATTCTACATATCAAGTTCCAGGCCAGCCAGGAAATGATAGTGAGATGCTACCTTGGGGTAGGAGGTGTGTGTTAAGGAATTTAGAACTTTCCTTCCCAGCCTGGCCCAATATCTGAAAGCTCAGCAAAAGAGCCACAGGTGCCAGAACAAAGCACCCTGTCCAGTTCCCTCATTATTTCTGCTCATCCTGCCAACCCATTACGTTCCTCCCAGGCTCCAGGTCACTCCCCAGCTCCCACCTCTAGACTCCCTCTCTCTGGATCCACTGAAACAGAAGGCCAAGTCCTGGAGACTATGGAAAGGCCCAGCCCAGCAGCTTCTCCATCACTCTTATCTCAGAGGACAGAATTGTATTGTGGGGTTGTAACCTCAGTGATCCCAGCCACATCACCAGTCAAAGTGGCCTTCGTGTGCTTATAAAGAAAGAGAGAGAGCTAGCCAGGCAGTGGTGGCGCACACCTTTAATCCCAGCACTCGGGAGGCAGAGGCAGGAGGATTTCTGAGTTCGAGGCCAGCCTGGTCTTCAGAGTGAGTTCCAGGACAGCCAGGACTACACAGAGAAACCCTGTCTCGAAGGAAAAAAAAAAAAAAAAAAAAAAAGAGGGCTGCCGGGCAGAGGTGGTGCACGCCTTTAATCCCAGAGGCAGGCAGATCTCTGAGTTCAAGGTCAGCTTTGTCTACAAAGCAAGTTCCAGGACAGCCAGAGCTACACAGAGGAACCTTGTCTTGAAAAACCAAAAAGAGAGAAAGAGACAGAGAGAGACAGAGACAGAGAAGGAAGGAGGGAGGGAGGGAAGGAAGGAGGGAGGGGGGGAACCAGGTGTAGTAGCTAGTAGCTCAGGCCTTTAATCCCAGTACGTTGTTTGTGGACAGCCAGAGCTACATAGTAAGACTCTGTCTCAAAATTGAAAGAATGAAAGAGAGAGAGAGACACAGAGAGAGAGAGGGAGGGAGGGAGGGAGGGAGGGAGGGAGGGAGAGAGAGAGAGAGAGAGAGAGAGAGAGAGAGAGAGAGAGAGAGAGAGAGGAGGAAGCCATTATCAGGGCTGCTGCTATTTTTGACACAAAGGCCCCGCCCGTTTGTGTTATCTTCAGGTTAAGAGAGGAGACAAGCAGAAGAGTAGGAGTATTAATCAGACCATAATGGAAAATCACAGAGGGGTGGAGAAGGAAGAGAGCCGCCTAAGAGTGGTAAGGTCAGTACTTAGTAAGCAACTAAGGTGCTTCTGATGCTCACAAAAAATCCCAGCTCCAATAAAAATGCTATACTTGAGAGCCAAGAATAATGGGACATACCTGTAATGTGAGCACTCAGGAGGCTAAAAGCAGGATTGCTTCAAGTTCAAAGCCAGCCTGAGCTACTATTGAGCACGAGGCCAGCCAAGGCTACACGGCAATGGCCAATCTCAAAACAGTCAGTTGAAAATTTCAGGGGGATGCATGGGGTTTCGGATTTAAACATCCAAGGAAGGCAATTTGCAAGCAGCAGGGACAGATTTGAACTTGATGACTGATTTTGGGTGCTTGTCTGCCAGGGAAGACACCTGAGGTACCCTCACCTGGTGAGCGGGGCACAGAGCTGAGGGTGAGGTGGTAAAGACCAGCAGAGCTGAGTGCACAGTGGATATGGATTCCTTCTCCCATCTTTGCCTGAGTCTCCAGTGTAGGAGCAGGGATCTAATTCTTCTCCTGGTGTTGGTACTGATCCCAGTACATGAATTGGGGTAGGTCACTTCCCACTTTCAGGCTCCATTTTTACATCTATAAGATGGGTGTATCCTAGGCTGAAAGACCAAAACCCACTGTAGCCCTGCCAGTTTGATTCTGTATAAATAGGCTAACAGGACAGAAAGCTTCAGAGCAGAATGACATAGCCACCCCACCCCCACACACCTGGGAATCTACACACTGACTGGGTGCCTCTAGTAATACCTAGGACATATACAGTGGCAGAGGCACACGGCATGTTCTAGGCAAGAGGGTGGCCATTAACTCTCACTGTGCTCCTAAGATGCTCCCACTCTTCACAGCCTGTGTAATGCTGACCCAGGCAGCCTGTTTATTACATGAGGACCCAACCCTAAGAAAAACTCATGTCCCTATCCATCTCTTAAAACCCTACGCTTTCACCAGCCTGTCCTTCAAAACAGTTGCACTAAAAACCAAGCAAAAAATCTTGGTGGATCAGCAGGCTAAGGCTCTTGCTGCCAAGCCTGACAACCTAAGTTGGATCTCTAGAACCCATGTGGTGAAAGGAGAGGACCAACTCCCTCGAGCTGTTCTCTGGACCTCACATGCATGTACTCACCCTCGCATACAAATAAGTAAATATAATTTTTAAAAAGAACCACATATTAATGGGACATGGTGGTGTACACCTGTAACCCTAGCACTAGGTTGGCTCGAGCAGAAAGATCACAAGTTCAAGACTAGGGCCATAAGAACCTGCGGAGAGGAGGACCAGACATGCCCTCGTTCTCTTATCAGCCAAGTGCCAGGATCCCTGGAGGATCGGCTCCCTCCCTTACGTCCAGCAGCTACTGGAACCTCCTCCATGGTAGGATTTACAGCATGGCATGGAGGAGATCTAGTCAGCACAGAACCAGGAAAGTAGCATCCCTAAACCTCACCCCTGTGTCACAGGAAGTGTACTGACCATTCTATATAAGGAGGTCTTACCTTCCTCCCTGACCAATGCATTATGTCCACAACAAGGAGAGGCCTGTGGACTTCTGTATCTTGTTGTTCCTATTCCTACTTCAAAACAAGTCCTGTTCTGACCTAGACTCCCAAAATCTTAGGTTAAGGCTGGAGGATTCTATCAAGATCAACTCTTGTTCAGCATTCCCAAGAGAACTGAAGGCTCTCTGAAGATTTGTTTGTCCCTTCAACGGTGGCTTGTTGAGATATGGTCTCACTCTACAGTCCAGGTTGGCTTCAGGTCTGCAGCCTGGCTTGCAATCTTCCTTTTTCCTTTATCTTCTGAGAATAGGTACTGTGCCCCAGTGTTGTTACTGTTTCGTGAGGCAGGCGCTTGCCCTGTAACTCAGGGCACTCTTGCCTCAGCCTCTGGCATGAAAGGTGTGCACCACCACACACACGCAGTCCTGGTGCTTCTGTCTTAAAGGCCCATGGTGAGAGGTCTTGGGTTTGGAGGTGCTCTTCTATAGATGGCTTCTATCTGAGGATCCCCCATTCTTTTGTTTTGTTTTGTTTTTGTTTTTCGAGGCAGGGTTTCTCTGTGTAGCCTTGGCTGTCCTGGAACTCACTCTGAAGACCAGGCTGGCCTCGAATTCAGAAATCCACCTGCCTCTGCCTCCCAAGTGCTGAGATTAAAGGTGTGCGCCACCACCGCCCAGGAGAGGATCCTCCATTCTTAATGAGGAAGCTGAGCCTAAGTGCCTATTACCCTAGCCCATGAGCTTCTTCAACGGCTTGCCAACTAATATGTTATTACCTCTCTGATCTCCCAGTTTTACACGGGCAGCCCTGAAGTCAGACAGGAAGTCAGGACCCTTGAAGCAATGGTCTCACTTCCCTTGAAACTATAAACCAAGACCAGGGCCCCAGGACTGAGAGGTAAAAACAGGCAAGTGAAGAGGAGAGGAAGTATGGTGGCCTGTTTGAGGCAGACAGAGCAGGGCAAAGAAGCACCTGGCTTGCCCTACCACCACTCGCCAGGCCAAAGACACCAACTTTGAAACCAAAGCTCACTACTGAGATAAATATTTCAGAGTTCCAGAGAACCAGACACCTGACAGACCTTCCATGACAGTTCTCCCCACTTATCCGGTGTTTAGGTTGACCCCCAGCCTCATGGATACCACCACCCATAGGCCACAGTGGAGTGAGTGTCTGGGGAGGGAGGCGGGGGGGGGGGGTGTCACAGGACCTGGTGAAGATAGTCCAGGCTCTGCCTGGCAGAGAGTCTTTCCTTCCTCCTGTCTGGTTCCCTCTCAGTCCTCGAGCGCCCTGCCTTCCCTTTTCCCATTTCCCTGTTTCGTTTGAATTTTTACTCTGACCTAAAGAGGTCGGGAGGGGGGCAGGCATTACAGCTTCCACCTGTATATTCCCATACTCCCAGCACTTAAGAATCTGAGGCAGAAGTATTGAAACAAGTTGAAGGCTTGACTGGGCTACTGAATGAAACTGTCTCAAAAAAAAAAAAAAAAGTTAAGAGTAGGAATGGCCTCTTCTCTAGACCTATGGGTTGGCCCACTGACTTCATTGTGCTAGGGCTCCCTCCTCTCCTCCCTTCACCTTAGATAGATCTCCATCACCTGTCTTTACTCAGCCTGGAGACGCCAGGACAAGCTCGAACAGCCCCGGGTGGGTCCTAAGCCCCTGGCTGGCTCTCTCCCTCCCTCCCTCTCCCCACCAGCTGAGGACCAGGACAGACTCCATCTCACTTGCAGCACGGCCACTCTGGGGCCCCGGAATTGGGGACACGTCCTCAAACAAGCCACTCAGCCACGGATAGGAGCACCCTGCAAGTTGCCGGTCAGCTCAGGGGTGCGCACCGAATGCGGTTGCGCCATAAGCCCCGGCCATGGGTTCTGCCCAGGCGCACAAGGAAAGTGAAGACTGGAACGGGCAGGACGAAAGGACCCTACTCTGGCTCGACCCGCGCGTGCCAGAAAAGTTCGGGCGCCGGGGCGCAGCGCCGCCCCAGGCCGCTTCCATTCCCCGCCGGCCTCGGTCCCCACCTCCACCGGCCGCAGCCCCCTCACTTGCCTGCGCTGTTCCGGACCGTGAGATCCGCCTGGGCCTCCGGGCGCTGGCGAGGACTGGGCTGGGCCGGGCTGGACTGGGGCTCCGTGCCCCGCCCCGTCTCTCTCCGCCGCCAGTGGGGAGGAGCCGCTGGGCCCCCCGAGGCTGCCAGAGAGCGCTGGGGTCCACTCCAGACCCCAGCCACCAGCCAGGTGTGAGTGGTTCACACTTACTGGAAGAAACGCTGGCTCGCGGATGAGGACAAAACTCAAACTCACTGGGAAAAAGTAACTTCTTTCCATCAATTCCAGACTCCACCCCAGTAAGACAGCGCTACGTCAGTGTCTACATACCAGGAATTAGCGCTAGGGGCTTTAGAGCGAGTCTTGTCGTCTTTAAAGTTGTTATTGGTTTTTGTTTGTTTGTTTATATTCTAGGTAAAAGGGCGATCTCACTATGTACCTCAGGCTGGTCTCCAGCACTTGTCACCCGGCCTCGGCCCAAGTGTTGCAATTACTGACCCTAGTTTCACTTAGGCCGATTTCACTGAGTTTTTTACTTTTTGGTTTTCTTTTTTGTCACTAACTGGTCTTCAGCAGAACTTTAGGTTTAGAGGTGTAGCTCAGTGGTAGATCTCCGGCCTTCCATGTGAGAGACCCAGCTAGGTTTCTTTCCCATCACAGAAAAACCAAACAAAAAAATAATTTCAGTGTTGCACAGTATTGTATCACATGGCTGAGCTATGTTTATTATCAATTCATTTTTAAAGATTTATTTATTTATTTATTTATTTATTTATTTTATGCATATGAGTACACCATTGCTCTCTTCAGATACACCAGAAGAGGGGATCAGATGATTGTGAGCCACCATGTGGTTGCTAGGAATTGAACTCAGGACTTCTGGAGGAGCAGTTGGTGCTCTTAACCACTGAGCCATCTCTCCAGCCCTTATCAATTCACTCTTAAAACTTTTTATTTCATAGAAAAATCAGTTTTAAGTCACAAAAAGTCTGTGGTGAATTAAATTCTGTGCTTTTAAGCTAACTGACCTTTTCAAATTTAAAACTTCAAATATACAAACATAGGCATGAAACTCTAAAGCTCTGCTTGGAATCAGTCACATGTCACTTAATGTCAGGGATGTGTTAGGTTAGGGGATTTCAGTGTTGTGCAAGCCTCATGGTGTATCTACAGTAACAGCTCACTGTGTGTCACTGGGAAGTAAAATAATCTTACTGCAGTTGGTAGTATGCTAGCTTAGGGTGTAAGAAGTCCTGGGTTCCATCTCCAGCACGGCATAAACAGTGGGAGTGGTGCAAGCCTGCAATGCCAGGTATTTTGAATGTTAACAATAAAGTAACTTACCTCAAAGAGGTCAAGGGGAGCCAGATATGTGGCCATGGTCAGGGAAAACCAATTTAGGTCATCCAAAAGTTTGTGTTCCAACATGGCAATCGTTTGGTGATGTTTTGAGGGGTTGGGAGTTATCTACTTAGGGATTTAGTGCTGTAAATAGACACCATGACCAAGGCAACTCTTATAAGGACAACATTTAATTAAGGCTGCCTTACAGGTTCAGGTTCAGGCCATTATCATCGAGGTGGCATCCAGGCAGGCATGGTGCAGGAGGAGCTGAGAGTTCTATCTCTTCATCTGAAGGCTGCTAGAAGACTGGCTTCCAGGCAGCTAGGAGGAGGGTCTTAAAACCCACGCCCACAGTGACATACCTACTCCAACAAGGCCACATCTACTCTAACAAGGCCACACCTCCAAATGGTGCCACTCCCTGGGCCAAGTATATTCAAACCACCACAGGGGTGGTTTGATTTGGTTTTGTTTTTGTTTTAAGGGTCTCACCATGTAACTCTGGTTGGCTTGGAATTCAGTATGTAGACTAGGCTACCCTGGAACTCACAGAGAGATCTGCCTACCTCTGCCTCTTGAATGTTGTGATTAAAGGTATGTACAACCATACTAAATTTGATAGAGTTTTTATAAAAATTGTAATTTGAGGCACTTTCCATATGCACTCTTGGAAAAACTAAGTAAGCAGTTATAGCAAAATGGAGACATCTCAGCTATAGCAATAGGCCTCAGAGGCTGTCTGATGATACTCAGCCTTTGGGTTGGTAGAAGGGTTTTATCTGTTAGTCACTAAATGTTAGGTCAGACACAGAGGTAGGCAAAGAATGGCTATTTAGGGGCTGAAGGTAACCCAGGATAAATCGTAATTAGGCTCTGGACCAGCAAACATTCCACCCTCTACACAGTCACTGGAATTCTAGTCTCTTAATCAGCCTGCTCAAAGTCTCAGGTGAACATGCAATTTCTTTCTAGGAACTTCTATTCAGAAGTAGGAGCAAAAGCGTCAGGATTATTCTCAAGTACACTGCAAGTCTAAGGCCAGCTTGGGCTATATAGGGATCCCCACTTAAAAACAAAATAATGAGCCAGGCAGTGGTGGCACACGCTTTTAATCCCAGCACTTGGGAGGCAGAGGCAGGTGGATTTCTGAGTTCGAGGCCAGCCTGGTCTACAGAGTGAGTTCCAGGACAGCCAGGGCTATACAGAGAAATTCTGTCTCAAAAAAATAAAATAAAAAATAAAAATAAATAAAAAAATAAAGATTTTTGTGGGCCCAGCATCATATATTTGGTCCCTGCTTGACTTCATCATGTGGTGCATCTCTGCACTTCAAAGCAGTATGGTCTCAGTTCCACAGGGTGGTGAACATTTTGATGTGGCTAGACTGAGATCTTAGCTCCTGTTGCCCAACCCCTTATCACTCACAAAAAAAATACAGCAGCAGAAGCCAGGTTGAATGACACACACCTGAATCCCTACACTCAGAAGGCTGAAGCCCAAGGATCTGAGGTCAGTCCAGGCCTCTGGGTGAGAATCATTCTCAAGGGAATTGCCAGGGTGGCTCTGTGGGTAAGGACGCTTGTCACCAATCCTCACTATCTGAGATCAATCCCTGAACACTTGTATCTGAAGGGAAGAATCAACTGTGCAAGTTGTCTTTACACACACACACATTAAATTAACGAGATTTGAAAGGGTTTGATTGTTTTAAGTTCAATTAGCCAGGTATGGTGGTGTATGCCTTTAACTCCAGCAAATCAGGAGGTAGAGGCAGGTGGATCTTTATAAGTTTGAGGCCAGCCTGGTCTATATAGCAAGTAATGGGCCAGCCGGGCTACATGGTGAGACCCTATCTCAAAAAAAAAAAAAAAAAAAAGTCAGTAGCAGTTCCATTTTCTATGGGACAGCTGGCTGGGTTTGTGTGGTTCCAAAGTCTAGTTTCTGCTGAACACAAAGGCTGCTGGGTAAGAGCACACACACCTTACCAGCAGTTAACTTATCTCTTGCTTATCTTGTGCTAATAGCTGCAAATCAGTGTCACGTCTAACCGTTGTCCACAGCTGTAACACTCCCCCCTGTACAGTCTTATGTTTATGAGTACTCTAGCTGAATATACACTTACATGCCAAAAGATGGTGTAAGATCCTATTACAGGTGGTTGTGAGCCACCATAGTTGCTGGGAATTGAACTCAGGACCTCTGGAAAAGCAGCCAGTGTGCCCTTAACTGCAGAGTGATCTCTCCAGCCAGACACTTTCCTCTTTTTTAATTTTTTTTTTCTGGCTCTTTAAATGTTTTAATGATGACATGCAGATACTCACATCAGAATACACAGTAGGGATCCAAGAATATCTTGAAGGATCTAACAAAGTTAAAACTCATGTCAGGCCAAAAACAAAAAACAAAAAACAAAAAAAAACCAACTCATGTCAGAACCAAACACTGGCCAGCCACAGCTTGTGTCCAGGTGGGACTCACAATGACTGGAAACTGGCTTTACTTCTTGGAACCCTGGTCTAGTTCCAGGACCTTCATGCCTTCCTCCAGCTTGAGCATGCCTCTTTCCTGGCGCAGGCGGTACCTCTCAGCCGTGGACTGAAGCATCCATTTAGTCCGAAACTTCTTGTCTTCAGAGCCATAAATTAAGATCTCGGTAAGATCAGAAGATTCCAGAGTCTTGAGCTCAAACATGACCCGGCCCACCTGCTCGAAGTGAGGCATTCGAGATCCCTGTGGGCCGAACAGAGAGTTTAGCACCAGCTTGTTGACCTGCAATACTTCTGGCTTTTCCAGGTCTGTAGGAATTTTCACCCATGGGGGATATCTTTACGAGTCACATGAGTTTTCATCTTAATTCCTGACAAGGAACCTGTTTCCAGGGAAGAATAGGTCAGGTTTAACCTCGATGGCCCCCCTCTTTTAATTTTTTTGTTTGTTTCCTTTTTTGTTTTCCTCTGAGACATGACCTCACTATGTAATTCTGGTTGTCCTGGAACTCACTACCGCCTCTGCCTTCCAAGTACTGGAATTAAAGTCACCACACTGTTAGCATTCTGTCTAAACTCCACCCCCACAGTTACAGGGCCACAGCCAGGTATGCTCCGCCCCACAGTTACCTGGCAACAGCCAGGTAGGCGTGCCCACTATAAAAGAACTGCTTGCTCCCTCCTCTCTCTCAATCTCTTGTTCCTCTCTTGCCTTCTTGCTCCCCCACTGTCCCCTTGCCCCTCTTTCCACGTGCTCACTGCCAGCCTCTACTTCTCTCCTCCTTCTCCTCCTCCTCCTCTTCTTCCTCCTCTTCCTCCTCCTCCTCTTCTTCTTCCTCTCTCTCTCTCTCTCTCTCTCTCTCTCTCTCTCTCTCTCTCTCTCCTACCCTCTTAACTCCCCTCCACATGCCCTGATAAACTCTTCTGTACTATACTGCCCTGTGGCTGGTCCCTCGGGGGAAGAGATGCCTCAGCATGAGCCTGCTGAGACATCCTCTTCCCCTCATACCTCACCACACACCCATAGGACATATTCTCTTTCTCTTTTTATAAACACATCACACACTACCATGAGTAGCAACTTCCCCCTTTGTAAATTGTTTTAAATTACATTTCTTTATTCTGTGTGGGTTTGTGAAGGTGTGTGGGTAACTGCTTCCCACATGACACCTTCTCTGGCTAACAGGACCCACAGTCCTCCATCCTCTCAAGTGCTTGCTACCACATCAGGCCCACTTTGACCTTTTGAATGGACAGGGATCATAATGAGATTTATTTATGACGTACACTGTTGGTGTCTTCATTGGATTCCATTACAGATGGTTATGAGGCACCATGTGGTTGCTGGGAATTGAACTCAGGACCTCTGGAAGAAGACCAGTGCCATCTCTCCAGCCTCTAGAACACAATCAGAAAGCACAGCTAGGCCCGGCAGTGGTGAGGCAGGGTGGCGCACGCCTTTAATCCCAGCACTTGGGAGGCAGAGGCAGGCAGATTTCTGAGTTTGAGGCCAGCCTGGTCTACAGAGTGAGTTCCAGGATAGCCAGGACTACAGAGAGAAAGAAACCCTGTTTCGAAAAAAAACAAAAAAACAGAACAAAACAAAAAGCATAGCTAGAGATTGAGTCAGGTGGAGGCTGAGCACTGGGGAGCAGCTGTGGGAGTTCCTACTCAAATCTTTGTGTCTCCCAGCACATCCCACCCCTGCCAAGAGCAATGGTTAGGCAAGAGCTTGCCAGGTAGGCTAGGCTTGCCTAGCTAGCTGGTCCCAAGGGCCTGTGTGCACCTCCCCAGGACAGGGATTAAATTTGGACCCTCATGCTTAAATAGCAAGCTCTCTACCAACTGTGCCATCTTCCTACTCTGGAGTAAACTTTAAAAACACATCAAAGGGCTAAGTCAGTAAAGTACTTCCTGCACCAGCATGAAAACCTGAGTTTAGATTACCAGCACCCGCATAAAAGCCAGGTGGAGTGGCACATGCCTAAAGTTCTGTTGCTTGTGCCAGGAAACGTTCATAAACTTCAAGAAGACCACCTAGGAGCTGAATCCCTGCAATTGCAGTAGGGTCTCTTTACTCAAACAGTAGCTTGGGCCACAGGAGGGGGCCCTGAGCCCAGTGTCAGGCAAGCATTTGTAGAGGCAACAAGGGGGTATCTAGCCTGGTACATATCTAACTGGGGTCCATTATGGCCTTTAACATAATTGGCTCTGGGCAGTGGTGACGAACGCCTTTAATCTCAGCACTTGGGAGGCAGAGGCAGGTGGATTTCTGAGTTCGAGGCCAGCCTGGTCTACAGAGTGAGTTCCAGGACAGCCAAGGCTACACAGAGAAATCCTGTCTCAAAAAACCAAAAAGAAAAAAACCATAATTGGCTAGTGTTGGGAGTCAAACCATAAACTTAATTCTGCTTTTCTCTTGATTGGTGGTTGTTAGGAAGTGAAGTGTCAGGGGCAGGCTTGTAACCTGGGGGTGCAGATTTATTGGGGAGTAACCAGGAAAGTGGTGCTAGATACCACCCTGTTAATTAACTTGAGTTCAACCTTAGGTCAGGTTCTCTAAGATGGAGTCTAAACCCAAAAGATTTTGTCTCTCTCAGAGACAGGCCAGAACAATGAAACAAGTCTCAAAAAATGTGTGTGTGTGTGTGTGTGTGTGTGTGTGTGTGTGTGTGTGTGTAGAGTAATAGAGGAAGAGAGGAAGACATTGGGTATCAATTAGGTAAGTGGACCCCACCCCAACACACACAAACATACACCACCACACACAATTAAATAGACTACCGTGCACACACTCACACACCACTCACATATGCAGTCTGATTTGTATAACAAGGTATAATTTTAATGTAAATTACATAGAAGGACTGGGCTAGCCCCACTCACAACCCCAACCCTTCAGTGTACTCCCAGTTCCCACTGCCTGTAGACCTCCTTTTAGGAACTCACCAGGGAAAGCATAGTTCTGTTGCTCAATCTTGCTCTCCTTGTTGCTACAGGGATAGACTCCTAAGTGAGTTTTGCAGCCTGCAAGATTTGGCAGGCAGCACCTGTTAATCCCAGTAGTCAGGAGGCAGGTACAGGTGGATCGCTCTCAAGGTGGAGGCCAGCTTGATCTACATAGAGAGTTCCAGGACAGTCAAGGCTACACATAGATAGACCCTAATATATGCACTAGCCTCCACTACGTAAGGAAACCAACTAGTGGGGCCTTGGCTGTGCCCTGCAGCAAAACATCAGGCTTTGGAAAAACAAGACCCTTGGTTAAAAGCCATTGATGGAGAGTTAGGTAGGTGACCCACATCTGTAATCCCAGCAAACATAAGCAGAAAAGTCAAGGAATTCAAGGTTATCCTATGCTACATAGCCAGTTCAAGCCAAGACCTGGGCTGCATAGCAGACTGTCTCAAAATAAAGACTCAAAAATAACATAATTCTATTTTGCATAAGTATATCCCCACTGTCTCGGACAACATTTTGGGATACTTACCCTAAAAATAGTATTCATTTTTTATCTGGAATTCAAACTCACTTGGGTGTCTGACATTTATCTGACAATCTCATAATCCTACTGGAACAGAAAGTCAAGTCAGGAAGGGGTGGAGAGTGAGAGATACCAGGCTGAAGTTTATTTCCTGAGTGGGAGGAAGCCAAAAGACTGAAGGAGAGGGGAGGGGAGGGTCCGGGGACCCTGACAGGAGTAAGGAATGGGAGGCTGGGTCTGCATGGCTGTGCTCCCCTCCGGCCTAGCTGCAGACTCCAACATTCCTTCTCTACCTAAGTGACTGCCTAGGCAGCTTTTCTGGAGTTTTCCTCCCCAGTGAGACTTTGCCTCATCTATCAGCTTCCTCACAGAAGGTGCCCTTCTTCAGAGGGCTTTCCGGGTACTAGAGACAAAGTCCCATTCCTCTCCTCAGCCTGGTCCTGCCCATCACCTGCAGGGCCAGAAATGCTCTGCAGCTCTTGGGTGGCACTTGGAAGACCTGTGTGAACATGCAAGAGGAGAGGGAGGATGGGGGAGGACACAGGTTCTTCCTCCTACCAATGAGCCTTGTGCTTTATTCACAAAAAATACATTCAGTCCTGGCAGAGGCAGGTAGATCTCTGAGTTTGAGCCCAGCATGGTCTGAAAAGCAAGTTCCAAGCAGCCGAGCTACACAGAGAAGAAACCTTGAGGTGATAGGGGAAGGGTGGAGGAAGAAAGAAAGGAGAAGAAAAAAAGAAGGAAGGAGAGAAGGAAAAGAAAAAATGTTTATTAAACAAATATTATGTCCCAGGCAGTGTTATAGGGTTTGGACATCAGGGACAATTAGGTAAAAATGTGCATCCTAGCAAGGAAACAACGGGCACTTGATATCAAAACCAATTCATAGAGGTTACTCCATCTTGAACAGAAAAGAGGAAAAATCCTGTTAATAAAATGTTGGATTTTGTTGTGTGTAGTGGTGCACGCCTTTAATCCTTGTGCTCTGGAAGTAGATGGGGTAGATCTCTTATCAGTTCAAGGCCAGCCTGGATTTCTTAACAGATTCCAGGCCAACCAAGGCTACATGGTGAAATCTTGTCTCAAAAACAAGGCAAAGAAAAATAATAAGGTTTTTCTTTTTGTTTTTGTTTTGTTTTGTTTTTTGAGACAGGGTCTCTCTGTGTAGCCCTGGCTGTCCTGGAACTCACTCTGTAGAGCAGGCTGGCCTCAAACTCAGAAATCTGCCTGCCTCTGCCTCCCAAGTGCTGGGATTAAAGGCGTGCGCCACCACCGCCCGGCTATCATTATTGTTAATAAGCATTATTTAGCACTTTCCTAAAGAAATAATGGGCTGCACACAATGGCAATTCCTAGTACTAGAGATGCTGAAACAGTAGGGCCATTTGAACATTTGTTCAAAGCCAGCCTGAGCTACTGAAACTCTGAAGAAGGAAACACGGAGGATGTGTGGCTATGTTGGTAGAGTACTGGCATAGCACACAAGAAGCCCTAGGCTTTGACCCCAGCACAGCAAGGCAGGAGAACCCATCATTCAAGGTTGTCCTTGGCTACATAGTGAGTTCTAGATCAGTGTGGGCCATATTAGACCCTGCCTCAAAAGGGGGAGGTAGAGTGGAGTATGAGGAAGAGAAAGAATAGAGATGAGGAAGACTGGAGAATTCCTCCTGGGAGGGGCGGAGGGGCCCAGCCTTGGGCAGTGGGGCGTAGGCCTCTCTCCTCTGCCGCCACACCTACAAATGAATCTGATCTTATCATGCTCTTTTTTCCACCTCTGGTTACCATGAAGCCTTAGGTTATTCGATTTATACAAAAGACAGTCCTGTGGTGCCCTGTAAACAGACTCAGCTAGAAATGGAAGTGAGTTGTGGAACCAGAAGCTAGAACCTGTCTAGCATCCACCGAGGCATTGCTAGGGCCAGGGTCCATCTCTTCCGACCATCGGAATCATCTGAGGTGCTTGTGAAAAAGTGCAAATCCCCTGGAAGGGAGGGATGTTTCCCTCCAGACCTGAGAGCCAGCTGTAACCTGAGGCCCTAGGGAAGTCGCTAGCCAACTCCAGGTTATAATTGTGGCTGTGGGACCTTGGGGCTGGTCCCTAACTACTCTGTGCCTTGGTGGCTGTGTCTGTACAAAGAAAGGTAATAACAGAATGTGTTTGTAAGGATTCAAAATAGTAGTTGTCAGGTGCTTGGGGCAAAGTTGAAAAGTCCCTTGTTACAGGTCTGGAGGGAGCCCGCCCAGTGACTCAGATGAACTTGATCTCAGCCTGTGTTTCAGTACCAACCAGGACCTGTTGGGATGAATTTGTCTAGGTTGGGATTCCCAGCAGGGTCTGGATCACACTGGACCCTTACTCCCTGCCCAATACCACCTTGTATCTTGATCTCTTGAGCCACCAGGCCTGTTTGGAGTGTTCAGGATCAGGGTTCCCCACCCCACTGCCCACTCATCTTCTGCTCTTATGCTGAGGATGGCTTCCTCCACCTTTTGCTTCTCCCCTCCCTCAGCCTCCCAATTGGGAAGCTCCCTTTCACATTTCCTCGTATGTATCTAAGAAATTTGCTCTCTGAGAAGCATCAACATTCACTGGCTTCTCACCCTGACCTGGTGGATAGTTACCACAGGCCTCACATCACCAGGCCTGTACTGTGTTCCAAGTGTTTATCAAATTCCTCCCAGCTTTCTAGCTCTGCCTCTGACGATTCTGTGACACATCAGGCTCAGTGATGTATGGATCTCAGCACATTTTCCCCAGTGCAGGAACTGAAGCCAGTGATGAAACTCAGGGCCTCACACGTGCCAGGCAAGAGTTCTACTGTGCAGCTATCATGACCACACTGTCTCTTCCTCGTCCCACAGAAAGTAATTTTACCTGTAATTAGATAAAAGTGGAACAAAACTCGGCTTTACACTAACTGTACTTGAAGTCTCAGTAGTCATAAGTGGTTAGTGGTGACCATACAGAACAGCTCTGGGGGCCGGGGCACAGGTCAGAGTTCTTCCACCTCACTGTAAGGTATCTAGCCTAGCTTGAACCAGCCATTTTTAGTTTTTGAGACCAGCTCACATGTAGCCCAGGCTGGCCTAAGCTAGCCTTGAATTCATCCTCCTCCTTGCACCTGCCAAGTGCTAGGATTGCAAGCGCGAGCCCCCTAGGACCACTCTGCACTAGTTTGCTTTCTTTATCAGGAGCACCAGGCACCCCATTGCCTTCTAGGAAAGAGAAAGACACAGTCAGATCCAGGCGTGACCACTAGATGGCATGATCTGGCTAACAATGCTTGACAAGAAGGTAGGCGCCAATGATTTTGCATAGACACTGTTGGATGAACATTCATTCAGTGCTTTCAATGCTATGTCCAAAATCAATTATAGGATCCCAGCCAGAAATAACAACTGTAATAAAACAGACTGAATAAAGCAGAAAATAAGGATGGAGAGGTGACTCAGAGGTTAAGAGAACCGACAGCTCTTCCAAGGTCCCAAGTTCAAGTAGGAAACATTGTTTCAGTATACCTTCATTCCCAGTTTATTTATTATGTATGTCTAGTGCGTGGATCTAAGTTTAAAATCTAATTCCCACCCCCCTTCAATTCACACTTTATCAGAGCATCATACTGGGAGGAGATTCATCTTAAAAAGCCACAAGGGGCCATCAACAGGGTTCAGCAGGTAAAGGGCTTGCTGCCAAACCTCAACCAAAGTTGGATCCCTGGGAAACACATGGTTGGTAAAGGAGAGAACTGACTTATGCAGGCACAAGGACACATGACACACACACGTGCGCACCCATGCATGCACAATACGTTTTTCTCTTCATTAGTTCTTTGAGAATTTCTTTCTTTTTTTTTTTTTTTTTTTGGTTTTTCGAGACAGGGTTTCTCTGTGTAGTCCTGGCTGTCCTGAAACTCACTCTGTAGACCAGGCTAGCCTCGAACTCTTGAACTCAGAAATTCACCTGCCTCTGCCTCCCAAGTGCTGGGATTAAAGGCGTGCGCCACCACCGCCCGGCTCTTTGAGAATTTCATACCACGGGTTTTGATCATTTTAACCCATCCCCACTCCTCCCATATTCACCCCCACTTCCCTAACCCAAACAACTTTGTTACCTTTAAAAAACAAAACAAAGCAAGCAAACAAACAAACAAACAAAAATCCTATCAAGTCCAATTTGTGCTGGCCACATTCTCTTCAATGCATGCATGGGGTTCCACTGACGTGCACTCAGTCTTCCAGGACTTTTTTTTTTTTTTTATATTTTATTTACATTTCAGATGTAAATAAAATAAGTCCTCAGTCTTTTTTTTTTTTTTGATATTTTATTTACATTTCAGATGTCATCCCCTTTCCCCATTTCTCCCCCACCCAGGAACTCCCTATCCTATTTCCCCTCCTCCTGCTTCTATGAGGATGTGCCCCCACCTACTCCCACACTCCTACCTCTCCACCTTCAAATCCCCCCCCACTGGGCATCCAGCCTTCATGGGACCAAGGATCTCTTTTCCCACCTATGACCAACAAGGCCATCCTCCCCTACATGTACAGCTGGAGCCATGGGTCCCTCCCTATGTGCTCCCAGGCTGGTGGTTTAGACCCTGGGAGCTCTGGTTGGTTGGTATTGTTGCTCTCCTCATGGGGCCTCAAACCTCCTTCAGCTCCTTCAGTCTTCTCTCTAACTCCTCCATTGGGAACCCTGTGATGAGTTCAATAGTTAGCTGTGAGCTTCTGCCTCTGAATATGTCAGGCTCTGGCAGACCTCTAAGGAGACATCTATATCAGGCTCCTGTCAGCATGCACTTCCTGGCATCCACATCAGTACCTACCTTTGGTGACTGCACATGGGATGGATACCCAGGTGGAACAGTCTCCAGACGGCCCTTCCTTCAGTTTCTGTCCCACACATTGTCTCCATATTTGCTCCCATAAGTATTTTGTTACTCCTTCTAAGAAGGACCAAAGCACCCACACCTTGGTCTTCCTTCTTTCTGAGCTTCACATGGTCTGTGAGTTATATCTTAGGTATTATGAGCTTTTGGGCTAATATCCAATTATCAGTGAGGGCATACCATGTGTGTTCTTTTGTGATTGGGTTACCTCACTCAGGATGATGTTTTCTAGTTCCATCCATTTGCCTAAGAATTTCACAAATAAACTGGGCCGTGGTGGCGCACGCCTTTAATCCCAGCACTTAGGAGGCAGAGGCAGGCGGATTTCTGAGTTCAAGGCCAGCCTGGTCTACAGAGTGAGTTCCAGGACAGCCAGGGCTACACAGAGAAACCCTGTCTCGAAAAACAACCCCCCCCCCCAAAAAAAATCACGAATTCATTGTTTTTAATAGCTGAGTAATACTCCATTGTGTAAATGTACCACATTTTCTGTATCCATTCCTCTGCTGAAGGACATCTGGGTTCTTTCCAGCTTCCGCCTATTATAAATAAGGCTGCTATGAACATAGTGGAGCATGTGTCCTTGTTATATGTTGGAACATCTTCTGGGTATATGCCCAGGAGTGGTATAGCTGGGTCCTCAGGTAATGCTATGTCCAATTTTCTGAGGAACCGCCAGATTGATTTCCAGAGTGGTTATACCAGCTTGCAAAGGCTGGTTCAACTGGAGGTCAGCATGTAGAAGAATGCAAATCAATCCATTCTTATCTCCTTGTACAAAGCTCAAGTCCATGTGGATAAAGGACCTTCACATAAAACCAGATACACTGAAACTGAATTAGAGGGCTAATATCCAATATATACAAAGAACTCAAGAACATAGACTCCAGACAACCAAATAACCCTATTAAAAATGGGGTACAGAGCTAAAGAAAGAATTTTCAACTGAGGAAACTTGAATGGCCGAAAAGCACCCACCTAAAGAAATTCTCAACATCCTTAGTCATCAGGGCAATGCAAATCAAAACAACCCTGAGATTCCACCTCACACCAGTCAGAATGGCTAAAATAAAAAACTCAGGTGATAGTAGATGCTGGAGAGGATGTGGAGAAACAGGAACTACATTCTTAAGGAAAACTGACTCCCTGGCTCAGCTGCTCTCAGGTGCCAGTAGCTCCTCAGATAGGAACAGGATGTCATACTCACTTCCCCTCCAGGCTGGATTTTTGTCTGGCTTAAACTAATTAATTTATAAAGTTACTGTGGCATGGAGGGAAGATAGCTTGTAAAATGTATGTTACTGAGATCCATGGCCAAAAATGTTTGAAAATCACCCTGATCTGTTGCCTGTAGCTGAGACATTGGAGGTAGGTGGTGGGTTTGTAAAAGCTTGCTCAGTTCTTCCCTGCTTTTTTGGTTGTTTAAAACACCACAGCCAAAAGCAACTTAGGGAGGAAAGGGAAGCTGGGACAGGAACCTGGCTAGTAACTGGAGCAGATCCAGCAAAGAAGGCTGTTTACTGACTAGCTCTCATGTTCAGAAAGACCATAGCTCAGAAAAGTCAGCTACTGAACTTAGACAGCCCAGGCCCACCAGCCTAAGGATGGTGCTGCCCACAATCCACTGCCCCTTCAATCCATGCTTTATGTAGCGGGCTGGGCCCTCCTACATCAGGAAGCGATCAAAGTGTTCCTCAGACATGACCACAGGATGGGCAATTCCTCAATGGTGGTTCCTTCTTCCTGGGTGTGTCAAGTTGACAACCAAGATTAGCTTTAGTTTATTTTTGTGTTTGTGTTATTTCGATGAGGAGATAAGGTCTCTCACTAAATTGCCCAGAGTGGCCTTGAACTCATCTGTAGACTACGTAGGCCTTGAACCTGCATCCTTCTGCCTCAGCCTCCTCCAGGAGAATCAGGCAGAATCAACATAATAGCAGGAAGTAGTGATGCACAACCCAGGAATCTAGGGCAGGGGGATTGCTGGAAGTTGGAAACTGACCTGAGCTTTCAGTGCAATCCTGTCTTCAAAATAAATTGTCCACTAGGTATGGTAGCACCTTTTTTGTTTGTTTGTTTGTTTGTTTGGTTGGTTGGTTGGTTGGTTGGTTGGTTTTTCGAGACAGGGTTTCTCTGTGTAGCCCTGGCTGTCCTGGAGCTTACTCTGAAGACCAGGCTGGCCTCGAACTCAGAAATCCGCCTGTCTCTGCCTCCCAAGTGCTGGGATTAAAGGTGTGTGCCACCACCACCCAGCTGTTTTTTTTTTTTTCCAGACAGGGTTTCTCTGTGTAGCCCTGGCTGTCCTGGAACTCACTCTGTAGACCAGGCTGGCCTCGAACTCTCAGAACTCAGAAATCCACCTGCCTCTGCCTCCCAAGTGCTGGGATTAAAGGCCGCTGCCGCCGCCGCCACCACCACCCTGCATGGTAGCACCTTTAATGTCTGCACTCCAAGTCAGGCGAATCTCTGTAAATTGGAAGTTGGCTTGATCTACAGATTGAGTTCTAGGTCAGCCAGAGCTACTTGTAACGAGTTCTGTGTTTGTTTGTTTGTTTTTAAATAATTTTATTTTTATTTTATGTGCATTGGTGTTTTACCTGCTTTTCTGTCTGTGTGAGGGTGTCAGATTTCCTCGAACTGGAGTTTCAAACAGGTGTGAGCTGGGATGTGGGTACTGGGAATTGAACCTAGGTCTTTTGGAAGAGCAGCCAGTGACCTTAACTGCTCAGCCATCTCTCCATGGAGAGAGAGAGAGAGAGAGAGAAAGAGAGAGAGAGAGAGAGAGAGAGAGAGAGAGAGAGAGAGAGAGAGAGAGAGGAGAGAGAGAGAGAGAGAGAGAGAGAGAGAGAGAGAGAGAGAGAGAGATTGATTTCCATAATAAAAAGTTTATTTTGGTGGGATGGTGGTGGTTTTAATCCCAGCACCCAGCACTCAGGAGGCGAATCTTTCTGTTTGAGACCAGCCTTGTCTATAGAACTAGTTCCAGGACAGCCAGGACTACACACAAAGAAACCTTGTGTAGGAAAACCAACAAAAGCTAGGCTGGGCGGTGGTGACAAACACCTTTAATGCCAACTCTTGGGAGGCAGAGGCAGACAGATCTCTGAGTTCAAGGCAAACATAGGCTACAAAGTGAGTTCCAGGACAGCCAGGGCTACACAGAGAAACTCTGTCTCTAAAACAAACACAACAAAGTTAATTTTAAAAGAAACTGAAGAAAAATGAACATATGTAAAGCAAGGCACCTCATCTAGAGAGGCTTCTCAGAGGAAGCTTCTATGATAATGCAGCATGTAGGGGTAGCCTGTGACTGGAGGGGAAGAGTGTGTGTGTCTGTGTGTGTGTGTGTGCACGCACGCACGCGTGTGTGCACATAGCCCCCATTCTTGAGGGTGATAGTAAGGGAACAGATGTGGGTAGGTGATGGAGATAACCCTGAAGCTGGACAACTTCTGAGTGTTCTAGAAACTTCAAAGAGAGAGTCAGGCCCTGGACATGAGGAGATTGGGTAGGTGGCTAGGGCTGGGTCTATGGACCTGATGAGTTTCCTTAGGAAAAGGTCCTTAATGGGGGAACATAAACATGGACCTACCTCAGGAAAAAAGCCACTCCAAGCTGTGAGTATGGGTTAGGAGGCTAGAGCCTGAAAGTAAAAATCCAGTAGCTAAGTGTCACAGGCCAAAAGGCAGCAGCAGCCAGCCCCCATTCTGAAGACTCAAAGCATGCCCATTGCATTAGGAGCCATATGTGCAGCCTCCCGGCACCCCGTTATGTTTTAATTTTTATTTAGGAGTTGTGGTGTTGGTTGTGTTGTTTGGTTTGGTTTGATGTTTTTATTCATTTATTTAGATTTATTTGTTTAATTTTCAGTGTATGATGTTTTGTCTGCACATATGTATGTGTACCACCAGTGTGCCAGGTACTCAGAGAAGCCAAAAGAAGGCATTGGATCCCCCAGAACTGGGGTAATTGTAAGCTACCATGTGGGTGCTAGGAACCAAACCTGGGTTTTCTTCAAGAATAGCAAGTGCTTTTAACCCCTGAGCCATTTCTTCTGCTCCGTGATGCTTTTATTTTGAAAGTGGAACTCATGTAATCCAAGCTGGCCTCAAACTTGTTTAGTAGCCGAGGGTGACTCTTGATCCCAATATGTTAGAGGGTCAGAGGCAAGGTGACTTACCAAGGTTAGGAGGCAGTATATCAGATGGTGCTGGAGTAATTGTGCAGGTTTGGTTTCCAGCTACCCATACAGTGGCTCAGCTGTCAGCAGAGTGTGATTGCAGAGACCAGATTTCAGGTCCAGTAAAACCAGAGCTGAGTTTAGACGCTGTAGTTACTGGCTCTGTGATGCAGCAAATCATTTAGCTCATCTGAGCTTCAGCTTGCCCATCTCTAAAAAAGAGGACCCCATCAGCTTCCTTACAGTGTTGCCATGGCGATGAATGACAAGTGTCTCATGCAGGCCTTCTGCTCAGCAGAGTTTAAACTCTTTTTTTTTTTTTTTTTTTGGTTTTTCGAGACAGAGTTTCTCTGTGTAGGCCTGGCTGTCCTGGAACTCACTTTGTAGACCAGACTGGCCTCGAACTCAGAAATCCGCCTGCCTCTGCCTCCCAAGTGCTGGGATTAAAGGCATGCACCACCACTGCCTGGCAAGTCTAAACTCTTGTTTCTCCTTTCCCACAACTGAACATTTGTTACACTCCAACTGCCGAGCAAGGTGCTAGGGGATAGAGGGTAGGGGGAGGGGTGTTGGGTACCAGGAAAGAAGCATGCAGCATTGCACCTGCCTATGGGGAGTTAGGTTCTCTTTGAATCCTGCATAACCTCAAGTACAAAAGTAGCACTTTGAAAACAATTACTCGCTTCTGACTCTGGGATGATACTTTCCCCAGAGGGAGATAAAGTACTGACCGAACACTTGTGACCAAAATCACCTTCAAGCCGGGCGGTGGTGGTGCACGCCTTCAATCCCGGCACTTGGGAGGCAGAGGCAGAGGCAGACGGATTTCTGAGTTTGAGGCTAGCCTAGTCTACAGAGAGTTCCAGGACAGCCAGGGCTACACAGAGAAACCCTGTCTCAAAACAAAAACAAAAACAAAAAACAAAAAACAAACAAACAAAAAAAATCAAAATCACTTTCAAAAGGGAAGTCAAATTTACTATTTACTTTGCAGTGCTGGGGATCAAACCCAGGGCCTTTCTGTGCCAGGGAGGTGTGCTGCTGCTGGCTGAGCAATGTCCTTAGCTAGCTCAATTTATTTTTAGCTGCAAGAGGACTGAAGGGAGAGGCACATGAGCGTCCCTAAGGTCTGAACTGCACACGCTCTGGTCTATTAGGTTCTCCATGTTGGAAGCTGAGGCCTTAATTAGTTTTAATTCCTCCCGGGAGTATACCATATCCCATGGGAGTATACCATATCCCATGGGTGGCCTGGGCAGGAGGCACCTGGGACCTGAGGAAATTTACTTTAAAGGATTTCTTAGATGGGCAAGGTGGCCATTCCTGGAATCCCAGCACTTGGGTAAGGGAGGCAGGAGGATCAGGGGTTCAAGGTTGTCATCAGCTACATAAGGGAAGCTATATGAGAGCCAATCTCAAACAAAACAAAGAAGATTTCTCCAGAAGCTATGTGGCAGAGAACACAGGGCAGTAAGCAGTCCAGGCTGGCTGAAGGAAGCATGTGGGGGCGCAGCACTAGAAAGCTGGCTTGAGGCCATATTGCTAAGCCAAGGGATGGGCACTCGGTGTGTAGATACTGGCTTCAGGCTTGTGGACTCCCTGCAAAGCTTCTGTACTGCTGGAGGTGTATGGATATGAAGGGGCCAGCAGTGGGACAGATGTGACTTTCTGTTCTGTGATGATGACAATGAGGAATGGAAACTTTGCACCCTGATGTTCTTTCCTTACGTTTAAGTACCTGTGAGGACCAAAGGTTGATTTCACAATAATGGTACAATGAGCTGGGCCTGATGCCTAGGGAAATGGCTCATTGGGTAAAGCCTTGTCTTGCAGGCCTGGGTTCGGACCCCCAGAACTCATGTAAAAACTAGGTGCAATGATCCTGTGGGGAGATGGAAGGTCGAGGTTCTCAGGCTGGTGTAAACAGCAGCAAACCATAAGAGAAACCTTGTCTCAAACAAGGTAGATGGTAAGGACCAACACCTCAAGTTGTTCTCTGACTATACGTAGGAGATGCAAATGCATACCCACATTCATGCAGACCAACATATGCACACTTCATTCACATGCACACACATACATATATACAACATACATATCTCCCAAACACACATACACAGAACAGACACACATACACTCACATATGAATATGCACACATAGGTACACACATACACACACACACATACACACACACACACACACACACACACACAGACGTGCACAAACAAGATTTTTTAAAGTTGTCACCATGGGCTATAGAGATGTCTCAGTGCTTAAGAGCACATACTGCTCTTGAAGAGGAAACAGGCTCAGTTCCCAGCATAGCAGCTCACAACTGTTTGTAACTCAGGTTCTAGCAGATCTGAGACCCTCTTCTCATTTCTAAAGCCACCAGGCACATACACAATATACATGTATATATTAGTTAAACTCTTAAAGATATAAAAATGAAAAAAAAATAAAAGAAAGGAAAAAATATTTTAGTTGCCACCAAAGTAGGCACCAAGTAAGTGGAGAGTGGAGAGGCAATCCAACTGGTCAGCTTAGTGCCTGCCTTCACCAAAAGGAGCTCCAGGTGTCCCCCATAACCTACTGAGGATGGTGACAGAGAAGTAAGTGCATGTATCTAGGGGACATCATGTAGACCAGAGTAAGGATAGAGGAGGCCTCTTCTAGGAACTAGCCTACTAGTCCAAACATCATTTGACAGATATGTATTCAGGCCTCTGTGTGCCAGGTGATATCTCCAGACTGGAGGTACAGCTGTCAATCAACAGACCAGAATCCCTGCTCTTGAGGACCCCAGTGTTTCTCAGTATCCTACACCTTTCTGAACATCTGTGTCTTCAGTTTCCTCACAGCATACTCCTTGTCTGGTGAGGGAATTGAGGGCTTGTCCAAGGCTGAGAGGCAGTAAGTTGTTGGGAGTTTGCTGGGGAATGAGGCAGGAGAAGTTGCTTCCGTAGAGAAGCAGAAACAGGTGTAGAGAATATCGAGGAACCTGTTTCTCCACAGTCAGTGTCATTGGGGCCTCAGCTAGAAGAGAGTGGGGAGTCCTCCAGGGATACAGGAGGTATCATGTAGGTAGGGCATGCTGGGGGCTTAAGTCCACAGAGAACAAGTATCCTGCAGCATCTTCCAAAGGAAATGGGCACATTTAGATTCATGGGTTAGGAAGGTCTCGAGCTAGAGAATGTAAGTGGACAGGGAGTGTCCTGTGAAGGAGGAAGGTGTGGCGAGGGTCCCAGTGAAGGAACTTAAAATCTATAACAACAAAGCCAAAAGCAACAAATGGGGAACAGGATAACAATTCAGTCACTACAACAACTACAAGATCCCCAGGAAAAGAAAACCAGCCCAGCACACAGGGACACCAAGGTTTCAGGTGTCCGCTTCTTTTGAAGTCTTCTTTTTGTCTTGCTTTGTTTTTGTTTTTATTCTTTTGTTTTTTTGAGACAAGGTTTCTCTGTAGCCTTGGTTGTCCTGGAACTCACTCTGTAGAGCAGGCTGGCCTCAAACTCACAGAGACCTGCCTGTCTCTGCCTCCAGAATGCTGGAACTAAAGGAGTGAGCTACCACCACCTGCAAATCAGAAGCCCTTGCAGATGAACTCTCTTCTCATGTCACCTACAGATGAGGAGACTGTGTCCAGGGATGGGACATACTTACCTGAGATCACACAGTTAGGAATGGCAGACCTAGGTCTTAGAGCCAAGACTCTAAAATGTGTAGCCTTATAAATCCCACTCATGGGACAAGCAGGAGGATGTGTGTGGTGGTTTGAATGAATGAGAGCAAGGCCCCGTAGGCTCATATATTTGAATGTCTGGTTACTAGTTGACAGAAGTGTTTGGGAGGGATTAGGAGGTGTGGCCTTGTTGGAGGACATGTGTCGCTGGGGCCGGCTTTGAGATTTCGAAAGTCCAGTCCTTTCCAGTGTCTCTTCTTTGCCTCCTACTTGCCTCAGCCACTGCCTCAGCACCATGTCTGCCTGCCTGCCTGCCTGCCGCTGTGTTCCCTGCCATGACAGTTACAGTGTTGTGGATTGCCCTGGTGCTGTTTGTAAGCTCCTGGAGCTGTAAGTCCCAATGAGCTTGTTCTTTTATAAGTTGCCTTAGCCATGGTGCCTCTTCATGACAATAGAAAAGAAACATCTCCCATGATGGGGACAGTATTAGCTAATTCCCTCAAAGCTGTGACAAAATATCTGACAACAGTAACTTAAGGAAGATTTATCTGGGTTCTCATTTGAGGGTTCACAGTCCATCATGGCAGAAGGTATGGTAGCAAGAGCCCCGGGGTCACACTGTGTGCATAAACAGGGAGCAGGGAGCAAGAAGCAGAGAAAAATAAACACTGATTCTTAGTGCTCTCTCTTCTCTCCTCTCCCCCCCTTCCTCCTTCTCCTCCTCTTCCTCTTCCTCCTCCTCCTCCTCCTCCTCCTCTTCTTCTTCTTCTTCTTCCTCCTCTCTCTCTCTCTCTCTCTCTCTCTCTCCCTCTCTCTCTTTCTCTCTCTCTCTCTTTCTCTCTGAAACAGGATCTTCTCACCATATAAATTTGGCTGCATGGAACTTTCTGGGTAGACACTGGCTTCAAAGTCACCAAGATTCACCTGCCTTCACATCTCCAGTGCTGGGATTAAAGGTGTATACTTGTAGTAAAAAAAAAAAAAAAA
>NW_021621338.1:3919752-4002316 GCF_004785775.1 Grammomys surdaster
TATATATATATATATATGTAAACAGGGCAGCAGCCTACCTTCCACGCTGTTAGGATCCACTTTCCTAATGATAACCCAAATTATTACTTACCGTGTTTCCTCTCAGCTGTTCTTAGCTCCAATTGGGCAGCCCTGAGGGCCATGTTTTTATTGCTCAGCTAACCCATAGTGGCTCTCCTTTCTCCTCTCCTGCATGTTCTTCTATTCCTCCATGGGGGCGGCGGCTTCTTCTTCTTCTTCTTCTTCTTCTTCTTCTTCTTCTTCTTCTTCTTCTTCTTCCTCTTCCTCTTCCTCTTCCTCTTCCTCTTCCTCTTCCCTTCTTGTGGTCCTCTCTCTCCAAGCCCTTGAAACCTCAACCCCACCTATGTCTCTTCTACCCAACTATTGGCTGTTGGCATCTTTATTTACCAATCACGATTAATTGGGGCAGGGCCACTCAGTGTCTTATGTATGGACTCTCTCATCTTTGGGGTAACCAGTCTAGGGGGTCCCAGCTATAGAATACAAGCAGCAATAGGCCAACCTACTACATGTACTACTGCCCTGCCCAGTCCTTTTCTTTCTGCCTTGAATCCCAGTTCATGGGATGACACTTCCATCTTCTCTTAACCCAGTATAGAAACTCCCTCACAAACCTGCCCAGCTCAGTCTCATATCTCACCCCATTTGCTTCTTCACTGAGGTCAGCTTTGGGCACATAATGTGGAAAAGCCCCCAAGGAGCAGCTACTTGGAGGTGACCAGCAAGAGAGTGACACTGAGACTGGCCACTCATGAGGGACACATCTCTTTGGAGCAATGAACGTATAGGCAGTACACAAAATCTGGAGAGGCAAGGACTAGACAGAAATGGGTCAGCCAGGCATGGCAGCTTATACCTGTAATCCCATCCCACATTTGGGAGGCAGAGGCACTTGGCCAGACATATGAGAGGAGAGCCTCAGCAGAGGGACAGGGTGGGACAGGAAGGGGAGAGTGGCATGCTCTTCTGTCACAGTTCCTACCTTGGGTTCAGGGACAAGGACTGAACAGCGACAAGTGGGCTTGACCTTCAAGGGACATAGCCTGCTGGGATGGAGAGGACAGAGCATGCCCAGATGAGGAGCTGAAAATGGATGGAAAGACTTCTGTTTTCATAAAGTAATTACAATACATCATACTGTGGAAGGTCACAGAAGACTTTAAAGGTATAAGAAACAAAGTAAGTGACACCCAGTGGCATATGAACAAAGTTTTTGTTCTACTTTTCCATTGCTCTGAGAAAATACCCTGAGAAAAAGCAACTTAGGGGAGAAAGGATTTGTTTCCAGGTTACAGTGTGTTGTCCTGGCAAAGTCAAGGCAGGAACTAATCTTGGTGACCCTGTCTCAAAGGAGGTGGGAAGTGTTCCTGGGGATTACACTTAAGGTTTTTCTTTTGACCTGAACACACACACACACACACACACACAAGACAGAGGGGAAAATCTGCATAGAAACTCCAGGCTGGTTGGTTACTTCAGGACTTGGTTGGTTGGTTGGTTGTGACTAACAGAGTCTGTGTAGCCCAGGATGGACTATGAATCATAGCACTTCTGCCTCATCTTCCCAAATGCTAGGACAGCAGGCATGAACCACCATGTCCCTTTTCCCATGAGATCTTCAGAGATGCAGGTTGTCTTCATTTATGCTCCACCATCTGCAGGGTTCTGGGACATCCCATTATTAGTGGTGGTGGTGGTGGTGGTGGTGTAAATGAGGGTTTGTGAATCTGAGTGCACATGTGTAAGTCAGAGGACAACTTTTGGGAGTCAGTTCTCCACGGGATCCTGAATTCAGACTGTCAGCCTGGCCCTGCAAGTGCTTTTAGCAGTTGAGACACATTGGCCACCCTGGAATATTCTTTTAAACTGCTTCATGATAGTACCAAAATGGCTGCTGGGGTACCAGATGCACAAACAGATGACAGCACCCTAGAGCAGTAAAAGCAGCTTCCTTATGGAAAGAAAGGGGACATTTGAGAAATCGAAGCTGAGCTAAGTGCTGCATGCGCGCAGCCTATCCCAGCAATGAGGAAGGGGAGGTAGGAAGATCAGGAGTTCAGGGTCAGTCTCCAGCCTGGACTACATCAAAGCCTGTCTTAAACACACAACAACAAAAAGCTGCGTAGAAACGGGATGCTTCTCAGTGGTAGAAGGCCTTCCTAGGACTCAGAGGACCTGGGTTTGACTAGGAACACTGAACACTGCAGTTGGTTAGATCCTTTTTAAGGACAATAGAAACTTTTCAAGAAGGTCCCAGTGTATCTCTCCTGTTCTCTTACCAGGTAGGTGACCTGCAGCCACTGGATTGATCTCTCAGTCTTTGACTGATGGATTCGTGTGAGAGCCAAGGGTTCTTCTATTTAAAGGACTGAGAACAGTGCCTGGCACATGTGTGCTATACAAATATTTGCTATTATTATCTCAGGGCAGGAACTGCATTACATTTCTGGGTCTAACCAAGACCCACCCACCAGGGCTGGAGAGGAACTAAAGGCTGAGCTGCTGAAAGGAGATTGGGCAAAATAGAAGTTAACAAGGAAAAACTGGGGAGTGGTTGACAATAGCCATTAATCAGCCAACAGAAGCTGCCATGTCCATGTTCTAAAAAGAAAAAAAAAAAGGCTAATCCATTTCAACACATGAACACAATTCTATTTGTATAAGTTCTATTTAAAAAAAAAAAACTTTGTTTGGGAACAATCTCAGGTTTACAGAATTTGTTTTGTTTTATTTTTGAGACAGGGCTTTTCTGTGTAACAGCCATGGCTGTCCTGGAACTTGCTTTGTAGACTAGGCTGGTCTTGAACTCACAGAGATCTGCCTTCCTCTGTCTCTCAAGCACTGGGATTAAAGGCAGGCTCCATCACAGCCAGCAGCAGAGTATTTTCAAAAAGTACAGGAGCTCCTGTACTTGTTACTGGGTATTCTAAAATGTCCACATTTTTCTTAACTATAAAATTGATGTGAAGGCCAGAAAATTAACACTGACAAAGTCTAGCAATTCATATAAAGTCTGTTTCCAGGTGGATTTAGGTCCGTTTACACATCTCTGGGGACGAGTCCATTGGGGAGAATTACTTTGTCTTTTGTCTGGGGACAGAGTCGAGGGCTTTCCTCATATTAAGCATTTGCTCTTGCCACTCAACCAGGCTTCTAGCCTAACATAGAATTTTTCCTTTCTTTCTTTTTCTTTTTGTGTATGTGGCATGAGAGTGTGTTCATGGTGTATAGGTGTACGTGGCGTATGTGTGTACACATACTGTGCCACCTCCAAAGCTGTATTTTTAATTAATGAATGAATTAATGTATTTGTGCATGTATGTAGCACTAGGGGTTGATAAGGCCTTGATTATGCTGGCCTTTACCACTGAACTTCATCCGTAGCCCTACAGGGATTTTATTTATTTGTTTATTTATTTATTTATGTTTTTTCAAGGTAAGGTTTCTCTGTGTAGCTCTGGCTGTCCTGGAACTCACTCTGTAGACCAGGGTGGCCTCGAACTCACAGAGATCCGCCTGCCTCTGCCTTCTGAAGGTTGAGATTAAAGGCATGCAGCACCACCACCTGGCTTGAGAGAACTCTTTTTTTTGTTGTTGTTGTTTTTTGTTTTTTGTTTTTCGAGACAGGGTTTCTCTGTATAGCCCTAGCTGTCCTGGAACTCACTCTGTAGACCAGGCTGGCCTCGAACTCAGAAATCTGCCTGCCTCTGCCTCCCAAGTGCTGGGATTAAAGGTGTGCACCACCACCGCCCAGCTGAGAGAACTCTTTATTGTTTTATACAGGGCATAGCCTTGAACTTTGAGATCCTCCTGCCTCAGCTTCCTAAGTGTTGTGATTATTTCATGCACCACTGCAGTAGACTCTAGAGGGAAGCTTTAATTTGAATTTGCTCTTAGGGTGAGAAAAGTGAATGCTCTGAGTACTACTATTTAAACATGTGCAGGAAGATCACGGCACTCCCCCTGAGGAGTCCTGTGAAACCACCACGGAGTAGAGGACTGAGCAGCCTCAGAGCTTGTGTTCTTGAAGGAAATTTGCTGAAAGCAAAGGAACTGAAGTTGATGCCCGGGGGGTTTGGAATGGCGAGACCATAATGGGAATACTGGAACTCGACTCTGGCTGACACCTGCTTTAATCAGAGAGCCAGCAATCTGAGAAGGGAGTGGCTTAACATCCTGGAAACCTGTCATCTTCCAATCCACAGCCAGCAGATTCTATAGGGAGAAAGAATGTGGTTGCTTGTTTCTGTTTGTTTGTTTGTTTGTTTGTTTGTTTTCTCAGCTTGACACAAGCTAGGGTCCTCTAGGAAGAGGGGCTTCATATGACAAAATGCCCCCATTACAGGCAAGTCTGTAGGGCATTTTCTTGATTGATGACTGACATAGGAAGGCCCAGCCCCCTATAGGTGGCACTGCCCTTGTACCAATGGCCCTGGAAGGTATAAGAAAGCAGACTGAACAAGGCATGGGGAACAAGTCAGTAAGCAGCACCCTTCATAGCCCTTGCTTCAGATTCCTGTCTTGAGTCGATGTCCTCACTTCAGTGATGGACTCTAAGTGGTAAGATGAAATAAATCCTTTCCTCCCCAAGTTGTGTTTGGTTTGTCACATCAATAGAATGCTAACTATGACAGGATATGGAGGCTATCAGTTGTTCTGTAGGCTGTTCTTTCCCTTCAGGTCAGGTGGCTAGCCCTAGTTTTGAGGCTCATGGTCTCTGTACTTATCTGCTTGTCTTCCCCTGCACACTTCCCTTGTTCTGTGCATGGTTAGGCTCAGGCGCTTGAGCCTCCAAGTCAAGTTGCTTTTGCTGGTATCAGCCTTGTTTCCTTCCAGAATGAGCAAACCATTAATACAATGAGCAATTAATACAATTGATTATTATTTACAATTAAATTAATTATTATAATACAAATAATTATTATTAATTAATACAATGGGAAAGACACACATGCTGACTCACAATTATGATCTAGAGTACAAGTGTGCTGTCCCAATTAGGACATTAATTAGTTAATACTAAGTTTAGTATTAACATGGTGACCTGCTGGGATCTGGGACCAGGAGTTTGCCTAAGAAGGAGTGAATAGAACCGGGCTGGAAATGTGGTGAGTCAAAACCTTTGTGCTGATCGGTAACAGTGCAGCCCCACAAAGCCCAGAGCTGTGACAGGGTAGAAGCTACTGGTTAGTTCCCCTGCAGAAAGCAGGTTAGTGGATGGGCAGGAAAGAAATAGAAAACATGAGGCAGATCAAGTCAAGGAGGTGAGATGAGGCAAGGAAATCCCTCCGAGCAAACCAAGCTTTCAGAATATGCAACACAAAGGCTCAGAGGGAAGGTCACGGTGGGCATAGTAAACTCTTGATGACAAAAGACAATGGGGCTGGCCAGAGTGTCCCAGCCACCACAATGCATTGGGTCAGTGTTTCTAAACCAAATTGATTTTTGCCACCTGGTCCAGTAAGATATCCCTATTCTTTTTATTTGTTTTGCTCAGTTCTGTATTGAAATCGGACTTTTCTGTGTAGCCCCGTCTATCAAGGTACTTACTCTGTAGACCAGGCCACCTGCTTCTACCAGTGCTGGGATTAAAGGGATACAGCACACCACCGTGCCAGGTGACATCTCTCTTCTTTAACACTTCTTTAACAGCTCCATCTAGTAAGCTCCTCCATGCTGTTATTGACGTCATCATTGTTAACCATCATCGTCCCCTTCATCACTGTCACCATCATCACTGTCACCATCATCACTGATGATGTCCTGTAAGTCAGCTAAGCACCAGGCATCTAGCTTGAGCCGTAATGCAAAGGTGAAGATAGGCTGTCCTTCCAAGGGACACAGCTTTGGCTGGTGGATGAAATAAGGAAGGAACAGGCATGAGAATATCTACCTCTACCCCTGGAACCTGGAACTTGCCGTATGTATGCGTGTACATGTGTGGCTGTGTCTTGTTTTTGTTTTTATGGGTGTGTTTTCTATCTGCGTCTATGTCTATGTACCACTTTCAGACCTAGTATCTGCAGAGGCCAGAAGAGGGTGTTGAATTCTCTGGGACTGGAGTTATAGACAGTTGTGAGCTGCCGCATGGGTGCTGGGAATCCAACTCTGGTTTTCTGGAAGAGCAACCAGTGCTCTTAACCACTGAGCCATCTCTCCATCCCTGTTTTATTGTTTGTTTGTTTGTTTGTTTGTTTGTTTGTTTGTTTGTTGAAGCAGGGTCTTGCTATGTAGACTTGGCTGCTTGAACTCATAGCAATCCTCCTGCTTCAAACTTACTGGGACTTACTTCAGACTTACTGTTCATTCATTAGTGCTGGGATTACAGAGGTGTTCTACCATGCTTAGCTGCCCGTTTGCTGTTGCTGTTTGGGGCATACATTCATTTGTTTGCTTTTGAGACAGTGTCTCACTATGTAGCCCAGGCTGGCCTTGAACTCATGAACCTCTTGCCTTATGAGGCCTTCCCATTGCTGAGCTTACAGACATGCACTGTCACACACGATTATGCTACTGATTATTAATGGACCTTTCCTTGGAGAGTCACAGAGACAAACTTTAGCCTCAGCAGTGCCTCTGAGCTACCCCAGGGAGGAAGAATTGTGTGGCCAAAGACCTCGAGTGTGTGAGTGCTCAGAGACACCTAGCTCTACTGCAGCCTTCCAGATGTGGACTGTTCTGCTCTTCTATTTGGCTTCCATACAACTGTCCTGCAGGGATGGATCCCACTGGTCAAAACAAGAGAAATCCAGTCTTCTCATAGTCAGAGTTATCAGCAGCAATACCATTTCCAGTCAGCCATTCTTTCTTCTGTCATTCGCTCATTCACCCATCAAACACTTAATGCTGTCTTGGGGCCAGTTGTTGTACATCCCACCAACTCCGTGGGGCTTACGTTCCAGCAGAAAGGAGTGACCGGTGAGAATCACAGACAATGTCCAGTTGTAAAAAGTGAAGCTTGAACTCTTCTGCTCCCTTCACCTGTCTTGGTTTCTCTCCTATTTCTGTGAAGAGACACCATGACCAGGGCAACTTACAGAACCGTACAACTTCAGAAGGTTAGTCCATGACCATCATGGTGGAGATGGCAGCCAGCAGGCAGGCATGGGACTGGAGCAATGGCTGAGAGCTTACACGTTGAAACAACAACCACAAGGCAGAGAAGGAGAGCAAGAACTAACTGGTGGCGATGTGAGCTTTTGAATTTTCAGAGCCCACCCACAGTGACACACCTCCTCCGACAAGGCCATACTACTAATCCTTCCCAAACAGTACCACCAACAGGCCATATATACAAACATGTGACCTATGGGGACCATTCTCATTAGAACTACCACAGTAATGTAAGTAGTATAACAGAATGTTGAGGGACCAGCAGTGGCCTCTGGGAGGACCGGCTATTTTTCTTCGTCCCTAACACCTTAATGAGTTTACATTTGCAGATGCTCCCTTCTCAGCCTCTGTGTTACAGTCATTTGGGGCACACAATTCTTTGTCGTGGGCTTATCCTAGCTATTACAGGCCCTGAAGCATCTACTTGTAGATGCCGTAGCATCCTCCCCGCCCAGGTAGATAGAATGTAGCCACTCCCCTGCTCAACATGTAGATTGCTTCTCGTCTTCCAGGTAGAAAGAGCATGTGCAAAGGGCCCTGTCTCAGTTTCTTTTCCCATTGCTGTGATAAAATGTCCCGAGAAAAGCAACTCAAGGGAGAAAACGGGTTTTGTTTTGGTTTTGAGACAAGGTCTCAACTATATAGCCCTGGCTGGCCTAGAGCTCACTACACAGACCAAACTGGCCTCAGACTCACAGAGATCTGCCTGTCTCTATCTGGGACCAAAACAGTGGGGGGCTGTCACTTTAACTCACAGTTGAAGTCTACATTGCATCATGGCAAGGAAGTTAAGATACCGGAAGCCTGCAAGCAGCTGGTCGTCTTTCGTCCCTAATCAGGAAGCAAGGACCGTTGGATGCCTGCTCTGCATACAGTTCGGATTGCAGCTCAGGGAATGGTGCTGCCCACGAGTTGCCCAGAGAAGTGAGATGATCTCACCTCAGTTAGCCTAATGAAAACAATCCTCCACAGCCAAAGAGGCCCACCTCCCAGACCACTCTGGATCTTATCACGTTGACAATAGAGATTAACTTCATAGGGTCTAAGGTGGTTACGACCTTGGTAATCTTGAAGGACCAAGCAACCAACCCAAAGTGACAAGCAGAAGAATGTCGTTTGAGGAGGTTGAGAACATAGGCTCAGCTATCGAGCAGAGGCCCCGTGGGCTGTGGATGGGACTTTGACATTTCAAAGAACATTTAGTAAGTATTTAATATGCAGGTGGCACCATGCCAGGCACTGGGAAGCTGAAGATGAATACGTTAAATTATAGTCTTCAGTCTGAGAAGGCCAGTGAAGACTGAGACTACATGCTGGCTGATACAGTCAGCAAGTGGAGAGGCGTGGCATTAGTATCCTACCGAAGGGTACTGAATGCACAAGTGTGTGCTTGCACAGGAAAGCACATGAGATCTGAATCTATGGAACAAAGAATGAACGGCACTGCAGGCAGAACACAGTGTATACAAAGGCATGGGAGTGCAAAACAATATGGCAAGTTCTAGAAGCTGTGAGTTATTAGGTATTACAGGGCAGAATACAGGAAGGGGATGAATAGCATTTAGCTTGCTAGAACAGCAGATTCTCATGGGACAAGGGGAAAACTGCAGCAGATGTGGAGCAGTCATGGACTGCCTTCCAAAACAGACCAGAGTAGGAGAGGCTGGCTCCCTGAGCCTGTGTGAGTTTGCTCAGACACTCACCTTCATTCTTTATCCCCAGCCCTGCTGTGACTCCAAGGAGTTCATAAACAGTGTCTTGAGTTTATTATCTATAAATGAGTGTAGGGTATGTATGCAAGCACCTGCTCATGGTGGGACTGGGGCTGAGGTTAAAGATTAAATTGTGTCTTCTGCAGGCCCATGCCTGAGCCTGTATTTCCTGTTTCAGATTACAGGGACTGTGCTTTAATTTCTCCATATAATACTGCTTCGCAGAGCCCTCCCTGCAGCAGGCTATGTTCACAATGACCCACAATCCTTCAGTCATGCATGCACAGAGACAAGACACAAAGTCTCCTGTGCTGGTCATGCTTTCTGTGAATTTGCTCTTTGGTCTTACTCTCATGCCCCAGGGCTTGGCAGCTTCAGCCCTTTCTGTGCCAGGGCACTGAAAGTAAATCTGCAGGGAAGAGACTGGGCAGATGCAGGCTACAGGTTGTGTCCCTCAAGATGTTCCAACAGAAGAGAAACTGAATGCCTAGGGCTTACAGGTTAAAGCAAGGATTGAGTGGATTGCAGTGCAGTTAAGGGAGAATTTAGCCCACTCCTTGGCTTTTTGGTGGGGTTCAAGTGGAAGAGGGTGAAGTATAAAATTGTATATAGGAAACCTTCAGCTCCACAGTGCACTGTGACCGGCTCTGAGACCACAGATGTGAGGAGGTCTAGTTATCTAGGGCTCTCAGACTGAGCACAACAATCAGGGAGGAAGGCAAGGGCATTTCCTCACCTGCTTCCCTCTGCCTGTCTCCCAGTGGGAGTGATGGTGAGCTTGACTTTGCAGAGTTTCCTTCCTTTCCTGCAGAGGGCTAGGCGAGACAGACTGCACACAGACCAGACTGGTTCCTTTGTGCCTCAATTTGGATACTGCCCCACACTTGCTCTCACACCCAGCTCCACCTCATTGACTAGGACTGCTTCTAAAACTCATTAGGAAGGCAAGGAGATACAGATATGGCGATCAGACTGGGCGTGCAACTGAGGATGTCTAGCTGCTGGACCTGGCTCTGCCACTCATGTTGCATAACCTTGATAAAGTCTCTGTGGACTGTGGCCTCTTTTCAGGGTGAAATGTCACATGCCCTCTCCATCTAAGTTGATCCACTGTGTTCCATATTGACTCCCCTATTCGCTTTTTGTTTTGTTTTGTTTTTGGTTTTGTTTTGTTTTGTTTTTCGAGACAGGGTTTCTCTGTGTAGCCCTGGCTGTCCAGGAACTCACTCTGTAGACCAGGCTGGCCTCGAACTCAGAAATCCACCTGCCTCTGCCTCCCAAGTGCAGGGATTAAAGGCGTGCGCCACCACTGCCCGGGCCCTATTCGCTTCATTATCCGTACCACTGTTTCTCATCACATCTGTGTTTGTGAGCACATAACATGCACATGCAACTGTATTTGTTTGCCACTTAATCTCCTTACTGTAGTCTATAGTGTAGGCGCCAGGGATAAGCCCATCTTCCCTGTTAGAGATTAAGCCCAGGGTCTGGCACGTGGTACACCATCAAACTACTGCCTGGATACAGTGTATTTGTGTGGTCTCAAGCACAATACCACTCCACAACTTGTGGGAGTGGTTTTCTCCTTTCACCATGTGGGTCCAAGGATTCAAACTCAGGGAGGCAGATTTGGTAGCAAGTGTTTATCCGCTAAGATACCTCTAGCCTCTGTGTCTTTTGACTACCTGAAAACCTGGCACAATGCCTTCAATTTAGTAAATGAATAAATGAACAGCAGAAGATCCAACGAACTCCCAGGTGCCTTCTAGCTGATAAAATTTAGGAGTCTAAGGTTTCTCTTCAGGAGGACCACTCCAAGGCCTCTCCCAGATTCTCCTGCACAGGAAGAGGGAGGGGTCGGCCTCGGTCCGCAAGATTCTTTGCTTATGTGGACCCTGATTAGCACGCGGTTAAGCTGGCTCGAGCTCCGCCTCCAGACCCACCAGTAGGGGGAGGAGCCGGTCCGTTCTTAAGCTGGGGATTCGCAATGCGTGCCAGGGTACGGCTGGCGAGGGGCCGGGTCAGAACGCGATGTAGTGGGCGGAGTCAAGTGCCCCCGCACCCCCTAGCGCGCAGGTGCTACGAGCCCCGCCTCTCCCCTCATGGGGCCGGGGCGGGGCCGTCGCCTAGCAACGCTCAGCCCCGCCCCCGGTCCGGGCCCCCAGTATGGCTTGGCAGGGCTGGCCCGCGCCTTGGTTGTGGGTCTCCGGCTGCTGGCTGCTTTTCTTCGCCTTCGTGCTGCTCCTGAGTCCCCGCAACTGCCCAGAACGGCGGGGTTTCCGCGGCCTCCTCATGACGCGCAGCCAGCGGCTGCTCTTCCGAATCGGGTTAGTGCCCCGGCTCCGATCTGTGCAGGCTCGGGAAGGCGGGCACGCTGGGAGAATCGAAGCAGAAAGGATACCGGGGGTGGGTGGGGGTGTGGGGGTGCCGGGATGTCTTGGATTAGGGATTCCTAAACCACCGGAGCAGAAGGACGGAGAAACCGGCTGGAGAAGCCCCTGAGTTCGTTCTGAGTTTAAAAAGCAAAGAGTTGAAGAACTGAAGAATTGGAATGGGATGGGTAGGAAAAGAGGATCAGGGGCACAGATCCCAGTTGGTAGGGTAGGGAGCCAGAGGACTCAGGGAGAGGGCCAAGTGAGATGCTGGAGCCCAGGGAGTGCGGGAACTGGTGCAGGGAAGAGCTCACCCGGCCGGCCACAGGGCAGAGGTCAGCAGATCGGGCTCCCTGTCTCAGGTGCAAGGGTAAAAGCGTGCCCTAAATGTCTAACTTGACTCCGAATACTCCTGTCCTTCTGCATATCATCCAACACACCACACCTCTGGGTGGGTCATTCTGTCCCTCTCTTAGTTCAGCTCTTTAGGTCAATCTAGCCCTGCCCCTTTTACCTCCCACTGCTGGCACCAAAGCCCTTGGCTGTGAAATTTGACCCAACAGCCAGCCACTGGACCTCCCGTGACTTTCCCCTAGCCAACTGTCCCCCTCTCTGCCCCTGACAAGAGTGATAATCATTACTGTTGTTCTGCATTCAAAAGCAGGGAAGAAACCGGAAGACAAGCTTCTGAGGGGCTGTTGGGCTGGACCTCAGACCACAGTTTAGGGAAATCGATGTAAAGACAGGAATCTTGGTCTGTGTCCAGATTCCCGGGAAGGCCTAAGACTGGGGATTTCCTTAGTTTCAGAGAAGACACTGTGCAATTAACCCTTCCTCCTTCCCCAGCCCCCCCCCCCACTACTCCCCAAAACGTCAGGCCTGGAGCTCCATTTATGGTCTCTAAAGTAGAAATATAAAAGCCTAGTGGGCTGAAAAACATTCTAGATAATGCTCTGACCAAATCGCCGTTACTTCGTGGGTTGTTACGTTTAGCATTAAATTCATGAGGTGGCAGAGTTTTTGTTTGTTTAGCTGGTTGGCTTGGTAGGACAGTCTCACAATGTATCCCGAGCTGGTTTTGAACTTGTGATCTTCCAGTCTCCTAGGTGTTGTCATTACAGGTGTGTACCACTATACCTGACTAAGATTTGTGACTATCACTGTATTTTGTAGCTGGATTTTGGAAGCAGATGTGAGGTTTTTTATTTTGTTTGCTTTGTTTGTGATTTGTTGGGTTGGTTGGTGCTGGAGACTGAACCCAGAGCCTCATGATGCTAAACATGTGCCCCACCATTCATCTGTGTACCCTAGTCACTAGAGTGGGGGCTGTGTGTGTGCGTGTAGATGCATGTGTATATGTGTGTGTGCATGTATGTATGCATGTGTATGTGTGCATGTATGTGTATATGCTTGTGTGTACACGTGCGTGTATGTATGTGTGTGTGCGTGTACGTGTGTGTCCATTTGCTTTGGTTTGGTTTTTTTTTAAGTTTTCCTCACAAAAGTCCTGGGAATCTCATAGCTCTATTTAGAGAAGGGATTTAAAATCTACTTTGAGCACCCAAAATTGGTAAGCTTGAAGTCACACAAATGTCGGAGGAAGTGGAAAACGGGAGTTTCCATGAGGAACTAGAATCAGAATTCCTAAGATCAGAATGCCAATGATCAGATTATTAAAACCACAAGTGTCTGGGTATTCCTAGACTTGAGATTTAGGAGTTTTCCACATCCCTTAAGTTTGATTTCTTCTTCATAATTCTTTTTGGGGGAGGAGGGAGTATTCGGGGTTGAGATAGGATCTTTCTTTCTTTCTTTTTTTTGGTTTTTTGAGACAGGGTTTCTCTGTGTAGCCCTGGCTGTCCTGGAACTCACTCTGTAGACCAGGCTGGCCTTGAACTCAGAAATCCGCCTGCCTCTGCCTCCCAAGTGCTGGGATTAAAGGCGTGCGCCACCACCACCCTGCTGAGATAGAATCTTTCTATGTCCCAGGCTGGCCTCAAACTTTGCAGCCATCCTGCCTTAGCCCTATGCTCAATTGCAGGTGCACACTACTACACCAGGCTCAGAACTCAGTGGTTCTGGACTGTTGAAGGACTGGCTGCTCTTGCAGCGAACTCAAGCTCTGTTCCCAGAACCCACACAGTAGCTCATAGCTGTCTAACCACAGTTCCAACACCTCTAACATCCACTTCTGACCCCCCCCCCTTTTTTTATTTCCGAGACAGGGTTTCTCTTTACAGCCTGGGCTGTCCTGGAACTCACTCTGTAGACCAGGCTGGCCTCGAACTCAGAAATTCGCCTGTCTCTGCCTCCCAAGTGCTGGGATTAAAGTCGTGCGCCACCACCGCCCGGCTCTGACCTCTTTTGAAGGCATCAGACACAAACATGCTGCACAGATACACATGCAGGCAAAACACTCATAAACAAAAAAATAAAACTAAAAGAAAATTTTTTTTAACAGAATTCAGTTGTTCCATGGGGTTTTCCTTTGTCTAGATTTCCAGATTGCCTTAGAATCAACTTTCCAAATTTGCAGAGCAGAAGGGTGTGCCTGGAATAGGATTTCCAGACCTTGCTGTTCTGTGGTTTGAGAAACAATTAGTCCGGTCCCTTGAGGGGAGACATTGCTAACCTTCAGAGTGGGGCAGGGATGCTGGCAGGAAACATGTGGCCGATGTGTAGGTGGCATTGTGAGGTGCCTCCAAGCCTGCAGGAAGGATGGACACAGGAGCCCATCCCCACTCCATAAGCTGAAGGTATGGCCAGGAGGACCACAGACAGAGTATTTTGTTGGGGCTGGAAAGCAAATAATGGCACTCCTGAGCAATCCACAGACAGAGGAACAGTTCATGTTATTATTAGTCATGATAATTCCACCAAAGGCTTTCCTCAATAGTCACTATTACCTGGGGATGAGAATAACTAGGCTCAGCTGAGGGTAGATCCAACAGACGTGGGCCAACATTAGGCACTGGGGACTCTGAGAACCAGGGCAGAGAGTAGCTAACTAAGCATGTCATAGACAGGGTAGCTGGACAAGTCACCTTTTGAATTCTGGCTCAGCTGCATACTGACCATGTGGCCTTGAGCAAATATTCTTTCTGAGCCTGGTTCGTTTGCACCTGCAGAATGGGGAATGGTGTCTTGCCTTTTGGGGCTCCTGTGAAGGCTTCACGAACCCACATGTGAGTGATCAAGGAAGGAGAGCAATTGTTTGTGTGTAGCCTGTGATGGGCAGGAGGGAGATGCATGTCCTCCTTAAATTCTCTAACAACTGTCTTTTAAGTTTATCCAGCCACGGCTAAGAAATGCTGTTTCTCTCTCTCATTCCATAACACCTAGCTGCCCTGGGTCAGGACTGTGTGGTCACACGAGGAAATGAGATCCAGCCAGTGTTCTCTACTGCTGACCTTCAGAATGAGATGATAACTCTGTCTGAACTGCAGCAGGGGATATGACACTTTATTCTGGCCTCCTTGCATAACTCTGTGTGTGTGTGTGTGTGTGTATGCAATTTAATATTTTTCAAAAGAACCTTTTTTAAAAAGAGAAAGATGCCCTAGGCCAAGGATGTAGCTTAGTAGTAGGACGCTTCTGACACCTATATGCAAGGCCTGACACCCCATTGCGTAGAAGGTTAGGTAAGAGACAGGGCCATGTGAACATGGCTCCAAACTGTGGCAGAGGTAGGACATAGCAAGCTCCTTGGGATGGCAGGGGACAACTAAGGAGCCTATGATCAGGAAAATAAGACTGTCTCATGTTGGTCCCCTGCACCAGCCTCAGTTTCCCTTTTGTCCCTGTGCCTCCTCAGGATGCCTCCTCAGGGTAGCGGAGAGGACTTGACAGAGCAGAGCTCTGTAGAGGGTCTGCCTGTTGATACAAGGCAGGTAGAACGTGAGGCTGGATGCTTGCAGCACTGAGGGTGGCCTGCACAGCTGAGGTAGGCAGTAGCTGGCCTCTGCTGATGTCCAGTCTTAGCTGACCAACTCTCTGTTCATTTTTATACACAAGAGACCTGTTTCTTTCTTTTGGGGGTTTGATGGTTGTGAGTCGCCTAATATGGGTGGTAGGAACTAAACCCCAGTCTTCTGGACAAGCAGCAAGCACTCTTTTTTTTTTAAAAAAAAAGTTTTATTTTATGTGCATTGTTGTTATGTCTGCCTGTATGTCTGTATGAGGGTGTCAGATCCCCTGGAACTGGAATTACAGACATCTTTGAGCTGCTATGTTGGTGCTGGGAATTGAACCCAGGACCTCTTGAAAAGCAGCCAGTGTCCTTAACTACTGAGCCGTCTCTCCAGGCCCCCAGGAGTCCTTGCTAGACCCTTGCACCAGCCGTATGATGAAATTGACGTGAGCTGGTCCCCTAGATGAACCTTACTTTTATCATTTCCGAAAAAGGAAACCTCTTGTCCGGGCCGGTAGGGTCCACTGACCCAGTGTGGAGGGTGGCAGAAGCCCCCACGTGAGGATCCTTGAGGAAACATCCTCTTGTTTGTGGCCTAGATGCGAGCTGGCTGTCAGAGACATAGCTGGCCGTCTCCCTAAGCTTCCCAATCGGAATTTCTGGTTTAAAATGGAAACAGGGCCACAGAGATGACTGAGGTTTCAGTCCGGAGTTCACGACTCCTGCAAGTCCTCTCAGCTCTACACAGGAACAAGCACACACACCATAAAAGTAATAAATCAAAATGATATATAAAAAAAAATCAAAACCAGCCAGGTGGTGGTTGCACACACCTTTAATCCCTGCACTTGGGAGGCAGAGACAGGTGGATTTCTGAGTTCGAGGCCAGCCTGATCTACAGAGTGAGTTCCAGGACAGTCAGGACTATACAAAGAAACCCTGTCTCAAAAAACCAACAAAAAAAAAAAAAAAAAAAAAAAAAAAGAAAAAGAAAAAAAGAAAAACCAACCAACCAAAACAAAACAAAAACTCAGAAACTTTTTTTTTTAAAGATTTATTTATTTATTTATTTTATTTATGAATATACTGTAGCTGTCTTTGGACACACCAGAAGAGGGCATCCAATCTCATTACGGATGGTTGTGAGCCACCATGTGGTTGGTGGGATTTGAACTCAGGACCTCTGGAAGAGCAGTCAGTGCTCTTAACCGCTGAGCCATCACTCCAGCCCCAAAACTCAGAAACTTATTACTTCTCTGTTCAGATCCCTCTGGTAGTATCTCCTGGAAGGCAGAGTTTGCTCTCTGTGCCCTGCCCACCCTCAACGGCAGGAACTAGTTTACTGTTTGCCAAACACTGCCAGCCAGTCCTTTCTCCCAACTCTTCTGTCCCTGTTGAGATTTCACCATGTTCCAGAGGCCCTGCTCCATGTTGTGATGACCCCGCCTGTGCACAGCAGTGTCCCCATCCCAGCCGCTCCATTCCCCACTGCCCAGCTTTATTCTCAATAGTACATGACAGTGATGTGTATTGGCTTGTCTGTCTGTTTACTGGTTTTCTCCCCCCTCCTGAATATGGCCACACAAAGAATGAAACCTGGTTACTACTGCATCTCAGCTTCCAGAGCACATAGTCAACCCTTATCAAATGTTTTTGAATGGAGGGAGAGAAGAATGGGAGGATAGTGCCATGTCCTCCTAAAACTGGCTTAGCCTCCTTAGCCCAAATTCACCTTTGCCTCCTTTGAGCCTGGCTGTGTTATCCTCCTTAGAGCTTTTAGTGCATTCTCCTCTCCTGGGCTCAGGCTGCCACAGTGCTGCTTCCCGGACTCCCACAGGCTTGCCCAGGGATCAGGGTTCTGTCAAAAGGGCCTGTGCTGAAAATGATTGACAGAGGAGAAAACCAATGGAAGTGAATCTCAGCACTTTGGCAAGGCAGGTGGCTGGAGCACAGGCCTTCGGGCAGAGGCTCACTGAGGGACTACCTTGCCTGAGCACTCCTAGGGGTCATATGGTCTCCTACAAAAGATGGCTGTCCTCTGCAGAGGACTACAAAGATTGAGAAGGCTGAGAAAACCCAGACTGGAGGCTCAGAGTTTGCATGCCCTGGCCTCTCCTGAGTATGTGGAAGTGACCTCAGGACATGCTGGAAGCTGCAGGAAACCCTTACCCAAGGGCCTCCTCAGCCACGTAATGAGCTTGGTCCCCACCCCTAAGAAAGCACATAACATGGTATGACTGTTCCTATGGCCTTACACCAGTCCTACTCAACAGAACCCTGTGACCTGCTGGCCCTCCAGGTCTAGACCTTCAGCCCTCAGCCATTCCAAATTTGTTATTAGGTGTTTCCCATCACTGGTCACATGCAAGCCTGGACAAGCTGAGTCTTGGCCAAAAATATCCATGACCACCACCCTGGGTCTGCCTCACCACCCTGAGCCTGCCTCTTGGGTTAAAATAATGTCTTGGGTCTCACTATACTCAGGGAACCCACATATATGGAGTACCTAAGCTGAGGAGGAGGCAAGGGACGTGACCCTGGCTGCCTATGTTCTGGGGCTACAGGATCCCCTTCCTCTGGCATCCTTCTGTCCCATACTGGCCTGAGATAGGATCGGGGCCCACCTGAGGCCAGTCACTTGACAGTCCTCCAGCTTCCTTCAGGGCTGCCCTGGGGAGGAGGAGAGGGAAAGAGCCTGTATTGTGTGTTTTCTCTGTTCATCAGAAGACTGGCTGGGGGAGGGGATGTCATCTAACTGTCAGCTGTCCCCATAGCTTCCAGGACCTTAGGCTGGCCTCAGATAACAGAGAAGCCATGCCCTGACTCAGAAAGGCATGGGAGGGGTGCATTGTGAGTGCAAACTGCGGGGCCAGCCCTGTTCCTAGCCTTATGTCCCAGGGATGGCTCTGGGAGAGCAGTAGCTCAGCAGCAGCTCCACACTCTCCCACCTGGGTCCCAGGGGAGCGATTAGGAAACTTTCTTTTCTTTCTGATGGGGTTATGGTGGGTAGAAACACTGTTCCAGGCTGTGGAAATGCTGAGTCAGATTTCAGGATTGGGAAAGATTGAGCTTAGGGGGAAGAGTGCGTGTCCCAGTGTGTGCCAGGTCTTAGGTTCTAGTTATAGAACTTCAGACTGTAGGAGGGGATGGAAGAGGGCAGAGTCTTCTGTTGTTTTGGGGCATTGGTGTTGTTGTTTTGAGACAAGTTCTCACTCTGTATCTCTGGCCAGCCTGGAAATTCATAGAGATCCACCCACCTCTGCCTCCCAAGTGCTGGCATTGAAGGCTACCACATTTGGCCCAAGAGGTCAAAATCTTAATGTGTACCAGACACACAACCCTAGTAGCTTGTTCTGATATACTGCTGTGAGTGCCATCCTAGATCTCAGCTTGCTGGGCTGTGCCTGGGGGCCCCATGCAGAGAGTGGCTGTCAGGGTCACGCTAGTAATCACATGGATTGTTTGAGGACTGGGGGCCCCATGCAGAGAGTGGCTGTCAGGGTCAACCTAGTAGTCACATGGATTTGTAGAGGAAATATTGAACAAAAAGGAGAACAGGCTGCAGAGCAAGTTCCTCCTTTGTGCACTGAGCGTTAAAAGACCAGAGGCTGCGTATCTAGTAATGACTGAAGAAACCAGGGGCAGTGGTTGGGGTGTAGCTCAGTGGTAGGCTGCTTGCTTTTCATGTATCAGGCCCTGGATTCTATCCTCAAGCCTTTGCATGGAGCCATGGCATCCAGGTCATGTTGGCTGTGGGACGAAGCTTCTACAGTGACTCCTCACAGTGTCCCCTCCAGTCACTACCCCTTCTACATTCTCCTCTCCCTCTGGCTCCCAAGGCATCCATGGAATCACTGGCCTGCCAACACTCTACTCCAGGAATTATAGAGCCTTCATTTCAGAAATCCGTGTGCCAGGTGTCCCATCCTGACACCCCCAGGGCTCTTTGTCCTCTCTACAGTGAATGCAAAACATTTGCTAATGTCATGAACTTGCTCATGTAGAAGACACAGCAGTTACCAGATCCCAGGGTCCCCGAGACCAGATCCTGGGCCACGTACCATCACCCTGACATTTTCCTCCAAAGCAGCCTTCAGAGGAATTGGGGAATCCCTGTAATCATTCAGGGCCACTCATCTAGTCCTAGCCCTGACTTGAGGTTTGGGGAGGATTTTAGTGGTTGAGTGGGTGGCTGGTCAGGGAGATATCTCTACCCACTGTCCCCCATCCTGTGATCTGACCAAGCAAGGCCCAGCCCTTAGAACTAAGTCTTTTTAGTTAGAAAAGATGACAGAGGTTCTATTTAATTAACAAAGATGATGGACTGGGTGTTAGGTCTATATTGTATTTTAATGATTACAATATGGTAATATGGTTGTGTTCAATTTATATCTGGGAGAAACGAGTCTTTTAATTGGACAGAAAGGGGGAAGTGTTGTGGATAGCTCCGGCCTTGAATTTTGATACTAATTCCCCTTTCCTGTGAAGGGCTGCAGAGGAGGAGCGAGTCATTACACAGGTGAATTCTAGTGAACCTTCTGCGCGTTTTAATTTGTAAAATAAAGGCTGGAGCCAGTGATTGGGCAGAAGAAGGAGAGATGGAGAAATATAGGTTGGTGGGAGAGAGAGAGCAGGGAGAGAGAGAAGAGAGACGGACAAGGAGGACGACTGGGAAGCAGGAGGTAGAAGGACAGACACAGGGTCTGGAAAACCTTGAAGTTTATAAGGGTCTCATAGCTGGGGAACAGAGTAGTGTAGTGGTGAATCTGCCCAATCTAGGCTTGCAGAATATATTCATAATTTCTGAGTTGTGTTTGTTTTCTTTGACCGGTCTTAATGGGTTGGAGATTTAAATATCTCCCGCAACACACCCCCACACTTCCAGGCTCCGTTTCCTGTCTTTAAGATGAGGGTATGATACCTGCCTCAGACTTGAGGGGCCTGAGATGACCCATGGGAAAACCTGGGCTCACTCAGAGCTTCCTCTCAGGCTTAGGCAAGAAAAGCTGTGGCACTGGAAATTGTTGTGAAAGATAAGACAGTGAGCTCCAGGGAGGAGCCAGCACCCTGACCCTGTGGAACCTCTTTTGGACGTCTATCCAGTGTTCCTTCCATTTTCTCACACTCTTCTGTCCCTCTCTCCCTTCCCTCTGTCACTGAGGCCCTGGATCAAGCCTCCATTACAAGCAACTTGAGGATTTTATGTCCCGTGACACAGCCCCCACCCATGCCTTTGAATCTGGGTGACCTGCTTGGCAAAACACCCTGCTCATCCAGGTCTGTGGGGGTAGTAAGGCAAGAGGAGGGTGCAAAGGTGGAGAGGACTTGAGTTGGGCAAGCCTCCGCCATTAGGCTTGCTGGGCCTGCCAGCCCTGGCCTTGCCTGGGATTCATTCTTGCCAGGCACTGTGCCATGCACTTGCCTAGCCCTTCCCCAGCCTTTCCTAATCTCTAGCCAGCCTTTCTTGGATGCCACTCGCTGTTCTGTGCCAGTGTAGGCGTTCCTGGGGGTGGAGGGAAACACTGGAGTCACAGAGAGCCACACAGGGATCAGGTGGGGCCTGCTAGCCTCAGGCAGGTGCTGCCCAATGAGGGTACCATGGAATCCATAGGCACCAGGTCTGGGGAGCTGGAGTTGCCATGTGTTCCAGATGGAGCAGGGGGAAGTTGTCTGATGACATCATCAGTGACTGTATCTCCTAGGAGAATGACCTTAGCCCTGAATGGTATTCAGGACTTCAGTAAGTAGAGAAGCCTAGGGGCAAAAAGGTAGGGGGAGAGGGGGAGGAGGGAGGAGGAAGAAGAGGAGGAAGAAAAGAAAGAGGAGGAGGAGGAAGAGGAAGAAGAAGAGGAGGAGGTTTTCTATTCCTTTCTAGAAAGCTACCAGAGCAGAGGCAGGGAGCCCAGAGCTATTTCTTGTTGTTATCTTTGAGATAGGGTCTCAGTAGCCTAAGCTGCCCTCAAACTTCTGAACTTCCCGATTCCATTAGTATGATAGCCATATACTTGGTACAACTATACTTGGCTTATGGGAAGCCAGAGTTTTGAACCCAGGGCTTCATGCATGCCAGTCAAGCACTCTACCAACTAAGCTGTATTTCCAGACCTGTTTTTCTTTTTTGTTTTTACCCTTTTTTTTGATGGGGGAGGAGGCACATGAGTTCCAAGCACACCATATGCTCAGAGGACAGCTTGCAGGAGTCATTTCTCTTCTACTATGTGAGTCCCAGAAATGGAAGCCAGGACATAAGACTTAGCAACAGTCATCTCAATACCCATGTATCATGTGCATGTGTGTGTGCGCACGCCTGTGCACACACACACACACACACACCACAGAGGCTATAGTACTCTGGTGGAGATCAAAGGATAACTTTTGGAAGTCAGTTTTCACCTTCCATTTTGTCTTAGGGTTTCTGTTGCTGAGACGAAACACCATGATCAAAATAACATGGGGAAGACTGGATTTATTCAGCTTACACCGCCACAGCACTGTTCATCATTGAAGGACATCAGGGCAGGAGCTCACACAGGGAGGCAGGGGCTGATGCAGAGGCCATGGAGGGGTGCTGCTTATTGTCTGTGCTCCTCATGATTTGTTCAGCCTCATATACAGTCTGTACTCCGCTCCTCAACTCAAGAAATAGAACATTGCAGATGGGGCAGAAGGTCCGCAGGCCCACACCTCCCCAGGGCTGAGCAGTACTGCCAGCTAGGATGGTGACCGTCTTCAACATCTTAAGATTACCACATGTCTGCATCCTGAACGGATGCTGCGGCAGTTTCTGCGTGCACTGGCATTTCAATAAATGTCAGGATGTTTTCTTGGCGGCTTGTCTTTCAGCATAATGATATAGATTTGGACTCTGCACATGTTATGTCCTGGTCATTTGTTTTGCTGGCTGTGTAGTTTCCCGCAGTCTGGGTATGGCCTGGCTTATTTTTATATTTTGCTGTTGATGGACATGTAGGAGGTTTCTACCCTTTCACTCTGGGGAGCACAGTGGGAAGGGCAGAGACTGTCAGGGGGTCAGATCAGGGAGTAAGAGTCTCTTGGGAACACTAGAAGCCACAGCAGGCTCTGAGCAGGAGCCAGACTCAATCAGAGGTAGCACATTTGGAGCTTTGGCCTTGTCTGTAGTTTGGACTGGAAGCCAAAATTGGGTAAAGGAGGCTCTTGCAAGACCTTGGGATGAGCCCGTGGACCTAGCCCTGTATGAGGCACCCAGAGCAGCAGAAGGCAGGACTGAGAAAGAGATCCTCATTTGAAATAGAGGACTAAAGAGGAGGGGGAATCCATAGACCCTGTGATTGTGACACTCTGAAGACTAATGGTACCCAAGAAGGAGTTGCACTCAGCATCAGAACCATGTAATGTCATTGTGGTGGCAGTGGGGGTTGGGAGGAGGGGGTGCCAGGCCTGCGGAGAGTGTCCTAACACAGCTAGGACCTCAGCTTTCCCCCCACCCCCAGCCCAGGCCCTGCTTCTCCCAGCCTGATTGACTTGACTCCTCAGGCTCCCTTCCTCTTGGCTAACAACCTACAGGATACCATCCAGAATGTTGCTTCTTTCTTAGCCCTGCCTCTTCTTTGCCAGCATCTTTTCCCCTGGATCTCTCCATGGTCTCTCTCTGCCCACTCACTGTCTCCTGTTCCTGCCCTTTGCCCCCTCCCCCCACCTCAGGCTTCCTGGCAAAATTCTTAGAGCATGGCACATTCCCTCCTGCCCAGGCCTTGGTTCTTTACCACCCCAGTCACCTCACTGCAGGCTCTCTCTCAGTTTCCACTGCAGTCTCCTGGCTGAGAGGACAGGTCTTGGTTCTCTTCTGCATGCACCCGGGCCCCTTCCCTTCCAACGGCTCCAAACTAGCTCGAGTTAGCTGGTAGTTAATGATTCATCTGTTCTCCAGTTGAATGCATTCAAGTTCCCCTGTTTTTGCCACAACACAATTATTCCCACGGCAGGGAGCCTTTGGCTTTGTTCTGTGCTATCCCCACAGTATCCAGCAAGCACAGTAAATATTTTCAAATAAAATGAGCCCAAGAGACTGGCCTCTTGTCTGTGGCCCCTGCATTCACAGATCCTGCCTTTTGTTAGTACCACAAACCCACAGCACACATATTAGCACTGGACAAAGAAGGCAAGAAATGTCTCAGCTCCTCACAGATGCAGGCCATCTTGCTCTGGCTGCTGTGTCAGCATCTGACAGAGTTTGGATGGGAAGTGGTGATTTCGAAATTCCTTCTACCATCTGGTTCTGACTGGGCACTTTCCATGTCTTCTCTCACTTCATGCCATGTAAGTTTTATGTGGTCCTGACTGGGCATCCTGGTCAAGGGCGAGGAAACTTACCTGTTAGGCCAAGGACATAGGCAGCGGGAACCAAGCTGCTGCAGAGCCACAACTGCTGCACTTTGTATGAGTGAGAAGGGGAAGAGATGACAGACTGATTGGGGGGGGGGGGTAATTGTATTCATTGTTGTTTAACTTTTCAGTTTGAAATAATCTTAGATATGTCAAAACAACACAAAGAAGTTCCTTGTACACCTAGCCCAGCCTCTGAGATGTTAATGTTTCATGATTACACTACAGTTCTCAAAAGTAACAAATCTCTACAATAAGAGACTGTTAACACCATCAGACCATATTCACATGTAGCCATCTGTCTCACTAAGTCGATTTTCTGGTTCTGATTCTGATCAAGGATCCTGCACTGCTCAGTTCCTCCACCTGTCTGATGTTGAGTGCTAGACAGCTGTTTTACAGCAGTCCCTCCACCCGGGTTTGCCTGAGGTTTTTGTCATGAATAAATTATGGTTGTGCATTTTGGGCGTGAAGGCCACAGAATGGAAGTTGTACCTTCCTCCATGGCCAAATATTACAGCTGAGTTTAGCGTTTGTTTGTTTGTTGCTGGGGCTGGAATATGCATTTGCGAGTTGGGCAAGAGCCTTGCTGCTCACTGCAGCCCTGGGCCTGGTATTATCTTCATCCGTTTCAGGTGGAGTCAGCCTAGTTGTCTGCTGACTGATTAGTATCCTGTAAAACAGACAGTTTGAGACTCTCCAAATCCCTCTCCGATTGTGCCTGGCGACTTGTGAATTTCCAGGTGTTAGGCTATGCTCCTGTGCGTTAGAGACTGGAAGTTGTGTTTGTGTGTTGAATGAAAGCAAGCTGAGAGAAAGGAAGCAACGTCGGCGAAGGCTTCCTGGAGAAGGACTCAGAGCAGGGACAGAGTCTAGAGCAGCAGAAGGATGAACTTCCCAGGTAGGAGACCTGCCCAAGAGAAGGTGTGTAGTTAGGATGGCTCAGACCCAGTGGCTCTCACTAGTGCCCCAGATGCCCCACCCCCACCCCACTGCCCTTCTTCCAGGCCATGTACCACCTTGAACTCAGAAACATTGACTTGACACAGGTCTATCCAAGTTCAGCCCTCTATCAAGTCTAGGAAAGGAAAAGTGTTTGCTGAGTGACCTTCTCTCAGGATGGGTCACATCCTCCTCAGTCACACCAAGGGAGAATAGATGCCTTGAAGGTAGTCAGTTTCACTGCCTGCCAGCAGCTGTGTTCACCAGGGTCTCTGAGGCAAGCAGTACAAGAAGGGAACCTTGGTGTCTTCAGGGTACAGATGGCCCCTAGCTGACACCTACCTCCCAGCAGCCTCACTCCCTGCAGTCCGTCCCCTGTAATGATCAAAGGAAGGGACACTTTGTGGGTTAAGTCTGCAATCCTTTAAGCTTACGCGCCTCTTTTCTCGCTCATGTTTCAAGTTAGTTCCTTCCCCCTTTTTATATTTGCATTTCCAGGTATAATTTTTATGCTTGCTGATCTTAAAAAAGGAAAGGAAAATAGATGTTGGGGTCCAACAATGTGAATGGGGAGTGTTATTTCTGACCCACAAGATTCTTTAAGAATCTCGGAATCTAAGTTTCTCTCCCTTTCTCCTTCCTTCTCTAAATTCCTAGTGTATTTACCACAAATAATAAAATACACACAAGCAAAGGAGTCGCCAAGGAGGACCTGGGGTAGGATGTGGGACCCTGGACTCCAACCCCAGCACATAAAGAAGGATACACTGACAACCACTTTCAATGACCGTGGATCTTTTCCCTGTAGAAATATCTAAATATGTACTCATCCCTCTCCACAAGAGAAGGTCTGTGTATCGTTCAGCTACTCAGAAGTTTACTATAGTCCTAATTCGTGCAATCTCTTCATGGGCATCTAGGTTGTATCTAATGCTGCCCCACATCCCACCCTAGCTGGATATGTCTCTTGTACCAGCTCTTTACTGTTACATCAGAATATGCAAAGAATTAACCATGAGCTCAGGTTCAAGTCTCCTTCCCTGAACTCCTACTTGACCAGCCCCTTATCAACTGGTCTACTGTATCCATGACATTTTTGTTTATTCTCTGTGTGGACACATGTGCTATAGTGCTAGGGTAGAGATCAGAGGACAACTTGCAGAGGTAAGTTCACACCTTCCACTATCGGGAGTCCCTGGTGTTGGGGTCCAGCCTTGATACGGGATCGGATTTCTCAACTGGAAGCAGGGATATCTGGAAGGCGCATAATAAATATACACAGACTACTTTTTGGGTACAAGCTGACAGGCAGTTTTTCAAGGCTTAAAGTTTCTCTCTCTCTTCTCTCTCACTCTGTTTTCTTTCTCGCTCATTCACTCGAAGCTCGAGGCTTCACACACTCTGTATTCTCTTGTGCACTTTTCTTTTCTTGAATTCCCACACTCCTACATACTTCTGTGTGTTCCCCTCTCACTCTCACACACGCTCTTCACACACACGTCACATTCACCACATGCACTCCCCTTTCATTCACACACACTCTCTCTATATACACACCTCACATCCTCTCTTCACTCACTCTTCACATCCTCTCTTCACTCACTCTTCACATTCTCTCAGAGCTCCGAGATCAGCTATTTGCATTTTCCTGTGAAGCTCTAATGATAAATGACATGGGCAAAGCTGCCAGGCAGTGGCCAGAAAGAATCAAGTTAATCCTTACCTAAGTAGTTCCACTAGCTTTCTGTTTCTGTACATTGCACACAATGACTCTCTTAAGAGTCCCAGTGTTTTGACTTAGTTTTACTAATATATAATTTTATGCATTCTATACTTGCTTATCCAGGAACCACTCTTAAATGTTGTGCAAAACTTAAATAGGTTTTTTTTTTTTCTTTCTTGGGGTCCCAGTGTTGGCTCTATTTCATTTTCTAATAATTTCTTCAAACTTTCTTTGGAAGTCAAGCATTAATCTGGACCTACCGTTGTGCAGTTATTGCATTGTTTCCAAGATGAGAACACACAGAATACACCTGAGCCATTAGGACTGTGCTGTGCTGTGCCCCATGCCTCAATTTTTAGTTGTTTAAGGATCCTTACATCAGCCAGGCAGTGGTGGCACACTCCTTTAATCCCAGCACTTGGGAGGCAGAGACAGGCGGATTTCTGAGTTCGAGACCAGCCTGGTCTACAGAGTGAGTTCCAGGACAGGCAGGACTACACAGAGAAACCCTGTCTCGAAAAACCAAAAAAAAAAAAAAAAAAAAACAAAAAAAACAAAAACAAAACAAAAAAAAAAAGAATCCTTACATCAAGGAATTCACCAGAGCAGAAGGAGAAAGAAGTCAGAAAGTCAGATATAATAGAATAATTATGCCTACCAAGGCCAACTGAAAAGCAGTCACACACAAATGAAATCTATAGAGTTGTCCAGGTCTAAGGTTAGGAGAAATGGGAACAACAGTTTTTTTACACAGAGCTGCTGCAGGCTACTGAGATGTCTCCATCCCGGCCTACTGTCATAGTATGCAGGCAGTCCCTGTCATAGTATGCTGTCCCCAGCACCCCGGGGATCAAGCTCAGTAGTCAGACTTGGCCTCAAGCACCTTTCCTGGCTGAGCCATCTTGGTTGCCTGGTCTACTGCATTTGAAACGGCAGCTCTGTCTGTCCCTGTCCTTTGCTTTCAGCTGGTCATCTTCCCTAGTTTATCACTGCATAAACCTACTAGAAGGTCAGCTTCGGGAGCAAGGACTGTCTACTGTCTTGTACAGTGTACACAGCACCTGACCAGTCACCAGGGATCAATAAATGTGGCCAGAAAAGTGAAAGTCAAGGGCTAAAGCTGGGTTGCAAAGGAAACCAAAAGTAGTGGGCTTATAAAAATGGACATAGGGGCTGGAGAGATGGCTCAGTGGTTAAGAGCACTGGCTGCTCTTCCAGAGGTCCTGAGTTCAATTCCCAGAAACCTCGAGGTGGCTCACAACCATCTGTAACAGGATCTGATGCCCTTTTCTGGTGTACAGGAAGACAGCTACAGCATACTCATATACATCAAATAAATAAATAAATTTTTTAAAAGGGGGAGCATAAAATGCAGAAGGCAAAGCTTTTCTTGGCATGCATAATTGCCAGGGCTGGGGAGGGTCAGAGCCAAAGTTGGCTAGGCTGCAACTGAACCCTCACTGCCAAACTCTCAGAGACCTACTTGGTTTGTCCAAATTTTGCAAATAAAGCATATTTTGCTAAGGGGCTAGGGAGAGGCTGTCCTTCTTTATAGACACTGTGAGAGATTTAGGGTCCACTTTCCATGTCCTCTCAGGTTCCCAAGCTTAGAATGCCATTAGTTTTCTGACTGGTTTGATACATACTCCAAGCACCCAGTGCCTACTCACACTGTGCCTGCCCCAGGCTGTTTCCTGCACAGCAAGGCCCCAAGCCAGCTCCTTCCCATCCTGACAGGGATAAATATATAATGTATCCAGCCCAATGTAATAGAAAATCCAGGGGCAAGGTGAGGTGCTACAAACCTGTGACCCCAACACTTGGGGAGGAGATGGCAGGAAGATCATGAGTTCAAGGTCATTACCAACAACATAGGAAGTTTGAGGATACCCTGGGCTACACAAGGACCTGTCTTAAGCAAACAATAATGCCTAAATAAATAGGTAACTAAATTAACTAGTTAAAATAAAGCCACTTGTTCAAACAACAGGAAAAAAAACTTATTAGTGTACAAAGGTAATAAGGCAGCTGGGCAGTGGTGGCGCACGCCTTTAATCCCAGCACTTGGGAGGCAGAGGCAGGTGGATTTCCGAGTTCCAGGCCAGCCTGGTCTACAGAGTGAGTTTCAGGACAGCCAGGGCTACACAGAGAAACCCTGTCTTGAAAAAAACAAAAAAAAAACAAAAACAAAAAACAAACAAACAAAAAAAAACAAAGGTAATAAGGCCAACTTGGTTGTGCATACTTACAGTGAAGCACTGAGACACAGGCAAGAGGATCTTAAGTTTGAGGACACTGTGGGGCTATACAGCCAAATTCTGGGGAAAGAAGGGGAGGGGAAAAGCAATAAAATCTGAAGTGCTTTCATTCTTCCATCTCTTTCCACTTGTGTTTTCAATTTGCTATTTAATGTCATTCTAAATAAAGAAAAGTAAAGCCAAGCACGGTGCCGTGGTGATCCTAGCACTTGGGAGGCAGATGTGGGAGGACCAGGGCCAGCTGGTTACTTCACAGATACATAGTGACAGTCTACAAATGGAGTGGGTTCAGGCCAGGGGACATAATAAGGCCGTGACTCAAAGGGAGAAAGAGAGAGACAGAGAGAGACAGAGAGGGGGGAGGGAGGAAGGAAGGAAAGGGAGAATAAAAATGTAAATTATGAGTAAGAATTTTTCCATTCATTTTTATGTTGCGCAATGCCAGTCTTGCTTGTTTGTGGTACTGAGTATTGAACCCAGATCTTGTACAGCTAGGTGCTTAGTCCTCTATCACTGAGTTATATCTCCAACCCTTTTTTTAAGTTTATTTATTTTTTAAATGTGAGACATGGATCCACCTTTAGGATATAAACTTATTATAGCGTGAAGATCTGTCTCATAAAAAATTTTAAAGACTTTTCAAAAGTCAAGTCACTAAGAATCCAAGGAAGTGACGTTGGTGTGTTGAGCCTGAGGGCCCTTTTGAACTGGGCCCTTGATGGCTCACAGGCCTCACATTTTGTTTGGCATCCTGGTACACTTTCTTGAACTACATGTTGCTGGGATGGCAGTGGGCCAAGGGTCAGGCCCTCCAGCCTCACCTCTGGCTGCTTCTCTATTTGCTAAGGAGCCACAGAATTCTCTGTGAAGAAGAAACCCTGCTGTCTGCCATCTTTCGGCCTTAGACTTGCTTTTTCTACCCTAGTGGCTTCCAAAGTTGGTCTCTGAACCAACAGCAGCAGCAGCACATGAAGTGGTTAAAAAGAAATTTCCAGGGTTGAGATGTAGCCTGTTTGGTAGTGTTTGCTCAGTGAGCATGAAGCCATGGGTCCCATCCTAGGCACCATAGGAAGCAGGTGTGGAAACCCATGCCTGCAATCTCAGCACTTGGGAGGTAGAGAGGCTGGAAAGCCAGAGTACACGGTCACCCTTGACAACCTAGTGAGTGTGAGGGTAGCCTGGGCTACGTGAGACTAAGTAAAGAGCAGAGCAAAACAAAAAATGGAGATGGTAAAGTGCTTGACTAAGGGTGTCTGTGGAAACAGAGATCCTAGAGATGTGAGGCCTACAGACATGGAAGAAGATTAACCTGACCCCAGACCATCTGCTCTGCAGGTATAGCCTGTACACCCGAACTTGGCTCGGGTACCTCTTCTACCGACAGCAGCTTCGGAGGGCTCGGAATCGCTATCCCAAAGGCCACTCCAAAACTCAGCCCCGACTCTTTAATGGTAAGCTCTAGCTGCCCCTGGCCAGCACCCCACCTTGCTCCCTACTCTCACCCCATGCCTACTCTCCCCCTCCCCCAAACTTCAGTGGGCTCCCACTGCCCCAGCCTCTCTGTCTGCCTCTCCAGGAGTGAAGGTGCTTCCCATCCCTGTCCTCTCGGACAACTACAGCTACCTCATCATCGACACCCAGGCTGGGCTGGCAGTGGCTGTGGACCCCTCAGACCCGAGGGCTGTGCAGGTGAGGGGAGAGGGAGCAGGGGATCTGGGAGTCACTGCAGGGGACTGCCAGCTTTTCCTGCCAGTCTGGGGTTGGTCCTGGTTCTCTTGACTATGGGGCTATGCTGCATATGGGTGGGCGTCCTCTCACACAGAAACACCACCCCTTATAGAGCATGGGGGAGGAGTGGGTGCCATAGGCATGCAGATGAGAGAAGACTGGAGCCAGAGGGTGGGTGGGTCCTAGGACTTGGGGCCTGGCAGGTTCCAGTCTGCCTCTTACCCTCTTTTTTACCCTGGTGTATATTCTTTTTACATTCTTATTTCTATATTTATTTATTATTTGAGGAGGGCGTTTGTCCTCTCTTCTGTCCTTCCCCTCCACCCCCAGATAGGGTCTTATGATGTAGCCTTAACTGATCTAGAACTTGATATGTTGATCAGGCCCCTTCCTCCTCCCCAGTGGTGGGATTCGAGGCATGCACCACCGTGCCTGGTATACCATTCCCCCCGTTATATATATGGACATGGTGTGTGTATATATGGTGTGTGTGTCAGGGCATGCACGTGGAGGTCAGAGGACACCTTGTGGTTATCTCTTTCTACTTTTATGAGGATTCTGGTGATGGAGTTTACCTGCTGAGCCATCTCACCAGCCTTCTTTCCTCTCTGACTTCTGTCAGTCATACCCCACCCCACCCCCACCCTCTTGTGTACAGATGCACACATGTGTGTTATATGCCCTCTTGTGTGTACATGCGCACATGTGTGTTATATGATAGTATGAATAGAACCCAGGTCACTCCTCAATGTGAGTAAATCTATGTCAACTCCTGATGTCCCCTCTCTCTTCCCTGCCCCACCCTCATTTGCTGGATCTCTGCTCTTCCAAGTCCCCATTGCCAGCTTCTCATTCCCTAACCCGTCTCCTGCCTTTCTTCCATCTATCCAGCTGTCTTTTCCACACAGCCCTAACTAGACTTTGAGCGTCTCTCCCTTTGTATATTACCCCCACCCTCAGTATCTCTTCTCTCCCCCAGGCTTCCATTGAAAAGGAAAGAGTTAACTTGGTTGCCATTCTCTGTACCCACAAGCACTGGTAAGGGGCTGGGAATGGCGGGGCTGGGAATGGCAGGGCTGTGGTTACAGGGCTGTGGTTACAGGGCTGTGGTTACAGGCAGTTTCACCATCATAGGTTGGGCTCAGGGGAACCACCTGGGGGATATCCCAATGAGCGGGACCTACATTCCTCATAAAATCACTCAGGCACCAGCGGAGATGGAGAGACAGGGGCTGGGTCACTTATGGCCCTTAGCAGCTTGAAGGCTCAGTGATGGGCAGGCATTGTTGTGTTCCATTCACAGCCAGGTAGTAGGTACCCACAGAGTGAGCACCTAGTTAGTTAGTGGGTAGCTCAGAGTACAGAGGTGGGTGTGGTCAGATCCACGTTGGGGAATCTGAGGACAACTGGAGCTGAATGAGAGTCCAGAAGGGTCTGTTAGAATTGGTCATGGGAGCATGGCAAGTTGAGGGGTGACTTAAGCAGGGAAAAAGGCTTGAACAAAAGCCAGTGGGTGCCGGGCGGTGGTGGCGCACGCCTTTAATCCCAGCACTTGGGAGGCAGAGGCAGGTGGATTTCTGAGTTCGAGGCCAGCCTGGTCTACAGAGTGAGTTCCAGGACAGCCAGGGCTACACAGAGAAACCCTGTCTCGAAAAACCAAAAAAAAAAAAAAAAGCCAGTGGGTACTTTAGGGAAGGAGGAAGTCCAGGTACAGTTGCCCTTTGAAGTCCCTGTATGCTTGCTTATCTCTGCCATCCCACAGGGACCACAGTGGAGGGAACCGTGACCTCAGCCGGCGGCACAGGGACTGTAGAGTGTATGGGAGCCCTCAGGATGGTATCCCCTACCTCACACAGTAAGTCCCCAAGCCAAACATGGATGGGCATCACCTGTCTCCTGTCTTGAGTCCTCCAGCGTGTCAGCAGTTGGATCTTTTCTGACACTCTGCCTAGCCATTAGACAGCTAAGCAGAACCCAAGTAAGAATAAGAAGAATGGCCCTGTTTGTCCCAAGATGACCCAGCCATGGTCAGAAGAGGAAGGCTGTGCTCTTAGCCCCTGAGCACCTGGGCCTTCTCCCTGTTGTAGAAGTCCCCCTCCTGTAAGTCACCCAGCCCTCAAGCCTGGTGAGGTGACAGAGACCAGCACGACAGAATGTCTCTCTTCCCTGTTGTTTTGTGCCCCAGCCCCCTGTGTCATCAAGATGTGGTCAGCGTGGGACGACTTCAGATTCGAGCCCTGGCCACCCCTGGCCACACTCAAGGCCATCTGGTCTACCTGCTGGATGGGGAGCCCTACAAGGGTCCCTCCTGCCTCTTCTCAGGGGACCTGCTCTTCCTCTCTGGCTGTGGTGAGTTTCTGCAAAAGAGAGGGGAACAGGGACAGGAGGCATAGGGAGCAGGGACAAAGGCCAGAGTAGCCGCTGCTCCGTGTCACATTTGGAAGTGTTGTTTTCCATCGTTCAGTGGCTCACTAGCAGTCAGCTCTGCTCATGTTGCCTGATTATGTTCTCAAGACTCTCAGAGGGAAGGACCTCAGGAGAGGATCCTCTAGGCAAAGACCCTAGGGGGCACTAATTTCCACTGGGTGGGACCTGTTTCTCCAAGAAGGTGACTGGGAAGAAGAGACCGTGGGAAGCAGAGGATACTTGAGACAGAAGAACCATGGGTGGGGAGGACCACAAGTCCTAGATTGCGGAGTCCCAGAGAACAGCCAAGGCTAAGACTGTCTTGGAAGAAGGAGCATGTCTACCCACCAGGTCTGGACCACAGGAGCCCAGCCTGAAGACTCGGCAGCTTTCCCTCCACTTGGCGCAGTGTGTGTGTGTGTGTGTGGCGGGGGGGGGGGGAGGCCTCACACACCGCTGCCAGAGATTGGGCAGAGCTCCCATGAGGAGGGAGTAGAAAAGCTGCCCAATCTGGTTCTTAACCCCACCTATGCATACCTTATACCTTATACCATGCTGTGTCCTTGGACACATGATCCCAATGCAGGACGGACCTTTGAAGGCACAGCGGAGACCATGCTGAGCTCACTGGACACTGTGTTAGACCTGGGGGATGACACCCTGCTGTGGCCTGGTGAGGTGCCCCACCCCCCTCCCAGCCCCATGCTTTGCCTGGCACCAGAACCCTCCCAGTCCCTCACTTTCCTAGAGACTGGTGATCTCAGCTCATGGCCCAGAGGTAACAGAGCCATGGGGGCAGTGTAGGGGAGCAAACACTGACCTCCCTCCTGGAATGTTAGTCTGGCTGGGTGATGTCCACGCCTCTCATGCCACTGTCCCATTCCCCAGACCGAGACCGACCTTGGCCTCTGTGACTCCTGAGGATTCAGAGTCCTGGAGTGATATCTAATTGTTCCGATAATTATGGTCAAAGCCCCAAACAGAAAGTAGCATTTGCTTATCTGAGAAAACAGTGAATCTGGTCCACATGTACTGATTGGCCTGAATTTGATACAGAATATTCACAGATATCTTATTTAATCCACAGAACACATTTGTATAACAGATAATACATGCAGCTGTCTCTTACTAGGTTCTGTTCTGTGCATTGGAGACACCACAGTGACCACAGTGACACGTGGGCTTCACACACACGCACACACACTCTCACACTGCACATACCCCAAATCTCCCCAAATCCACCTCCCCTCCCCTAACCATCCAACTTCTTGTTTTCTTTCTTTTAATTTTTTTTTCTGACTTGTTACTGTCTTCTCCATTTGCTAAATGACAAAACTGTGGCTTAGACAGGTGCCAGGTCATAAATGATATGCTGGGCAGAGTAAAGGGGCTAACAGTGGCCTCCCAGCTCCAAAGCTAGTGATTTTCTCCATGAGCCCTAACCACTGCCCAAACTGCTTCTTCACCCCACCCCCACCCCCAAGCAACTGTCCATGGTTGGAAATCACCTTTGGTGTTGAGGTTTTCCAAGAACCCTGTCCTCCCCTCTGACTGTTGGATAGCTGTGGGCATGGGCCTTGCAGTAGGAAGGGTGTATGACCTCACTGCTCCCCTCTTCCATGCTTTTGGCTAGGACATGAATATGCTGAAGAGAACCTGGGCTTTGCAGGCGTGGTGGAGCCTGAGAATTTGGCTCGTGAAAGGAAGATGCAGTGGGTACAGAGGCAACGGATGGAACGCAAGAGCACAGTGAGGCCTGGGGAATGGGTGGGGTGGGATGAAAAAGGATGGGGTGGGATGAAAAAGGATGGGGTAGGATGGGATTGAGTGAGGTGGGGTGGGGTGGGAAACCTGGCCCTCCTCCAGCCAGTGTGGTCACTGCCCAGCCTGGGCCAGCATGCACTTTTCAGAGCTCTGACCTCTGACCCCTGGAGTTTAGGAGCTAGGGCAGACATCCCTGTATTGGTGCCCTTCCAGCTTCTATCCACCCATCTCTGTGCCTCTTGTTCTGCAGTGCCCATCCACCTTGGGAGAGGAGCGAGCCTACAACCCATTCCTGAGAACCCATTGCCTGGCACTACAGGAGGCTCTGGGGCCAGGGCCAGGCCCCACCAGCGATGATGGCTGTTCCCGGGCTCAGCTCCTGGAGGAGCTGCGCCGGCTGAAGGACATGCATAAGAGCAAGTGAATAACCCTAGCCCACCCCAGTCCAGGCTTCCCCTGCAGAGGGGAGGCCGCCCACCGCCCACACCTCACCATCTTCTTCATCACTAATACCACCACCACCACCACCATTGGTGCCCTAGGCAGCACTAATCCTCCAGACTGGCCAGGGAGGGCAGAGCCCAGGCAGTGGGACCTAGAAGAGAAAGCAGTGGGAGGCTCAGACCCCACACAGTACAGACGATGTTAAGGGTAAAAGGAAGGAAGCACCTGGAACATCTCCAGACTTTGCTACCTTGGGGGTTCTGCCTCCCTTCCCCCACTCGTGGACCAATAGCCAGATCATGAAGGCTGCTGTTGGCTCCTGCTCCAAAGGCCACACTACGCACTAGAGCCCTAGAACCCAGGAGAACAGAGTCCTGACCAGGCTAGTCTGTCTTCCACCTTCCCCTATGCAGGGTTGTCAAATAAGCTTACCCCACAAAATGATCTAAAGTGTGGTGCCTGAGAAGGTGGTCTTCAACAGGGGCAGCCAAACTCTGGGTGACTGAGACTCTAAACTCCACCCTACCCACCTTGCTAAGACATTGCCAGTCAGAGTCGTTCCTAAGAATACCCAAGGGCTGGAAGCCTGGCTCTGGCCAGTCCCTGCCTCAGTGGATATCCTGATGGCCAGAGACAAAGGTTCCTGATTGCCAAGGAATCCTCTGCTTCAGGTCAGGGAGTCACAGGATGCTGGGATACAGAGCCTCACACCGCACATCTGTTCTGGGTCTGCCACTGGCTTCTGCCCCTGTCCTGGGTCATAAGGGCCTGCCTTCCCAGGGGAGAGTGAACTGTGGTCTGCCTCAGAGATCTGTTTCTCCTTTCTGCCCTTGTTCTTAGGAATCCCTGCCTGCCTGCTGTCTTACTTAACCTCTCTTGCTTTATCCTCAACCCCTTTCCTCTCTGAGTCATTAAAGGCTGACCCTTCTAACAGCCCTGGTACTCATCTGGCTCTTTGCAGTTTGCCAAAAACCTTCATTCCCTCATCATTTCCCACTGGGTCCCGTGCTCCCTTGCTGGCAGTGTGCAGAAAGCAGAGGTCTGGGAGCAGGAAGCTCCAGTGAGTGGCAGCTTCCAGGACCTCAGGCCTGGGTATACCCGACTGCTCATCCCCCTCAGATCTGCTTGTCCTCTGGTCTCAGGTCAAGGGCCCTTTGTGGCCACAGGAGCACTATGGTCGTTTAGCAGATACACCTTGGGTTAGCCAGGAGCCACATCTTTCTGTGTCAGAGCCTTCCACAGGGCTGTGCAGTGCCCTCTGTTGTTCCTCTGAGATGCCCCTGCCTCAGTTTCCCCTCTCATCTGGCTTCGGCTGCCCTCTCCAGACCCAGCCTTTGGAACTCACTCTAGCAATACCACTGGACTAGTTAGCCTTCCTGGCCCCAAGACACTCGCAGTTTCATGCCTTTGTGCCTTTCGCTCATGCGGTTTCTTCAGCTGGAATGCCTTCCCGCTCTTCCCGCCTCCTCTGCCTGGCAAACATCTATTAGCCTCTCCCAGGCCCCTCCCCCAGGCAGGTACCCTTCACCCCTCTCTTCTGGGCTACCTCTGCACCTTGTAAATGCTTCTCGTGGCACCTATCACACCGTATTTTACTTGTTTACATGTTTGTCTCCCCTTCTAGACTGTGAATCCTTAAGGGCATGGACTGTATCTTATGCATCTCTGTATTTCTGCGCCTAGCACGGTGCCTGGCACACAGTAGGCGCTCAATAAATGTTGAATGAATGATTTAACCAAGGTCTGAGCTCTCAATGTCTTATCTATGCTGCCCCATGGGTAACAGCAGCAGAGAATCTGCTGTTTCCCGACTCCATTCTGGATCCGGTAACTCAGGGTGCTTCATGGAAGAGCTCTGGACAGCCTATCAGGAAAGGCCCAAAAGCATCAGAACAACCCAGAAAAAAATGCCCTCCACATCTTCCTTCTAGAGCCCATGTGCTTTGGATTCAGGGCAGTGTGGGTACCTCGGGTCTCTCCCTCAGCCTGAGACACACAGGATACCACTAGCCACATCCCAGCAATGAGGACTCTAGGAACAGAGCCTCTGCTCCAGCTTGTCTCTTTTGTTTTGTTTTACTCTGGTTTTTTGGTTTTTGGTTGGTTTGTTTTTGTTTGTTTTGTTTTTGGTTTTGTTTTGTTTTGTTTTTCGAGACAGAGTTTCTCTGTGTAGCCCTGGCTGTCCTGGAACTTGTTCTGTAGACCAGGCTGGTCTCGAATTCAGAGATCGTCCTGCCTCTGCCTCCCAAGTGCTGAGATTAAAGGCATGCGCCACCACTGCCCAGCAAAGATACTTCTTTTTTTTTTTTTTTTGGTTTTTCGAGACAGGGTTTCTCTGTGTAGCCCTGGCTGTCCTGGAACTCACTCTGTAGACCAGGCTGGCCTCGAACTCAGAAATCCACCTGCCTCTGCCTCCCAAGTGCTGGGATTAAAGGCGTGCGCCACCACCGCCCGGCGCAAAGATACTTCTTAAAATAAGAGAAATCTCCTAATTTTTGATCTATAATTTAAGAATTGAAAGCCTCAATGTTCTACATCTTTGTATTTAACTTTAATTAAATTCCCTTCTACTTATTGTATAACCTATTTCCAGGCTCTATTTCTGTCATGCTAGTCTAGGCAATTCCAGAAATCCCATGTGGACCTACTTGAAAATTGACCCTGGCAGGACTATTAAATTTCTTTAAAATATATTTAAGAACATTTAAACAATTACCATTATACACTCTCCTATCCTTAAAGCCAATTAAATCAAATTTATAAATTTTTATTCTTTGATTATGTGCCGGCTGGGGACAGGCAGCTTTTATTGTCTGCTTCCTGTTGCCTCCCTCCTAGCACCCAGTCAGGGACCCAGCCAGCCTCTTTGCACAGCAGGAGTTCCCAGCATCTCTGAGTTGAGGTGCGCTCTGGCAGCTGCGGTCCTTTGTTCTAGTTTCCTGGGTGGAAACCTCTTGACTCAGCTCCACTTGATGAGAAACCAGTCCTCCCCCTCCTAGACTTAAATCATTTGCATGTGTGTCTTCTATCCCAGAATACCTAAATTATTTTTAATAGTGGATTCTTGCCTACCACGTTGCACACCAGATGTAGGGTCATGCTTCCAGCTCCCCTTCCATCTCCCTTTGCCCAGCCATTAGCCTCTGGCATCTTTATTGATCGATCATTATTGGGGACAAGGACCTTTAGCTTTGGACACACAGATTCCGGGTAGGGTCAAAGCATTAGAACCAATCTCTAACACATAATCTCAACACTTAGGGGGCAGAGGCAGAGGTATCTCTGTGATTTTGAGGCCAGACTTGTCTACATAGCAAGTTTCAAGCTAGATAGAACTATATATTGAGGCTGTGTCTCAAACAAACAAACAAACAAACAAACAAAACAAAGAACAACAAAGAACAAGGTCTCTGGAGCCCTGGGTAGGTTGGAGTCCACATTTCCCATTTATGGGCAGGTGACTTAACTTTTCTGAACCTGGGTTTGTCATCTGTCAATGGGGATGATAGTGGTACCAAGACAAGAAGCTTGCTATGAGCCCAACTTGCATCCAGCTTGTCATCTTGCTCCAGTATATATTCACACTGGCTCAGGGAGGGCCTCACAATAATGGGGAATGCAAACCACAAAACAACAAACAAACAAACAAACAAAAACCCAAAACCAAACAAGCTAGAGAGGTGGTTCAGTGTTGAGAAGCACCAGCTGATCTTGCAGAGGATTCAGTTCAGTGTCCAGCACCCACATGGCTCACAACCACCTGTAAATCCAGTTCCAGAGATCCAGTGCCCTCTTCTGGCTTCCACAGGCACAAGTCATGCATAGTGTACAGATATACATGCAAGCAAAACACCCATATGCAGAATAACAATAAAACAAGTAAACCTTAAAACACTCTTAAAACACTGGGGTTATGCTGGGCAGTGGTGGCACACACCTTTAATCCCAGCACTTGGGAGGCAGAGGCAGGCAGATTTCTGAGTTCGAGGCCAGCCTGGTCTACAGAGTAAGTTCCAGGACAGCCAGGGCTACACAGAGAAACCCTGTCTCGAAAAACCAAAAAAATAAAAATAAAAATAAAAAAAATAAAAAAAATTAAAAAAAAATAAAGGAGTAGTCGCTGCCAGGCAGTGGTGGCACACACCTTTAATCCCAGCACTTGGGAGGCAGAGGCAGGCGGATTTCTGAGTTTGAGAGTTCGAGGCTAGCCTGGTCTACAGAGTGAGTTCCAGGACAGCCAGGGCTACACAGAGAAACCGTGTCTCGAGAAAAAAAAAAAAAAAAAGAGTACTGGCTGCTCTTCCAGAGTACTCAAGTTCAATTCCCAGCACGAACATGGCAGCTCACAACTGTCTGTAACTCCAGTTCCAGGGGATCTGACACCTTCACACAGACATGCACGCAGAACACCAATGCATATAAAAATAAATAAATCTTTAAAAAAAAATGGCTAGCGTCTGTCAGGGCCACATAGAGAAACCTTGTCTTGAAGAAAACAAAATGACGAGCAAAATGGCTCCTTTGGTAAGGACACCTGTTAGTATTCTGTTAAACTCCACCTCCACAGTTACCTGACAGCAGCCAGGTACGCTCCTCCCCACAGTTACCTGGCAATAGCCAGGTAGGCCTGCCCACTATAAAAGGGGCTGCTTGCCCCCTCCTCTCTCTCTTGCTCTTACTCTTGGCCTCTCGACCCAGCGCCTGCAGGTTGCCCTCTCCCCTCCCCCTCCCCTTCCCCCTCTCTCCACGTGGTCGTGGCCGCCTCTACTCCTCTACCTCTCTGCTCTCTCTCTCTCCTCTTGCTCTCTTCCCTCCACCCTGAATAAACTCCCCCTCGTGGAACCGTCTGGTCTGCTGTTATCTGTTCCAAGCTAAGCGCAATAAATCTTTTCAACACCTGCCACCAAGCCTGACAACCCAGGACTCACATAGAGAGATTTGACTCCCAGAAGTCCTCTGAGTTCCAGATCCATGCAGTGTCATGCACCCCCTCCCTCTACACAAACAGATACAACAAATGTCATAAATTAGAAAATGCAACATGGAGGAGCAGCATCCTAACTGGGATGAGAAGGAGTTGGAATAACCTTTCAGTGTCTAAGGTTAGCTCATGTCAAGAATTTTTTCTGAGGTCCTGGCTGTCATATTGAACTGTTTGTATTGGACATAACATCACCTCCAACATGCCCAAATGGTGATCAAGTGGCCACAGCACGAATACACATCAATTGTATGAGTCCTGCAGCCACTCCTTCTCTGAGTCTGTAATCACTTCAGGTGCTGTTACACCAGACGGCATCACCCATTCATCTACCACCTATTGCTTCCTTGTTGCTCAATTCTTTTTTTTTTCCCCTTTTAAAGATTTTATTTTATTTATGAGTACAGTGTCTGTCACTGTCTTCGTGCATACCAGAAGAAGGCATCAGATCTCATTACAGATGGTGGTGAGCCACCATGTGGTTGCTGGGAATTGAACTCAGGACCTCTGGAAGAGCAGTCAGTGCTCTTAACCGCTGAGCCATCTCTCCAGCCGCCTTCTTCTTCTCCTTCTCCTCCTCCTCCTCCTCCTCCTCCTCCACCGCCGCCGCCGCCCCCCCCCCCCCCCCCCCCCCCCCCTTCTTCCTCTTCAAGACAGGGTCCCTGGCCGGTCAGTGGTGGCACACGCCTTTAATCCCAGCATTTGGGAGACAAAGGCAGGTAAATTTCTGAGTTCCAGGACAGCCTGGTCTACAGAATGAGTTCCAGGACAGCCAGGGCTATACAGAGAAACCCTGTCTGGGGAAGAAAAAAAAAAAATCAGGGTCTCTCTGTAGCCCTGGCTGTCCTGGAACTCACTTTGTAGACCAGACTGGCCTCAAACTCAAAGAGATCCCCCTGCCTCTGCCTCTGAGTGTTGGGATTAAAGGTGTTTACCACCACTTCCTGGCTTTATTTTCATTTTTGAGACAGAGTCTGATGTATGTTGTAGTCCACTGTCCTCAAACTCAATGTGTAGCTGAGGATGACCTGGGTGTCTGATTTTCGTGCCCAGACCTCCCAAGTGCTAGAATGACAACCCAGCACCATCCTGCCCAGCTGCTGCCTGAATGCACACACTCAGTCTGACTGCCTCTGGGTCAAGTCTTGGCTGTCAAGGATTAGCTCTGTGATGTCTGGAAGCCAGTTAGCCTCTCTTTGCCTTAGTTTTCATCTCCATAAAACCCACGTATTACTTCCATATGAGGTAATAATAAAGCACATCAGCTAGGCATGGTAGTGCACACCTGTAAGCCCAAAACTTGGAAGGCAGAGCCAGGATAATGACAAGCTCTGGGACAGCCTGAGCTACATAGTAAGAACTTTTTTTATCTTAAAAAAAAAAAAAAAAGCCCAATGTAGTGACATATACCTTTAATCTCAGCCCTCAGGAGGCTGAGGCAGATCTCTGTGAACTGAAGGCCAGCCTGGTCTACAGAGTGAGTTTCAGGACACCCAGAGCTACATAGAGAAACATTGTCTCCAAAAAAAAAAATTTTTTTTTTCAAAGATATACTTCAGGGGCTAAGATGCAGCTTAGTTTGTAGAGTTTGTGCTTAGCATGCATGATGCCCTAGGCTTGATATCCCAGCACCTCATAGACTGGGAATGGTGCCCCATGCCTGCCTATAATCGTAGGACTCTGGAGAAAGAGACAGGTAGATCAGAAACTTAAAGTCATTCTCCATTTCATTAGGTTTGAAGCCAGCCTGGGCTACGTAAGACCCTGTCTCAAAACAACAAAACAAAGAAAGTACTATAGGCCAGGCTAGCCTGACAAATAATATAATGTCCACAAAGGCCACTAAAAGTGTATATGGCTAAGGACAGGTGTGGTTTAACCATTTGCTATAAGGCTGGGCAGTGGTGGCATACATTCAAGACCAGCATGGTCTACAGAGTGAGTTCCAAGATAGCCAGGGCTACACAGAGAAGTCTTGAAAAACCAAAAAGAATTTGCTACGCCCCTCAGCGCAATCATCATTCTGCCTACATGTGTGAATGTCCTTCTGCCTCTGAAGGGTTAGGTACCAGTGACCTCGATGATGACACTCATCCAGTAAGATGACAAGGCATCCAAGTCCATAGATGAGCCACAGAGACCTCTGCAGAGCATAGGCTATTCTGGCTGGCTGCAAGTTGTAGCTTGCAGAAAAGAAGATGAACAGCCTTGGTGAACCCCAGAACTAGAAATAGTTTCTACTGAATGTGCATGGTTTTCTCACCAGCATAAAGGCAATGAATGGGAGGCTGAGACATTGGAAGTCAGAGGTTAACCATATTGGGAATATAGCTCACAAAGGCAATTGTCCAACCTTAAAGTGGATTCCGTGTGTGAGCCTAAGTCTGGCTTTAAACTCCTGATCTTCCAGCCTAGGAGATGTGAGTGCCAGGATTATAGGCACAAGTCACTACTCCTGGCTTAGTCCACTATTTCTTTGTATTATTATTATATTTTATATATTTGGGTGTTTTGTTGGATGTATGTGTGTATACCATGTATGTCTCTGATATCCTCAGAGTCCAGAAGTGGGTGTTGGATCCTACAGAACTGGAGACAGTTGTGAGCCATCTTGTGGGTGCTGGGATTCAATCCCAGCTCCTCTAAAAAAGCAGCCAGTGCTTTCAACAGGTGAACCACCTCTCCAGCCCCCTTAGTTCATTAATTCCCAAGGAAGTTGTAATAACCTGCTTTCCCCCAGCCTCTTAAGAATGTCAAAGGCTCCCTCTGCTGGACAACCTCCCAAGCTTGGGCTGAGCCCCAGAGCCTGACAAATCTAGGTTCAGTAAAGTGGGTTGGTTGCCCTTTAAGAGGCAGTACCTAGTTTCTGGTTGCCATGGAGACTACTAGCCACAGACTGACTAGCCTTAATAGCATGTCTTCCAAAGTGTCCCCCACAGGTGGGAAATGGGCTACTGGTCTGTGGGTGGAGGGAGAAAGTATATTTGTCCCTTACACACCCATCAAAGTGTGGTCTTCATAAATTTAACTTTTGGGAATGGGGATTGGAACCGGGTGTCCCTGCCTACTCTACCCTTTCCTCCAGGATCTGACATATTAGCTTTTCCTTCCTCTCGTAGGCTCCAAAGTCAAGGACCACCACCCCTTAGGCCACCACCAGCAGCAGCAGCAACAGCAGCAACAGCAGCAGCAGGAGCAGCCATTCCCAGAAGCCAATGCTGAAGCCATCAGCTTCCTCAACTCCTTCCGTGAGCCAGATGGTGTGGTGGGCGTGGGGAGGAGAGGTACAAGGCAGACAAAGGAAGAGAGGAGGCCTAGGTAGGCCTCTCTCTCCACCTGATCCTCTTGAGATTCAGAAAAGAGCTGATACCTATTTGCTAAGGTACATGGAGGGACAAGCCCACAGGGAGATCTTCACCAGTTGGCACCCAGTGATGACAAGGAGTGGCAGGGCTGGCTGGGAAAGGGAGACATGGCAAGGGGCCAGTGAGTGGTGTGGGGTCTAGAGGCTGGGCCTGGAGAGAGCTTCTCTGCACCACACAGGGCTAGAGGATATGCTTCTGTTTTTCCCGGAGACTCTGGCCATCCTCTCAGACACAGGGGAACCTCAGGGAGAGTTGACCATTGAAGTACAGAAGGGGAAGTACAAAGACGACCTGGGGATCCTGACCGGCTGCCTGCTGGTACATGCCTCTAGCCGTGGCTTCCTAGACAAGTCACTATGTGGAAGCTCCCTCCTAGGTAAAGTTCCAGCTGCTGGCTTGTCCCTCACATCTTCCCTCCACAGTCCCCATTCCAATCCATAGGTCCTTACTCACGACCTTATTATCCCTTGACTTACCTGGGAGGGGTAAAGCCTGGGGGAGGGGAGGCGGTTCCCAGTCACATACCCAGGACAAGAACAGTGTTGACCACCCTGTCATTTTCCCATGGCCACATTGCACCAGCCTGGGCCAGCCCCTTCCCTAGGGTCCATCCTGTGACATCAGCACTTGCCTTCCTGTACCTCAGGCTACCTAAACGAGAATCTGGAGTTAATAGAGCAGCACAGTCAGGAGTTCATCAAGGTATTTACTCCCAGCTCCCCCAGCCTTGCCCCTGTTCTGGGGTAAGAAGAACACAGGCCTTATGAGGGTGGGAGGGGCCCAGTAGAATATCACACTCCTGTATACCACCAGCCTGAACCTCCACCACATACAGTTTGATAACCAGTCAGTCACCTCCAGTACTGCTGCTGATGTTTTCTGGATGTACAAACTGAGCCCAGCCCACTGAGGCCTCCTCCAGCCTAAAAGCCTGGTCCACTTCCCAGGGCCACAGGACCTGGCCTTTCCCAGAGCCTGTCACTGTTTAGCCTCCAAATCTTCTGGCTCTATCCCCTTCACCCAGTCCCTTCAGTAACTTCCTCTATGGGGCCGTGACCTATCTAAACATGAAAGATGACTTGGGCCTAACAGCCTCCTCAGAGAATCGGTTCCCAGCTTCCAGTCTGTGTTCCATTCTGAGGTATACAGCTGTTCGTCTTTCCTATTACATACTATGGGCCTATTTCTGACCTCCACCATAAATGGAAGGTGTCCTTTCCTCCTTCTCCTCCCCTTCCTTCCTTCTTTGAGGAAGTCTCATAGCTAGACTGGCCTCAAACTTGGTATGTAATTGAGGATGATTTTGAACCCCCGATTTCTCTCCCAAGTGCTAGACCACCACACCAGGCTATGAGGCTTTTGGTTCATCTTTTTGTCTGCCTGCCTGCCTGCCTGCCTGTCTTTTTTTTGTTTGGTTGATTTTTGGGTTTTTGGGTTTGGTTTTTGTTTGTTTGTTTTTGTTTTTGTTTTTGTTTTTCGAGACAGGGTTTCTCTGTGTAGCCCTGGCTGTCCTGGAACTCAGAAATCCACCTGCCTCTGCCTCCCAAGTGCTAGGATTAAAGGAGTGCGCCACCACTGCCCGGCATGTTTGCCTGTCTTATTTTTATCTTTTTTATTTATCAAGACAGGGACTTCTGTCTTATTTTATTTATAAAAAGTAGGACTGACTGCATTTGCCTATAATCCATATGCTTAGGAGGCTGAGGCAGGAGACTTGTTGCAAGCACAAGGCTATCCTAGGCTACATAGGGAGTGCCAGGCCATTCTGAACTATTTTGTCTCAGAAAAAAACAAACTACAGACAAACAGCATCGAAGAAAGGATGGGAGCTAGCCTCTCAAGGGTAAGCACGTGATTCTCCTGTGTGCTCTGTTCCTCAGTTTCCTATCCTCCCCATGGAAAGGAAGACGAGTGTCCTGAAGCGGGATGACCAGTTCGTTGTGACCAGAAGTGTCAAGGAGGGTGAGGTAAGAGTAAAAGCCAAGTGGGAACCCCTCCCACATCCTCAGACCGCAGCGGGGACAAGCTGTGTGAGGCCAGGTAACTAGACACCCTACACCCTGCTCCAACACCTCCTGCCTCATCTGAACTCCAAGTCTCTGACTCAGATCTGCCCCAAACAGGAAACGAAGACTGGAGTCTCTGTTTTCCCCTGTAAATCACTCAAGGGCTTTGTCTCCAGTGCCACCAATGTGGTGCTGCTGAGAGTGATGGCCTGGCAGCAGTCGGTGCCCAGCGGGGCTCGCTTCCTAGCCTTGGACTCGGAGGGCAAGCTCTGCCATTGCACCTATGTGAGTACTGTCTCTGGGCAAAGGAATTGGCCTGGGGAAAACTAAAGGGCTATGAAGGCCACTGAGGTGGGAAAGACAGATGTGATGTGGGAAAGTGGCAACCAAGGTGGAATGGGTATAAGTCCTGAGGGTGAGATGAGGCACACTGGGGGCAACAGCAGTTAGACGAACTTGGTAGGAGGAAGCTTGAGGATGGAGCACCTGAGATTAGCAGGGAATGGAAAAGTGGGAAGCAACTTTCTTTGCACAAAGGTCAGTACACAAGAGAATATCATGGAAGCCTGATTTCTAACCACACGCCTTCTAAGGCTGGAGAGAGGCTCAGTGGTGCAAGATGAGGCTCTGACTTTGATCCCTAAGCTCATGTGAGTGTTGTACACCTATAATCCCTGAACTGTGGAGGTAAAGAGAGCCTGGATGCATCAGGTAGCCTCAGGACCCAGTGAGAGAGCCTGTCCCAAAGCCAAAGTGAGGGCAGAGAGATGTCTCAGTTGTTCTGAGCACTTGCTGGTTTTGCAGAAGACCCAGGATCAGCTCACAGAACCCACATGGCAGCTTACAACCTTCTGTAACTCAAGTTCCAAGAGATCTACATACATATGTATATATATATATACATATATATATATATGTATATATATATATGTATGTAAGTAAAACATTCATATACATAAAAATAAAAATTTCAAATAAAATTGATAGCTCCTGAGGAACTCACACACATGCACATGCAAGCCAAACACCCACACACATGTGCACCTATGAACACATATACACCTGCATGAATGCATACACACACACACACACCACACACATATGCACACACACACCATCTAAAGTCAGGCCTGGTGTCATGTGTTTGTAATTCTAGTTCTTGGGAAGTGAAAACAGAAGGACCGGGAGCTCAAAGTCATTGTTAGCTACCTATTTAGTTCAAGTCTAGCCTGAGCTACATAAGATCCTGTCTTAACCAAAAATAGCAACAACAACAACAACAACAACAACAACAACAAATCATCTGCCATCCAGGGCTTTGAAAGTGAGACGAATGTTTCACCACTGAGCTACACTTTAGTCCAAAGATACAGATTTTTGTTCTTTTCCTCTTTTAAAGAAATAATTTATTGTTTTTAAACACTCTTTTTAAATTTTATTTATTTTTATTTTATGTGCATTGGTGTTTTGCCTGCATACGTGTCTGTGTGAAGGTGTTGGGTCCCCTGGAACTGGAGCCAGAGACAAACGTGAACTACCACGTGGATGCTGGGAATTGAACTCAGGTCCTCTGGAAGAGCAGCCTGTGCTCTTAACAGCTGAGCCATCTCTCTAGCCTTCCCCGCCCCTCTTTTTTCAACAAAGTGTTTTTGGTTTTTTTGTTTTGTTTTGTTTTGGTTTGGTTTAGTTTGGTTTGGTTTGGTTTTTCGAGACAGGGTTTCTCTGTGTAGCCCTAGCTGTCCTGGAACTCACTCTGTAGACCAGGTTAGCCTCGAACTCTCAAACTCAGAAATCCGCCTGCCTCTGCCTCCCAAGTGCTGGGATTAAAGGCGTGGGCCACCACCACCCGGCTGTGTTTTGTTGTTGTTGTGGCCCAAACTGGTCTTAGCCCCTTCTTCTCTGACAAGGTTTCTCTGTGTAGCCCTGTCCATCCCGCAACTCACTCTGTCATGGTAGGGTCTCAACTTCCCAAATGCTAGCATTGCAATTACACGTGTCCACCTCCACACTTGGCTGGCACCCCTGACTTTCTGTGTATTTGTGCATGTAGTGTGTGCACACACATGCGCTCAGACAAATGTATATACATTTTGTGCTCCTAGAGGACAGGGGTCAACCCTCAGGTGTTTAAAAGCTTTGTCCACCTGTTTTTTGAGACAGGGTCTCTCTCATTGTTCAGCATCTTGCTCCCCACACTGAGCCTCCCTGTAACAAAGGGTGCAGCTAGCAGCAGTCCTCCATCGAGATAGCTTGAGAAGGGGGTGACAGGGACTAACTGTGAGAAGTCCCAAACATATCCTGACAACTACTTTGTGGCACGTAATTTTATAGCTAAGCTCTAAGTTACCAGTGGTGTGCAGGAATGAAGACCTGAAGAGAAGGAAAGGGCTTGAGGAGATGGGGACACCACGGTGGGCAAACACCTCACCATAGTTTCCACTTTGGTTGCTGTAGAAATCCCTGGGTTTCCAGACAATCCACGTGGGCAACCAGCAGGCTGAAATGTTCATCGTGGAGCAAACCATACACTCTGAAGAGGGCATCCCCTTCTCCTGCCAATTCTACTTGCTCTCTGATGGGTGAGCCACTTGTGGGGAGGACCGTGTAAGGTATGGGAGCTCTGAACATGAAGAAAAGATGTTCGTGGCGTGGACTAGGGCACAGGAGTCGCTATTATTCCCAGGATGCTGCCAGAAACGTTGTCAGTGAGATCTGGGTACACCTTTGCTTTGCCCATCTCATTTGCTTAAAAAAAAAAATGAGCTAAGGCTAGCCTCAAATTCACAGTCCTCCTGCTGTAGTAGTACCTTAGGTGCTGGGATTACAGATGTACTTTGGGCAAGGCATGATGTCTGCTGTTACCGGGGACAGGACCCAAGAACTACAAAGATAAAGAGAGAAAGCAGAGTAAACATAGGCCCCCAGGCAGCTCTCATGGGGACACCCAGTGTCTTACCTCAGTTGCCATGACAAACTACAAGATGAGGCCGCAACAGGGACTCACACCTATCTTTCGAGCACTTAGGAAGCTGACACAGGAGGATGGCTCCAGGTCTAAGGGTCAAAAAGGTGCATACAAGTCAAAGGATGGTTCAGCTGGAAAGGTAGTGAGGGAACTTGCGGCCAAATCTGACGACCTGAGTTCAGTTCCTAGAACCCACTTGGCAGAAAAAGAGCGTCAACTCCTACAAGTTGTCCTCTGACCTCCACACAAGCGTGGGAATGGTGTGTGTCTGTGTGTGTCTGTGTGTACATGCACACAGGATAAATTAATGTTGAAGAAAAAAAAAACACTGGATGTTTTAAACAAGTGGCCAGCAGGGTTGGTTTCTGGGGAGCTGTCTGGCTGCCATCTTCAGGGCTCTGGCTCTTTTCAGTGTGCCAGTGGGGAAACAGCTCTGTAGACAGCTTTCTCTGTTTTCTCTTTCGGTTCTGAGGATGCCAATCCTTTCTGATTGGAGCCCCACCGTTATTCAAGTCAATTGACCTTAGTCATTTCCCAGAAGACTTTCTTTACACTTGGGGGCGGCAGTGGGAGCCACCGCTCGTCGTGCTCAGTACCATTCAGTCTCTCTCCACAACCTCTGTACTGCCCTGCAGGCACCTGGCTAAGAGAGTTCAGGTGGGCTCTCCAGGATGTTGCATCATCACCAAGATGCCCCTCATAAGGGAGGAGGGTAAGTGGCCCAGGGCAGGATGGAGCAGTGAAGGGAAGATGGGTGAAGCATGGCCTCTGGTTTGGTTTGGAAAGGAACCCTAGGGGGTGGGACAGGATTCTTGAATCCTGCCCCTGACTCAAAAGGGACCTCTGACACTAGTCCTTCTCAGCTACTTTGCCCGGCCCTACTTAAGAGTTCCTTCCCCTGTTTGCCGAGGGGTGGGTAAGCAGTTCTCTTGCTCACTCTACTCAGATGTGATTGAGTCTCCGCCCACGTTTGATCAGAAGCCCCTGGTGTGGGAGGAAGATCTGGAGCTTTACTCAAAATTCCTGGACCGGAAGGTGAGAAGTGGCTGCGGCCTGGGGGTCCATCTGCTGTCCTACTGTGGACCGGGAGTGCCGAAATGCATGAATCAGGGAGATGATTGGGGGTGGGGGATGTCCAGGCGCTCCTGGCCAATCGGAGCTGTGCTCTGCTCCGGTGCTGGACCGCCCTGTGCCCCCGCCAGGAGCAGCTGCGCCACAGCCACACCAGCTATCTGCGGCAGCACCCCGAGGCCCAAGCGCTGATCTCCGACTTCCTGCTGTTCCTGTTGCTCCGCCGGCCGGAAGACGTGGTCACCTTCGCCGCCGAGCACTTCGGGCCCTTTGCAGCCCTGCGCTCGCCTATCCCAGCCCTGCGATCCTCACACCAGCCCAGCCCTTTCCGCACTCTGGAGTACGAGGAGGAGGAGGAGGAGGAAGAAGAGGAGGAAGAAGAGGAGGAAGAAGAGGAAGAAGAGAGAGTCGAAGAAGAGGAAGAGGAGATAGAAGAGGATGACTACTTGTACATCGAGGAGGATGAAGACATCGAGGACGACATCTACTATGACAGTTATTATGACAACTACGAAGACGTTGACAATTACGATGATGAAGACAATTATCATGATGATGACAATGTTGACGACAATGACGATGTTGACAATTATGATGATGACGACGACGACAACAACAACGATGATATTATCGACGACAATGACGATGATGTCGACGAAGTCAAAGTCAAAGTTGACAACGTCAATGTTGACAATGACAACGATGATGTCAACAGTGACAATGTCGATGTTGATAATGATAACAACAACCAGGGTTTGGATCCCGAAAAGGACTAGGTGGATGGCTGGAAGCGGGAGACTGGGACTGGCTGGGGCTGCGGCCTCAGTGGGAGTTAAGCAGGATCCTTTCCGGGTGCTACACTGCCAGCAGGGACTATATTTAGCCAACTCTTCTTGCAAAAAATGGGAAGTTTTAATTTCGTTTACCCAGCAAGTTTCATCTTTTCTTCCTAGAGTCTATTTTCACAGTTATTTCAGAGAAAATAAAATTAAGGCCTGTGGCCAGATGTGTGTGTTGTTGCCTCAACATCTGTAATCCCAGCCCTCAGGGCCCTGAGCCAGGGGAACTGCTATGAGTTCAAGGTCAGCCAAGGTTACACAGCAAGACCCTCTCTCAAAAATTAAATTAAAAGTTAAGAAAAGAAGGGAAGAAAAGAGGAGGAGAGGAGGAAACCACTAGGCCCATGCCACCCATAATCCCACCCTCAGGAAACACAGGCGAGGGCTGGAGAGATGGCTCAGTGGTTAAGAGCACTGACTGCACTTCCAGAGGTCCTGAGTTCAAATCCCAGCAACCACATGGTGGCTCACAACCATCCGTAATGAGATCTGATGCCCTCTTCTGCTGTGTCTGAAAACAGCTACAGTATATTCATATGTAATAAGTAAATAAATCTTAAAAAAAAAAAGAATTAAAAAAAAAAAAAGGAAACACAGGTGAGTTCATGATCATCTTTGGTTCCCTTTGGTGAGCTTGAGTCCTGCCTAGACCACAATAAAATCCTGCACGCGGGAGAGCAGGATTTTTTTTTTTTTTTTTTTTTTTTGAGACAGGGTTTCTCTGTATAGCCCTGGCTGTCCTGGGACTCACTCTGTAGACCAGGCTGGCCTCGAACTCAGAAATTCGCCTGCCTCTGCCTCTCAAGTGCTGGGATGAGAATGAAAGAAAAGCAGGGATCATTGCCACCTCCAGGTTCCTGGCTCACCAGCAGTTCTGGCCAGGGACTTGTCGGCCTGGCCCTGGCTGTGGGCCGAGTAGTGAGTGCTAGGCCAGACCCTCTGAGGGCGTTGGTAGTTGGGGCACAGACACCTGCCTCCATTAATGTCTCTGGCTGTCAGCCCTGCTGCTTTGAAATGAGAGACTCCAGAGGAACTCCAAGGTGTAATGGAGAGTTCCAGTCTGGGTTACAGAGCTGAGGAAGGAAAGGGAGGATAGTGTCTGTCTCCCAGAAATCACTTCAGAAGGCTTCAGACAGGGCTGCCACTTGAGCCTTGCAAAATGTTTTATGTCATGTTCCCCCTCCTTAAAAACAAAACAAGACAACAACAAAAGCCGGGCAGTGGTGGCGCTTGCCTTTAATCCCCACTCTCGGTTGGCAGAGGCAGATGAGTCTCTGAGTTGGAGGCCATGCTGGTCTACAGAGCAGGTTCCAGGACAACCAGGGCTACACAGAGAAACCCTGTCTCAAAAAAAAAAAAAAAAAAAAAAAACCAAAAAAACAAAACAAATCAAACAAAACCCAAAAGAAATGCACAAGAAAAGGGAAATAAGCCGGGCAGTGGTGGTGCACATCTTTAATCCCAGCACTTGGGAGGCAGAGGCAGGCAGATTTCTGAGTTCGAGGCCAGCCTGGTCTACAGAGTGAGTTCCAGGACAGCCAGGGCTACACAGAGCAAACCCTGTCTCAGAAAAAAAAAAAAAAAAAAAAAAGGAAAAGGAAATAAAACCACAACCAACAAAATTATCTTAGTTTCTCTGTCCCATGATCTCACACACTCTACCAGAGGCTTCACCCAGCCCCTGCCAAGCATTCTAAAATAAATTTTTATAATCCCAATGGATTAGCAAAATGAAATCATACCAGTAATACATGCTTGTTAGTTGGTAATTTGAATACTTAATTATATATATACATATGTATATATATATATTTTTTTTTTCAAGTGAAGCTGAAGTTGTCCTAGGTCCATTGTATTTTGAAACACTATTTCATGTTTTAGAGTTGGATTTCTGGGGCTGGGGAAAAAATGGCTCACCATATAAAAGTGCTAGCTGTGCAAGTCTGAGGACCCCAGTTCCATCAGTGGAACCCACATAAAAGCTGGATGTCGCTCAGTATGGTGACACATGCCTTAAATCCCAGCACTAAAAGGCAGAGGCAGGTGGATCTCTGAGTTCAAGGCCAGCTTCATGGCTACATGGTGAGTTCCAGAGCAGTCAGGGATGCACAGTGAGTTCCTGTCTCAAAAACAAACGACAGAAGCCGGATGCAGTGGCTTGAAGTTGTGATCCCAGCACTTCCATGGCAAGACTGGAAACAGAGACAGGAGAAACATTCTGAAACTTTGGGTCTGTCCAGCCTAGAGTACACACTATCTGTAGAAATGAGAGAGGCCCTGCCTCAACGAGGTAAAAGATGGAACTTTTTCTAATACCATTACAGCCCTCTGTCTTCATGTCTCTGTATGTGGGTACAGTATGTGGGTAGGGATTTAACCCAGAGCTTCACGTGTACTAAACACATATGCTGGCCCACATATCCGTGGTCTGTGCTGCAACCTGAAGCCATGTTGCTGTCAGTGGCAATGCTGCTGTTGGAGGGTCACATTGATGTGGGTGGCGTGCACTACCACCTGCGACCATACTGATGCCTGGGGCCGTAATGCTACTGAGGAGCTTATGTGGCTTTGTGGCTTTGCTGTGGCCGGGTCTGTGTTGGTGTTCATGGCCCTTGTTGCCGCCAAAGGTCTGGCAGATGTCCGTGGTCTATACTACAGACTGAAGCAACATTAGAGGGGCTTGTCTGGATCAGAGGCCCTGCTGCTACTGGGAGCCCTGTTTGTGGTCTGTGTTGACAACAGAAACCATGTAGAAACCCATGATCCATGTTCTTGTGGACCATAAAGAGCAAATAAGCTACTTTGTCAGTGATATTGATGACTGTAAAAGCACAGTTGAGAAAGAGGGACATGGCCGGGCGGTGGTGGCGCACGCCTTTAATCCCAGCACTTGGGAGGCAGAGGCAGGTGGATTTCTGAGTTCGAGAGTTTGAGACTAGCCTGGTCTACAGAGTGAGTTCCAGGACAGCCAGGACTACACAGAGAAACCCTGTCTAGTAAAAACCAAAAAAAAAAAAAAGAGGGAGAGGGACATGGAAGACTTTCTCTGCCCCACCCAAAATAGTGACAGCCTAAATAGGAAGCTATGGAAGGAACCCTTACAAACTGTGAGAGGCTGTTGAAGTGTCCCCAGTAGAGGGCTTCCAGCAGGGGCTCAGCAGGGGAAGGACTCAGCTCCCTTTAAGATGCAAGCTACTCAGAGTTTAACCATGCTCCAGTGAATAACACAAATTGAACTTTTTCCCCTGTGGGGCAGGTCACAAGGGCGGCCGGGGGTGGACAGGGAAGGACTGGGAAGCAATGTGACAAGTGGATATGATGTGAAATCCCCAAAGAATCGATAAAAATATGTTGGAAAAAAAAAAAGAGAGAGGTTGAGACAGGACGATGGAGGATGACAAAGTCAAAGACTGCTGGTGCTACAGAGGGAATTCTGGATCAGCCTGGGCCATTCAGTTAAGTCTTGTCCCCAGATACAAAGTGAAAGGGGGCAAGGACCTACTTTCGGTCCGTGGGCGTGAAAACCAAAACTGAACAAAATGCAGGCTGGTTAGACCTTTGAAGGCACAGATCAATCCTCCATTGGCCTTTCCTTCCTTCATCCTTTGGCTAAATCTCATATGTCCTGGAAATCATCACTTTGATGGAACCTCTCCTACTCAGCTGGGACAGTCTCACTTGAAATCGCTCTACCACACACAGCCTGTAGTTTGGATATATACATGAAAAAGTCTTGCTATCTGAGTGAGTCCATCATGAAGATACCCCAGGTCTGGAGAGTTGGCTCAGTGGTTAAGAGTCCTTGTTCTCCTGAAGGACCCAGTTTGATTCCCAGCATCCACATGGAGGCTTACTACTTATTCACTCAGGCACCAGGCATGCGTATGGCACACAGACATACATGCAGGAAAAGCACTCAATCTAAAAAAAAAATTTTTTTAAAGAAAATAACAGGAGCAGTGTGGCAGCACATACCTGTAATACCTGTAATACCTGTAATATCTGTAATGCTAATATTTGGGAGGCTGAGGCAGGAGAATCTTCAGTTCAAGGTCAGCATGGTGGTGAGGAGTGGAAAGCTTGTCTCAAGTGTGTGTGTGTGTGTGTGTGTGTAAGAAAAAGAAAATGAAACAAAAACACCAAGCTGAAAAGGAAACAACAGGAACAGAAACTTAGCCAGGCACGAGACACACTTGTAAATCTCAAATGATTTATTTGTGTGTGTGTGTGTGTGTGTGTGTATGCACACATGCATGCATGCACAAGTATGGGCAATGGCCAAGCATCCAGAAGAGGATGTCACATGCCCTGAAGCTGGGAGTGCCTTGACATGGGTATTGGGAACTGAATCCAGCTCTTCTGCAAAAGCTGTACATGCTCCTAACTGCTGAGCCCTTTCCCCTCAAAGCACCCTCAAGGGTCCCACCTCTTAATATGATTGTCACCTTGGTAGTGACTTTGGCACATAAATGTTATGCGGTTACAACATTCAAACCGTAATGGTAAACAAACCTGGGAAGCCACTGTGGGCTTTATTGTTTATGACATTTCAGTTCCAAAGAACCGAAGGCAACCACCGCAAATGAAGTCCAGTTTGGTCTTAATTTCACTTTGTAGACCAGGGTAACCCTGAACTTATGCCAAACCTCCTGTCTTGTCTTCCCAAGTGCCAGAGCAGCAGGCAGGTATGGGCTATCCTACCCAATCCAATATGGTGTTTACAGGGGTATCTGTATTATCTAATGTGTCAGAATTCCATGATGCTTTAATCCCAAGTGACATTCCATTGCATGTCTATATCATATTGTATTTATCTATGTATTGACAGATATGCAGTTGGTTTCCATGACTTGGCTAATGTGAAAGATTGCTAGGAACAGGTCTTCCAATGTCTGTTTGTATTTCTACTTTTTCTTTTTCTTTCTTTCTTTCTTTCTTTCTTTCTTTCTTTCTTTCTTTCTTTCTTTCTTTTTTTTTTTGGTTTTTCGAGACAGGGTTTCTCTGTGTAGCCCTGGCTGTCCTGGAACTCACTCTGTAAACCAGGCTGGCCTCGAACTCAGAAATCCACCTGCCTCTGCCTCCCAAGTGCCGGGATTAAAGGCATGCGCCACCACCGCCTGGCCACTTTTTCTATAGTTGGAATACTCACATTGATCCAACACCATGGACCATGATCCAATGTCCCCACTTTCTCTCAGAGGCGTTATCTGTGGAAGGGTGCATGGACATGGATATATGGAGTCCTGTGCCGTTGGCTCACACGCAGGTTCCTTACCTACCGCATCTCTGCACCACAGGCCCCTGCGAGCCACCTTTATAACCACATCCGTCACCTCTCTACCTGACCCGTCCCTAGCCTGGGGTAACCACAAATCTGATCATCGATTGCAAAAGTACTATTTAGGGCTGGAGAGATGGCTTATCGGTTTCTTAAGAGCACTGACTGCTCTCCCAGAGGTCTTAAGTTCAATTCCCAGCAACCACACGGTGGCTCACACCCATCAGTAACCAGATCTGATGCCTTCTTCTGGTGTGTCTGAAGACAGCAACAGTAGAGTGTACTCCTATACATAAAAGAAATCTTTAAAAGCAAGTTTATTTAAATGGGACAACAAGGGCGGGAAGGAGGCTCAGTGCATCAGAGCATTCGCTGTGCAAGCATGAGGACCAGAGCTCTCATCTTCAGCATCATACATAAAAAGGTATCACACACTCACATGCATATACCACACATGCCACACACCCATCCTCCCCAAGACTCACAAATGCTCATGTGCATGTGCGCACGCATGCGCACGCGCGCACACACACACACACACACACACACACACACACACACGGACACAAGGCAGGTGTGACACATACCTATAACCTCCACACTCAGGTGCAGAGGCAGGAGGACTGTGAGTTTGAGCCAGCCTGGGCTACACAGAACCTGTCTTGAAAAATCAAGGGCTGAAGCTACATGTCAAGCACTTGCCTGGTGTGTGAAAGGCTCTCATGGAACACACAATTCTCCTGCCGTAGCTTCTGGAGTACTGGGATTTGAGGCATGTGCTCACATTGAACCACCCACATACCCATAGGTAAGCTTTTGAAAGTGACTTTAAAAAAAAAAAAAACTAAGCGCACAGCATTCTTCCACTAAACTACTTCCTTAATGTTGGTTTTACTTTTCATTTTGAGTAGGGTTTCACTAAATTGTCGGGACCTTAAACTTAGTCTGCAGCCCAGGCAGACGATGACCTTTTCATTCAGTCTAACTTCCTGAAGATGTCTCTGTGCTATTGTATGTATCCACTTACCTGACAGCTCGGATAATTCCAGCTTCTGGTTTGGCAGATAATATTGCTGTAAACATCATGTGGAGGTTTTTAACTTCTCTGGGGTTCATTCTGTGATATGGACACAGCATTCACCTATGGCTATCTGAGACCCTCACAGGTCCACAGGATAGAAGGACTTTTTACCTCCCTGTCCTTCCCATTAGGGCAGCCAATGCCCCTTGAACTCCAGACTGAGATGAAAGACCTGACAGGATATGGATCTGTGTATTAGCATGTGTGTGTGTGTGTGCGCGAGCGCGCGTGTTTTTGTGAAGCTGCCATGAGATATTAAACATTAATACCCAAATGGAAGGAAGTGCCTGAAATCAGAGGTAATTTTGGAAGTAGAGAACCTGGGGTATCTGGAACGGGGCCAGAGTTATTATGGAACATAGGGTATCCAGGAGAGGAACGAGGGTCAAAGCTGTGGCTTAGCTCCTTCTGACACAACTGGCCACTTCTGCCTTTGGTGAGTGTTTCGAAACGCCAAGAGTGAAATTGTGAGCATGCCCTTGGTGATGTGGAGTTGAAGTCTGGTGAGGATGGGAAGGGTGTGGGCTCCCCACTCTTACTCACTCGGTCCAGCACCCACAGAAGGGAACAGATTGAGGAGCTGCCAGGCCTGGGGATCACAGAGTATCCTGCCGCCTGCGTCCTCATGATTCGTGAGTGGTGGCCTCCAGGGACCTAATGAGGTGGCAAGGAAGATTTACAGTCTCTGTGGGGGCTCTGGTCTGCCAGACACGCTGGAGTCGGACACTTCTATGGATTACAGCTGATGGAGGAGGCAGAGCGTGGGGTCATGCAGCTGGGGGAGGGACTGCAGTGGGGGCTTGGCTTACCCTGGGGAAGGGCTGGGGTGGGGGCTTGGCTTACCCTTCTCTGGGCCTCCTGTCTCACAAATCTCCTGACTCAGGAGATTTGGATTGGAGAAGTTCTGTGCTCACTGGGAGGGAAGTGATTCTGGAAACCTCTACTTGACACATAGGTGGGACAGCCAGTTGAGGGGAGTTGAGGTCGAGGGAGGAAGCTGGTAGCTTGAATCCAAGACTCTTGAAAGAAGCACACACCCACCTAGCATCCTGGGGTCCCTGACAGGTGACAAGAGCCCCCAGAGGCTGAGCAGGCCCAGTTATGGCTCCATTTCCAGCCTGCCTGGCCCAGCATCTCAGCCAGCGCCTTCCCAGAAGACTCACCTGAGCGAGAAGATTCCCATCCCCGGCACAGAACAGGTAGGAATGTTAGGTTAGGAATGTCCTCAGTGCTCCCCGGTCCTACCAGATCCTCCAAGAGCTTGCAGGCTGGGGAGGGGGCAACTTTTGTGTCCATGACAGTGATTAAAGAGGCTGCTCTGTAGTTATTTGGGGGGGGGGAAGCCAATCAAATGGTTCTCAAGAAGACCTTAGCTTTTCCGTAGGAGGAAAGTGCCTGGAGACTACTTTGGCATTAAAAGAAGGGACCACCTAGGGACGTACACGGGTGAAGATGAGCACCAGCCTGGTTCTGGGATGCTGCCATCCAGCCTTGCCACAACATTTCTTTTTATAATGTATTACGTTTATTTATTTAGTTATGTGTATTTGCGTATTTTTGTGTCCATTTATACAGCATGCACATGGAGAGCAGAGGACAGCTTGTCACTTCTACTATGTGGGTTCCAAGTTTGGTGGCTTTATCCACTGAGCCCCTTCTCAGTCCTCATTGCCACAATCTAAGCAGACTCCTAGGCCAAGCTGAGTGACTCAGTGGTCCCCAGAGAGGAGGGCCTGAAGTCTGAGAAGGGACTGGGGAGGGAAGAGCTGGAACAGCGAGGTTTAACTACAAGAAAGTTCCTCTCTATGGACTCTGAGGTCTGTGTTTCAAGCCTGAAAGAGGCAGACGGGTCACGTGCTGACCAGTTGCAGAGGCTGCAGCTGAACATGACCGATCCAGAAAGCAGAGCCATAGTGACTCAGCAAATCCCCCTGGGTTCTCCGGGTAGGGGCAGCAGGGCCACTGGGTGGGTGATGGGAAGACAGGGCTGGCCAGCCTGACTGAAGAGACCCGAAGAGTTTTCAGATGAGGGGATGGTCAAGGCCAGCTGTGTCTACCCAGGAGCTAACACGACCTGATCTGCTTACACCACCCCACCACCCCCAGGGTACATTCAGCCTGAGGAAGCTGTGGGCGTTCACAGGGCCTGGTTTCCTCATGAGCATCGCTTTCCTTGACCCGGGGAACATTGAGTCGGACCTTCAAGCTGGTGCTGTGGCTGGATTCAAAGTACTGAGTTGGGCCTCCATGCTGCTTTGTGTGTGTGTGTGTAGGGGGGTATCTTAGCTCAGACACTGAAGACCCCAGTTCTCCAGAGCAAGCTGCATGGGTGGTTTTCCTGAGGATAAGGATTAAGTTCATGTGGGACAAGAAAAGGTCCTTGGGGAAGGCCCTCCAGAAAGGAGGCTGTAGGGGATGATCTTTCTACCCGTTCCCTGTCAGAGTGGCTGCTCTGGCTGAGGCTCTCCTCTGTTTCCCCACAGCTTCTCTGGGTGCTGCTATGGGCCACTGTGCTAGGCTTGCTCTGCCAGCGGCTGGCTGCCCGGCTGGGTGTGGTGACAGGCAAGGACTTGGGTGAAGTCTGCCATCTCTACTACCCTAAGGTGAGCAGAGGGGCCGTGGACAGAAAGCACCTACAGGTCTCAAACCCTGAGCAGCTGCTGATAGCTTCCATAATCAAATAAATACATTAGCTCCCAGGCTTCACAAGTCCAGCTGGCAAACCAACCAACCAACCAACAAACAAACAAAAACAAAGAAAAAACAAAACAAAAAAACCAAACATAGGTTCAATTCATAGCACAGGGACAAAGCCCTATAGCCCAAGATTCACTCAAGACCACCTAATCTACACCATGGTATATTTCATAGGGATTTTTTTTTATCTTATGAATTCACTAACTTGTTTTTTACACGACTGGAGATTCTACTTGGGGGTTCCTGAATGCTGGATGAGCAATCTACCTTCGAACTGTATCTCCAGCCCCTTTCAAAGGGATTTAATGTAATTTAACCCATCCAGGAGTCAGAAGGGCTTAAAGTTCCAGGGCAAAAGGTGTCCCAAAAGCTGATAAGTCATGCCGGCACACCATAGGAACCCCAAATCGGGCTTTTGCTTCTAGAAGCTTGTAGCAACTGCTTAACTAACCACGGGAGGGACTGGAGCTTAGGAACCTAACCGATGTTACTGCCCAAAATGCCTACGAGCGAGAGGCTGGGTTTCTCTCCGCATCCGTCTGAGTTAGTCTGTGTCTGTCGCTGAATGAAAGTCCATGAAGCTGAGTAGTTTAGTTTATTAGCTAGCTAGCTAGCTAGCTTTTTATTTTTTCAAAACAAGGTTTTTCTATGTAGCCCTGTCCTAAAACTCACTCTGTAGACCAGGCTGACCTCAAACTCAGAGATCTTCCTGCCTCTGCCTCCTGAGTGCTGGGATTAAAGGAGTGCAGCACTTCCGCCTGGCTATTTATTTATTTATTTATTTATTCAGAGCAGAGTTTCACTGTGTACCCCTGACCAGCCTGAATCTCAGAGAGCCCCACATGCCTCTGCCTCCAGAGGACTGAGTTTAAAGGTGTGCATCATCGTGTCTGGAACAATCATCTAGTTTATCTAAAAAAAAAAAAAAAAAAAAAAAGTTAAAGGGACAGGCTTGGTAATATTCCAGCACTCAGGAAGCAAGGCAGGTGGCTCTCCATGAATTTGAGGCCAGCCTCGTCTTCATAGTGAGGTCTAGGACAGTCATGGCTATTTAAAGAGACCCTATCAAGAGAGAGAGGGGAGGGGAGAGGGAAAGGGAGGGATGGAGAGAGAGGACAAAGAAAAGGAAAGACTAGGCTGAGCATAGGGCAATGATAGAGCATATACCTAGCTTGTACAAGGCCTCAAATGAAGCACCAGTACTGCTAAACAAAGCAACAACAACAAAAAGTTAGCTCACATCTCTACAGGTTCAAGGTGTCAATTTCCGCTTACCATGGTGGGTGGGGTGCATGGGGTTAGCCTCATACACGCCAGGCAAGCGTTACCACATTACTCCGCCTTCTCTTTTTGTTTGAGACAGGGTCTCACCATGCTGCCCCACCCCAGGCTGTCCTTGAACTTGCCTTAGCTTCTGGGCTATCAGGCCAGCATCACCTGGTCCATCTTCTGCTCTAAAGGGTTTGGTCAGCGTCTCAACATGAGGACCAAGGTTCCAACACACGAATCCTTTAGCGACCCAAAACTGCCAGAGCAAAGTCCTTTAAGCGTGTCTTTTGGTTTTGGTTTTTTCAAGACAGGGTTTCTCTATGTAACCCTGACTCACTCTGTAGACCAGGCTGGCCTGGAACTCATAGAGATCTGTTTGCCTCTGCCTCCCGAGTGCAGGCGTGTGTACCCTCACTGGCCCAGCAATCCTGTCTTATAAAACCAGCTGGAAAGTGTAAAAGCACACAGGCTTCAAGCCCTCAGCACAGTGCCGAGCAGGTAAAGGCAAGAAAACTGAAATGTCAAACAGCTAGCCTTCTTTTAAGGAAGCAACATCTCCTCCCCACAGGCACCCCGTGTCCTCCTCTGGCTGACCATTGAGCTGGCCATTGTGGGCTCAGACATGCAGGAAGTTATCGGGACGGCTATCTCCTTCAATCTGCTCTCCGCTGGACGGTATCATGCTAGGGAACCCACCTCAGTACCAGGCTGGAGGGAACCTCTGCTTCCTCCCCAGGCCAAGGACCCTCCTGAATCTATGTTATCACCCCATTTCCAGTAGGGCTGGTGGGAGTCTATTATTTAGAATGTAAGGTGACTTGTGAGTCACACAGCACACAGGCCAGGACTCCCTACCACACCTGGTCCCCTACCTGGTTTTGCCCTTCCTGGGTGTCTATGCATGTTTGACACACCCCACACTCCCCTCATCCTAAGCTGGTCAAGCTACTTGGGCTCTTGACTCCCCACTGAGGCTGGGAACTCCAGATCTGGACCAGGCTGGGCTGATCTGACCTCCTTGGTTTCAGCATCCCCCTGTGGGGCGGCGTACTCATCACCATTGTGGACACCTTCTTCTTCCTCTTCTTGGATAACTATGGTGAGGGAAAGCCTCTCTTCTTAGGGAATGAAAGCGGGCAGGGCTACCTTCCTGGAGCCTTCTCCCAGAGGTGTGGGTTCCCTCTGGTCCAGCTGTATGGCTTGAGCAACATACTCTCTGGTTTCATTTTCTGTGACATGGGACAGAAGAACATCCTGGTGTCACAGGGCTGTGGTGAAGTTTTTATGAGAAAAAGATATGCTAAGCCCTTGGCCCAGTGCCCAGAACAAAGTGCTCAAAACAGCCACTCTCAAGTGTTTATGTGACAGGGTTTTTCTTTTCTTTTTTTATCCTCCTTCACTGTGCCCCTAGGTTTGCGCAAGCTGGAAGCTTTCTTTGGGTTTCTCATTACCATAATGGCTTTGACCTTTGGCTATGAGGTAGAGTATCAGAGTTATACCCCTTCCCTCAAGATGAGTCCCTTCCCTTCTACCTGGGTAGCCTAAGGGTCTAGGGAAACAGCCCTTAGCCACGATCCTTACCTGCCTTCCGGGATAGGGTGGAAGGAGGAAGGTTTTAGCTGGCTGACCAAGTTCCTTCCGACAGTATGTGGTAGCCCGTCCATCCCAGAGAGCACTCCTTACGGGCCTGTTCCTGCCCTCCTGCCCGGGCTGTGGGCAGCCTGAGCTGCTGCAGGCCGTGGGCATCGTGGGTGCCATCATCATGCCTCATAACATCTACCTGCACTCAGCCTTGGTCAAGGTGAGCAGAGCGGAGGGAGGAAGGAGGGAGGAGCCTGTTTCTGAGCCTGGACTCCTGTCTCAGATGCCTTCCGTGAGGCTCTTAGTTAAGAATGGACTCAGTGTTCAGCCTGCCTGTAACAACAGGTCTGAGGCAAATCAACAAAAATGAGTCGAGGCCTAGAAACATCTGCATCCCCAAGTAGGGGACAAAAACAAGGACAAAGTAAATAGAGGAGGGAACTGCAGATGCTGAAAGGTGCTCACAAAGAAACACACTGAAAAGATTGGTGGGTGTGCTGAAGGATGGCATGGCAGATGGGGAGAACAGCGAATGCAAAGGTCCTGAGGCAGAAATGAACCAGACACACTTGACAATGAAGCATGTTGGATGAAGGGGGCGGGGATATCACAGCTGAATTACAGAGAGGCCTCAAAGGTCAGGTCTTTCTTCATTCACATAACTGGTCACTGTGACCAGACCTCTGGCAAGGACAAAGCTGACCAGGACTTGAACAAGACTACCACATAGGGAACTTTCCCGGAACAGTGACTCAGAGAAGACAGAAGTATACGCGTGGGGGTAGGGGACGTTGGGGAACCCTGAGGGACTTTGGTCCTTCCTTTCACCTCTGACCTTACTAGTCTAGAGAGGTAGACCGAGCCCGCCGGGTGGAAGTTCGAGAAGCCAACATGTACTTCCTGATTGAGGCCACCATCGCCCTATCCGTGTCTTTCATCATCAACCTCTTCGTCATGGCTGTGTTTGGTCAGGCCTTCTACCGGCAAACCAACGAGGAAGCGGTGAGCCACAGTGTCCCTATCACCAGCTCCTTCGTATATACCCACACCCCACGTGCCCGCCAGCTTTGCCAGGGATTCCAGGTCACCAGGCCACATCCTCCCGAGTCTCTGCTGGACTCAGCTCTTTTCCTCATCATCTCAACTCCCAGATGACAGGTGTCACTTTGAAGTACTGCTTGGCTTGAGGTTTTTGTTTTGTTTTTGACTTTTGTTTTGTTTTGTTTTGGTTTGTTTTTTTCGAGACAGGGTTTCTCTGTGTAGTCCGGGCTGCCCTGGAACTCACTCTGTAGACCAGGCTGGCCTCGAACTCAGAAATCTGCCTGCCTCTGCTTCCCAAATGCTGGGATTAAAGGCATGTGCCACCACCGCCCAGCATTGGCTTGAGATGTTGCTTTGGTACCAGGCATCACCTGAGAGCCCCATGGTAAAGCGAGCAAGTCCTACACCTTGCTCTTGTATGTAGCGAACACAGGGAAGACGTGAAGGGACAGGAAGCCAGCCCGCCCACCAGTGAGCGCTTAGGGACGGTCAGAGTTGGAACAGTGCAGGGATGCAGCTGCAGGTGGGGGTGCAGAATGATGGGCTAGAGTTGGGGTCCCCGAGGGACCCTGACAGTTCTGTCCCTCTGGAGGCTGGAGCAGATCAGCGTGGGAGCGGGCATGCGGGGACTGGGATTCACTAACCCGAAAGTCCTTGCTAAATGTCCTGAGTGTGTGGCGCATCCATTCTTGGGTGTCACTCTGCCACCCCGCATGAGGGAGAGGACTCTATGAGGACTCTGAAACATAGTTTTTCTTCCTTTCTTTCTTCCTTTTTCAAGACAGCGTTTCTTTGTGGGTAGCCCTGCTGGCTGCAAACTCACAGAGATCACAGCCTCCCAAGTGCTGGCTTTTTTTTTTTTTTTTTTTTTTGGTTTTTTCGAGACAGGGTTTCTCTGTGTAGCCCTGGCTGTCCTGGAACTCACTCTGCAGACCAGGCTGGCCTCGAACTCAGAAATCTGCCTGCCTCTGTCTCCCAAGTGCTGGGATTAAAGGCGTGCGCCACCACCGTCCGGCTTTTTTTTAATTTATTTTTTATTTTTTTATTTTCCAATGGCTGGATTTTATAGTGCTTTGTAGGCTGTTGGAGGAATAAGGGCATTGATAGGCAAACACATCTACGAACCCCACAAACTACAGCAATGATCAGCATAGCAAGACACAGCTATACTACATTAGTGGCAGGAGTGCTATGGGAGTAACCAACTACTTTCTGATTGGATTTAAGGTCTACCCTTCAAAAAGAAATGTATACCTGGTACTGTAAATCTAGCCAAGAGTCCATGGTTGGAAATTCATAAGCCCCAAGAGTGAACTTATTACTTACTATTATTCTGCTAAATGGGCAGAATAGTGACAAACTGCCCTATAAATTCCTATCTTTCTACCATAGATCACTGCAGCTCATGCACCTCATCAGAGAAATGTATGTGTGGAGTAAAGGTGACTAACACAGAAATTCATAACTGGTCAAAGTGGGAGGAACAAGTGTCAGCGAAGTGATGAACTATAAATGGGACAGCTATCTCACACACACACATGCACCCAGAGACCCAATGACTATCTCAGTAGAAGGGGCAGAAAACTTGTAAGAGCCAGAGGTTTGGGGGTACAGGATCAAAACCTGTGCCTTCTGGACATGACAGGTTTGATGTACTCATAAATTCATGACATTTGTAGTTGCCTGCACAAGACCTGTATAACATTAAGTCAGTCAACATTCTAGATGAAGGGGAAAGAGGTTCATGAGTTCCAGTCCTTAATGGAGAATTAATTCTTAATGGAGAATTGTCGAAGGCTAATGATTTCTGGGGGAGGAAGACCAGGGTTTTTCTATATAGCCTGAGCTGTCTTGGAACTTGCTCTGTAGACAAGGCTAGCCTCAAATTTACAGAGATCTGCCTGCCTCTGCCTCCCAAGTGCTAGGATTCTTTAAGGTATGTGTGGCCACCACCAGCCTGGGCCTCCCTCAGGTTTTTAACTTGGGTTGGGGCCTAGCTGGGGTCCTGATTTTCCAAAGTGAGTTTGCGTTTTTCCCACCTCCCTCCTACTGACTCCCTGCCTGCAGTTCAACATCTGTGCCAACAGCAGCCTCCAGAACTATGCTAAGATCTTCCCCAGGGACAATAACACAGTGTCAGTGGATATCTATCAAGGAGTAAGTACCACTCAGACCAGCATGTGGCCACGCCTTGTCAGGGCCTCTTTTGGGCGGGGCTTCTGTCTGATCACACCTCCTCTCTCTAGGGTGTGATCCTAGGCTGTCTCTTTGGCCCTGCGGCCCTCTACATCTGGGCAGTAGGTCTCCTGGCAGCCGGGCAGAGTTCTACTATGACCGGCACTTATGCAGGACAGTTTGTGATGGAGGTGGGTATTGAGGGCCCGAGAACAGCAGACACACTGCTAGAGGCTCGGACGCTGGGTGTTTCTGAGTTGCAGAGGGGTAAGATGACGAACAGAATCCCCCAAAGCTGTTCCACATTCAGCCAACAGTTATGTGAATCCTCCTTCTCCCTCCTACTCGTCCTTTCTCCCATCAGCAAGAGTCAGAGCTACCCCCATTTCCAAGACAGACAAATTCGTGGAGGGGGGGTGTTGGGGGTGTTGGGAGCAGGTGTCTGAGACAACCAAGGCCATGTAGCCCCATCAGGGTGCTTGGTCCCACCCAGGGTTTCCTGAAGCTGAAGTGGTCCCGCTTCGCACGAGTTCTTCTCACCCGTTCTTGCGCCATCTTGCCCACTGTGCTGGTGGCTGTCTTCCGTGACCTGAGGGACCTGTCCGGCCTCAACGATCTACTCAATGTTCTGCAGAGTCTACTGGTGAGACCCATGGTCTAGCTAATGAGGAGCACGGCAGCCCCTCTCCTCTCCCCCCTCCAAAAAGTCCTACAGGGCTTGCCCTAAACTCTCTCAGGATTCTATAGCCACACTAAAAAGCAAAAGTCCTCACTGTCCCCATTCTACAGATGGAAAAAACAATGCATTGGGTTAGCTGACTGGAGGCTGAGCTGGCCTTCAAATTTCAGATACAGAATACTGCTCAGGGCCCTTAGGGAACGTCCCGAAGGCTCCCAGCCAGAGGAGAGGCAGAACTCCCCGCTCCCACTCCCTGCTGTACCAAAGGAGGGTCTTAGCCTCAGTCTCCACCACTCCCCACAGCTGCCCTTCGCTGTGCTGCCCATTTTAACCTTCACCAGCATGCCAGCCGTCATGCAGGAGTTTGTCAACGGCCGGTGAGTACTCCCTTCCCAAACCACCGTGCACCACGTTCTGTACTCAACCACACAGGGGCACAAACAACTGCTACCTCCACCTTCCCATGAAACCAAGGCCCCAGACCATAAAGAACTTGCCCAGTGTCACACAGCTACTAAGTATGGGGACCAGGGTTCGGTGGGGGCTGTACCGGGCTTACCTTCACTACACTTCTTGCCTAGTCCTGTCAGTAACGGAGCCTGAAGTAATGAGGTCTGTCTGCTCTAGACTACACAGGTCAGAGAAGGTGCCCTGCTCCCCCATCTCCAGCTCTGAGCTAGCTGGAGGTCCTGGGCTGGGAGGAGACCATCCAGGTGGTCCAGCTGCATCTAGCCAGCCCTGGGTATTCATTCCTTCCCAGGTTGAGCAAAGCTGTCACTTCCTGCATCATGGCACTGGTCTGTGCCATCAACCTGTACTTCGTGATAAGCTACCTGCCCAGCCTCCCGCACCCCGCCTACTTTGGCCTTGTGGCTCTGCTCGCCATAGGTTACTTGGGCCTTACTGCTTATCTGGTACTGGGGTCAGCCAAAGGGCAGGGCGGGCAGGAGAGGGAGACATGGGGGGCTTCTGCAGAGCTCTGGCCTCTCCTCCAGGCCTGGACCTGTTGCATCGCCCATGGAGCCAACTTTCTGATGCATAGCTCTCACCAGCACTTCCTGTATGGGCTCCCTAACGAGGTGCAGGGAGGTGTGGAGAGTTCCGGGTGACCAGCAGGGCACAGTGACCAGCGGCATCCAGCAAGCATAGAGACAACAGGATGGACACAGCAAGACAATTGGAGGTCCTCTACCAGGCTTTCTGGATTACTGGTTTCCAGTTTGGACAAATACTTTACCTCAAAGTGTCCTAGGGACCACAATCATCTTACCACAACCTAAAACACAATGCCTGGGGCTAAAGAGATGGCTCAGGTGTTAAGAACACTAGCCACCCTTTGAGAAGACAGGGATTCAGTTCCCAGCATCAACATGGTGGCTTTCAACTGAGGGTAACTCCAGTTCCAGGGCATTCAGTGCCCTCTTCTGGCCGTCTCCTCTGGCACTTCCATGCCCAAGTGCACAGACAAACATACAGGCAAAACGCCTGTATACATAAAAATTACTTAAAACAAACAGTGTCTGGTGCTCCTAAAAGATATCTCAAAACTATTTATTTGGCGCAGTCTTGTAATCCTAGCCCTGAGGTAGCAGTGCAAGGCTGAGGTAGTAGGAAGGTGAGTCCCAGGCTAGTATACACCCAGACCACCTCAAACAAACCCTCCACGAGGCCACAGTCTCACTCCAGCACTGGGAAGATGAAAGCAGGAGTCTTAAAAAAAAGTTCTATGTCATCCTCTTGTTATAAAGTGAGTCCCAGACTAACCTGGGCTACCCGAGAGCCTGTCTCAAGAAAGAAGTAAAAAGAAAGAAGGTGGAGGAGGCAGAGAAGGAGGAGGAGGAGGAGAAGGAGAAGGAGAAGGAGAAGGAGAAGGAGAAGGAGAAGGAGAAGAAAACAATCTGACAAACTTGAGGGGAGGAAGAGGAGGACTGGAAGAAACTTTAAAAAACAGAAATAGTCCGATGATCCAAAGGGTAGCTCCCGCCGGGCGGTGGTGGCGCACGCCTTTAATCCCAGCACTTGGGAGGCAGAGACAGGTGGATTTCTGAGTTTGAGGCCAGCCTGGTCTACAGAGTGAGCTCCAGGACAGCCAGGGCTACACAGAAAAACCCTGTCTCGAAAAACCAAAAAAAAAACCCAAAGGGTAGCTCCCCTCTGTTCTAAAGCGCTGGAAAATCTAAACCCGAACCCTCCAAGTGACTGATTGTCTCCTGCTCTCTTTTGTACCTGAAACCTATTTTCCAGGTGGTAAAACCTGGAAACGGTACCTTCTCTTTCAGGAGCCAGGCCATAAAGAACCCAAAAGTCTGTGCCTTCAAGGCCCAATTCATTTGCCATCTCCCCAGGGAACTGGGCTGACCGGACTCCCACGCTGCGCTGTTAGGGTTCCCTGCACTCAACTCTCAGCTCCCCCTAGGGGCAGGGACTCTCCCGAGCGCCCACACTCCGATCTAGGCCACGTAATCCTTCAAGGGTAAGCGGAACTCAGGTGAGAGGAGGGTGCTTTCTCCTAGGGCTGCAGAAGCCACCCCCGCGCTGAGGTAGGGAGTAGCGGCGTAGGCGGGGAACCCCCTCCTCCGCAGTAAGCGTCCCGGCACCCTTCGCCCTGTGTAGACCTAGCACTTTGCAGACGCTCCCTAGGCAGTTTCTAGGCTCCCCTAAGTCCCTCCTCCTGACTCCTCCAGTTCCTCGTACCTAGCCTAGAACAGTCCAGAGCAGCACCGAGGAAGGAGTGTCCAGCGATCCTTTCCCCAGGGTTGAGCTTGTGAGAGGTTCACTGTCTGAAAGTAGCTCCCATTACCCGGAACCCAGCTGGGGAGGTTGTGGACTGGCCGCTCAGATTGGGGCGCTTGTTTATGAAAAGAATTTCCTCTTTCTTAAAAGGGCAACGAAAAGAGTGGGGCCCAAAAGGAGCGGCGAAGGGAGCGGTCTGGCGCAACCCGAATAGCAGTCAGAGAGGGTGCCTGAGCAAGCGTACCTCCCCACGCCTTGGTGCTTACTGCTGGAGAAGATGGGAGCCGAGATAGCATGAAGGGGTAGGGGGCTGGCGAAGAAAGCTTCTCCAGACTCCCCTTCAGTTTCTCCTAAGTGTCCCCCAACTTGCTGCTGAGTCTGGCAATTCACTTGGCATTAATTGGGTGCTTTATTTTTTATTTTTCGTGATAAGCCCTGGGTTAGAAGTGGAGGAGAGGTAAAGCCCCGAATTAACGAGGATGCCAGCTGTCAAGGTGCTCTCGGGGCAAGGGGGTGAGAGGGCTAAATAAACTGAGGCAGGATGAGGGAGGCCTGCACCTGACACAGTGAGTTAGGGAGAAGACCACTGAGCACAGGATTTTGAAAGTTAAATTTGAAAGGGCTGTCAGTGAGCATGTCCAAAATTCTTGGTTCTCAGAGGCTGTGGCACGGGGTTGGGGAACCCAGGAGGAGGGGAAAGCGGATCATATGAATAGCTAGGGTTAGGACTTAGGATTGAGCGCTGAGAAGGTAAGTGTGCCTCAGAACACTACTCCTCCGTCTACTGCACTTCCCAGCGCCCCTGCCAGGGAATGGCGGGTGGCTGCTAACAGCAGTTCCAGGGGACAGGACACTCTTCAAGCCTCGCTGCATACACTACCACACAGGCATAAAAAGAAATCTTAGCCGAGCATTGGGGCACACTCCTTAAGAAGCAGGTGGATCTCTATGCACTGGAGGCAAAGCCAGCTCTGTCCAAGTAGCAAATTTCAGCTCAGCAAAAGCTTCATAGTGAGACTCGCTCTCAAAATTAATACGGAGGAGGAGGAGGGGGAGGAGGAGGAGGAGGAGGAGAAGTCATCATCTTGGGGTCAGTGAGATGACTCAGTATATCGAGGTACCAGGGTACCAGTCACCATTCCCGAGGATCAGAGTTCAGTCCTTGGGACCTACACGGGTGGATTCTCTAGCTCATGCCTGCTCACACACACAAAAATAATGATTTATCCCGGTACGCGCCACAGGGTTTCTCTGTGTAGCCCTGGCTGTTCTGGAACTCACTTTGTAAAAGAGACTGGTCTTGAACTCAGACATCTGCCTGCCTCTGCCTCCTGAGTGCTGGGATTAAGCCAACCTGTCTGGTTTACCAAGGCCCAAGGTCAGGGCTAAGGGCAGCCATTTCCAGCCAGAAGCTGGCCCTTAGCGTTCCTCCATCACCGTGGTTGCCCTAATGACCCCAGCCCAAAACTCAAACTGAGTTTATGGAAAGAGGCCCACCTTAGAGTTTTCCTGGGACCTCCACAAGCCCTAGGTGGGAGTAATCTGCCAGGGTTCTGCTTCCCAGGAGCAGGCTGAGGGCCTTCTATCAGGCCTCCCGTCCAGGCCATCCACAAACGGGGAAACTGAGGTACTGGAGAGAAGGACCCTTGTCTCAGTTGCCTGACAGTATCCTGCTTAGTCCCCGGATCGAAGCCCACACTATTGTTTTTCTTGGGGATGAGTATTAAAATAATAATCATAGGGGCTGGAGAGATGGCTCAGTGGTTAACAGCACTGACTGCTCTCCCAAGAATCCTGAGTTCAATTCCCAGCAACCACATGGTGGCTCACAACCATCTGTAACGGGGATGTGTCTGGTATACTCATATACATAAAAGAATAAATCTCTAAAAAAATAATCGTAATAAATTGTGTGGGTAAAGCCCTTACCAACTGCTGGGAGAGAGGAGACAGCAGTGGGACCTATGCTCCCCTGCGAGGAAACAAACAAACAAACAAACAGCCCCCACCCTCTGGACTGGCCTGGAATTCTCACGATATGGCACCAGAACAGGGCGAGGGCCAGCAAGCTTCCGGCAGAAGGTGGGAGGGACCCCATCTAGGCTCTCTGGCTCCATAAGGGATCCCCAGCTAAGGCCTAGAGGTGGTGATAGGGCTTTGTTTGGGGTGGCTTCTGAGGACTAGTGTGAATTTAGAGGGCAGGCTCCTGTGTGAGTGTGTGTGTGTGTGTGGGGGGGTAGGGTGTTGGGGAACGACTGGAATCAAGGCACCAGCCACAAGCCCAGTCGCTGGCCCGGGGCTCATTCAACTTCGGGTCACACATTTCCTGTTGGGAACAGTGCATGGCCAGCTAAGAAAGCTGAGGCACCCCCGGTGGGTCTGGCCAAGAAGAGGCGCTCGGAGAGAGGTGGAAGGGCCTGGGCTGATGCCTTCACTTTCTCAAGCTGTCCCCTCTTCTGTCAAAAAGGAAAGAGGGGGATCTTTCCGAGGAGTCCATTGGATCCCGAGTGCAATTAAGGGCGCGCGACCCAGGGCACCAACACACGGAGGCGAAGACCTTGGGGTGTCAGGATGGCAGCCTTGGGGCTCCCCAAGGGCAGAAGGAGGGGTCAGGTGTCAGCGTCCCACACTCCTTGCCGGTCTGGGGCACCGAGCTGGTGCAGCAGCATCTCAGGGGCCAGGCTCCCAGCCCGCTCTCTGCTGGGAAGCCACAGGACGCCCACCCCGCCACACCCCGCCACAGGGCCCAGGGGAGGAAATGAGGCGTGCGTGTCAAGGCTTGGCATTCGTGTTTTTTAAATTAAGGCGAATGAAAGGAACTTTGTAAGACAGGAAAAATAAAAAATAAAAATAAACGAACCGCAGCCCGAGAGCGGCGCAACTGGGGGCTTCCTGCGAGAAGATTCTGTATGTAAACGCAGATCCAGGCTCTGGCTGGGGTGTGTCACCAGAGATCCGGTGACACGTGTGTTTAAAATCTGAATGGTTGCAGTCTCAGGCGCCTAAGGGCGGGCGCTGGGCCCTCCCTCCGAGGGCGTCCCTGGGCACTTGGGAACACAGCCAGCCCTAGAACTGGCCCCTCTAATAATCACAGATAGGGGCGGTGGGGTGGGGGTGGAGGGCCTCTAAACAAGGTGGTATTTCTTCTAGTTTGATGGGATTTGGCTCTGCCAAGGACGAGGAGGCACGTTCCAAGCCGAGAGAACAGCACGTACAAGATACAAGGCCCTGCGCAACAGAGGCTCGGCTGCCAGGGGAAACGCTAAGTGTTTGGCAGGGGAAGAGGGCTAGATTTGCTACAGGACAATCGGTAAAGGTAGGCGCAGACGTGGAATTTTCACATCTTGTGATGTTCTGCAGTGTGTGCTGATTGTTGGATCACGAACATAATTTAGGACTGGAGAGGTGGTTCAGCCATTAGGAGAAATTACTGCTCTTACCGACCACCTGAACGAGTTCAGGTGCCAGCACACACATAGGGCGGCTAACAACTGCCCGTAACTCGACTCCAGGGATGGCGCCCTCTTCTGGCCTTTGAAGACTCTGGCACACATACACAGAACTAAAAATCAATCTTTCTACAACTCCATAATTTGATGAGTTTGCATAACTGGAGCTAGCAAAGAATGCCTTTTTTTTGGGGGGGGTGTGATATCCACAACGTTAGACAAAAGACCCACTGTAAAAGCGGTGAGAAGGCTTAGGGGGTAAAGCCTGACCACCTGAGTTTGATGCCGCTCCCAAATAGAAGAAGAGAACTTCTGATCTCCACCCGCAGAATGTGTATCCTCCTCCACACAAGTAAACATAACTTTAAATTTTTTTAGGGGCACATTTTACTCTTAAAAGGATCCTATTTCCGTTCCTAGAGCCCACGCCCTCTATTAACTCCAGTTCCAGAGGAATCTGTCGCCCTCTTCTGCCCTCAGAGTGCGCATACATATTTACAGGCCATACACAAAGAATATTTCAAAAATTTAAAAAATATATATAAAAAACCACTTTACAGAAAGTTAGCGTCATCCCATTTTCCAGAGGAACAAACGGAGGCAGCTCGCGTCAGCACTTTGGAATGCGCGGAGGTGGAGCCCCATCGTCCTCGGGCACTCCGGGACGGGGCGCTCGGGGCGGGCTTCAAGCCCCGGGGCTCCGTGGCCCGCAGCGGCGGCTTACGGCCGTCCGCTCTGCCACGCAGCCGCAGACGCTTGGTCGGGCCGGCACACCGCAGGAAGAGAGGCGACGCCCCCTGGATCTCCGCAGGAACCCGGCCCGCCTCCCAGCCCGCCAGGCCCCAGAAGTGATGAAAGCTGCGGCCGAGTCCCAGCCGCGCCGAAGCCGTTGCCCTTTTAAGGGGAAGCCTTGAAACGGCGCCCGGGTTCCATGTTTGCATCCGCCTCGCGGGGAGGAAACTCCATGTTGTAACAAAGTTTCCTCCGCGCCCCCTCCCTCCCCCTCCCCCCGAGAACCTGGCTCCCCTCCCCTCCGAAGCTCGCGGGGATCCCTCCCTCCCACCCTCCCCTCCCCCCCGCGCCCCGATTCCGGCCCGAGCCGGGGGGGAGGCCGGGCACCGGGGCCAGAGTCCGGCCGGAGCGGAGCGCGCCGGGCCCCATGGACAGCTCGGCCGTCATTACTCAGATCAGCAAGGAGGAGGCGCGGGGCCCGCTGCGGGGCAAAGGTACGCGGGCGGCGGGAGGGGAGAACGGGGCTAGGGGCCGTCCCCGCGCCGCGGTCGCTGCCACTGTCCCGGGCGCGCGCCTCGGCCCAGGCCGAGCCCCCGCCAGTGGGGCCGGAGAGAGTTTGAACTCCGCGAGAGTCCGAGGCGCGGGGCGGGGCCTGGCGCCACTCGTGCGCTCGGCTATGCTTGTAGTGGGGAAACTGAGGCAGGAGGCGGGCGACGGGCTGGGAGGCTGCCGATTCCCGGGCGTCGCCCCCTCCCCCAGTTTGGCGCCAATGGGACTCGAAGGTGGGGGTGAGGCGGCCGCCTGGCCACCCGCCGAGGCTCCGCCCCCTCCTGGCTGAGGTCTGGAAGGGGTGCCGGGGTGACAGCGGGCTGGGGAGTCTTGCAGGGATCTCCCGCCAACACACAACCAGGTCCCCACAAACTTGGGCGTCACTCGTGGAGGTGCGGACGACGCCCTCGGAGGCAGAGAGCCGCTAGCTTTGCAAGGCAGACTTGGGGGCCTTGTGTCCAGCTGGGCACGCGGCACCCCGGCTGCAACAGGCCAGGCCTGGTGGCGGCGGGCCTGTGCACACGCACCCACCCTGTAACGGGCCGGCCTGTGCGCAGACCCTGGGGCTGGCAAGAGTGGGGTTCACCCCCCTCCGCTGTGTGGATTTCAAGCTTGGGAAGTCACTCGGGGTTTGTCCACTATCCAGCCCTAGCTCTTTGGGGTGGAGTGGGGGGCTGGAGGCAGAAAGGATTAGAGAAGAGGCTTGGTGGGGGTAGGTCTGTCAGTGAGACAGGCCGCTGCTTCTCAGTAAGTCTAAGGTTGAGACGGGGCGGGGTGAAGGAGGTGGGGCCGGCGGGGCTGACAGCCCTGGGACACTGGCCTCTGGGCCCAGGCCCAATGAGGACTTTGGACTCACTGGGTAGACAGAATGGAGGGAGAGTGGGAGTGGACGACGGGGCCCCGAGCCCTGGCGGTCCTGAGCAGGGGCTGCTCAGGTAAGGTCCACCTGTGGGGTCAGATGATTGAGAACCAACCGTGAGAAAAATCGGTCCCCTCCTCAAGCCACCTACTCCGTAAAGTGGCTGCCCTCTTAGCCACACCAGATTTCCTTAAGTAGCAGAGTTGCAGGAGCCCCGGAGTAGCCTGTGGTGGGGTCCCTGGAAGGGGGTTTTTTCTGGAGGACAGCCAGCCAGAGCCACCCTGGTCTCCTGATGGAGGGAGACCGCTCACCGTTCTCTGTGCTCGGGATTGAGTCCCGAGTGCATGCAGCCAGTATGCCCACATTCACGTCTTGCTTCAGGTGACCAGAAGTCAGCAGTTTCCCAGAAGCCCCGGAGTCGGGGCATCCTCCACTCCCTCTTCTGCTGTGTCTGCCGAGATGATGGGGAGCCCTTGCCTTCCCACAGTGGGGCTCCCCTGCTGGTGGAGGAAAATGGCGCCATCCCTAAGGTTTGTGGTGATGAGGAGGGAACTGCAGGTGCACCCGGACCTAGCCGGAAGTGGACTTGGCAGACAGGGGTATGGGGCCGAACTTCACAGACACACGTGCAGACCCTAAAATGTGCAGAGAGGGAGACCGATTGCCCATTAGGTCCTCCCCTTTCCAACCTCCCCACCGCAGCCTCCTATCCTAGCTCACGCTTCCGCCTTCCTTATTGGTGGGAACTTTATGAGGCGGGGAAGAAGGAAAGATCCATATAGCTTACCCTTGGCTCATGGTTTGCAAGACCCAAAGCTGGGGAGGGGGTAGAAGGTCTGGTTGGCTGCTCATATAGAGATCTGGGGCGGGAGGTCCGTGTAGGAGGTGCCCTCCCAGACCAGCCCCTCCCCACAGCACACCCCCGTCCAGTACCTGCTTCCCGAGGCCAAGGCCCAGGACTCAGACAAGATCTGCGTTGTCATCGACCTGGACGAGACCCTGGTGCACAGCTCCTTCAAGGTGGGCCCTGCCCAGCAGCTCTCAGCCTACAGTCTCTTGAGGGGGCCTACCCGGCCAGGGAGGGAGGTCTCTGCCGAATTTCCACCCAGGGGATTCCCTCCCGCGCCAGCTGCAGCCAACCTTCTTTCCTTACAGCCCGTGAACAACGCTGACTTCATCATCCCAGTGGAGATTGATGGAGTGGTCCACCAGGTGAGGGGCAGAGGGAGGTGGGGGGGTTGGTGTCTGCACTACACCCAGGTACCTCCCACCAATCTTGAGAGAGCCCCACATGGAGCACTAATAGATGGGGCATGTCCAAAGCTCAAAGAGGGTGAGAACCCAAGACTCCCTGGTCCTCCAGAGATGGAGGCAGACTCCAGACCTGCAGACTGGGCTCCTCCTATCTTGTGGAACTCTCTTTCCTCTCTTACCCCCACTGCCCGGGACCCAGTTCAAGTAATTCAGGATAGGTTGTGGTGCTGGCCAGCCTGTTCTCCATTACTTGGCTCGGGGGCCGGTGCCCTGCAGCCTTGGGGTGAGAGGGCTAACCTGGACTCCTGCATTTGGATAAAACCAATGTGGGAAAGGGAGTGACCCCCACTCGGTGAGGTGGGAGCACCGGAGTCACATTCTAATCCTCTTTAGGAAGGGGGATGGTTGGGAAAGCTTGCGGCCCAGCTTCTCTAGACTGTCCTACCTCCTTCACTATTCCTGCCCCCTTTTTGTTGATCACCCCAAAGCCCGTGGGCCAGCAGCCCCCTCACTGGCTCGCTCCCCAGGTCTATGTGCTGAAGCGGCCCCACGTAGATGAATTCCTTCAGCGAATGGGCGAGCTCTTTGAGTGTGTGCTGTTCACTGCCAGCCTTGCCAAGGTGAGCCCTTGCCGGGGATCTGGGTCAGTCATACCCTCCCACCCACTGTGAACATGTATTTTAGCTGCAGCCCTGGACATTACTCACTCTGAGGTGTCTTTCCTCCTACCCCAGTATGCAGACCCTGTAGCTGATCTGCTGGACAAGTGGGGAGCCTTCCGTGCCAGGCTGTTTCGAGAGTCATGTGTCTTCCACCGGGGCAACTACGTAAAGGACCTGAGCAGGCTGGGCCGAGACCTGCGGCGGGTGCTCATTTTAGACAACTCACCCGCCTCCTACGTCTTCCATCCAGACAATGCCGTGAGTACACATGAGCCCCGGCGGCTGAGACAGAGACCAGAGCACATGTGTGGTGGCCTCCCCAGCCTTACGTGGGGTGTTAGCGGGGGCTGGTATTGTCCTATTACCTGTGTCACTATTCCACTCTGCCTGTGTATGGAGGGTCCTCACCTCTGGCTGGGGTCCCCATTTGACAGTCTTCAAAGCTACCAGATATGGCCTGTTAATGGGACAGAACTAATGTAGTCAGTCCCAGTTAGGATCCTACTGAATGAAACACAGTAAGCTTAACTATGTTTGTGAACATTTTGCTTGCTGGTATCTACAAATGAATTCCACTGTCAGCTGCCCAAAAAAGAAAGAAAGGAAGGAAGGAAGGAAGGAAGGAAGGAAGGAAGGAAGGAAGAAAAAGGAAAGGAAAGGAAAGGAAAGGAAAGGAAAGGAAAGGAAAGGAAAGGAAAGGAAAGGAAAGGAAAGGAAAACCCAAAAAGTATGTGCCATATGGGCAGGGACGGGCTGGACAGGGGACACCCTGGGACACTGGCCCTCCTCACTTTCTTGTCATCTCTCCAGGTACCAGTGGCCTCGTGGTTTGACAACATGAGTGACACTGAGCTACACGATCTCTTACCCTTCTTTGAGCAACTCAGCCGAGTGGACGACGTATACTCAGTGCTCAGACAGCCTAGGCCTGGGAGCTAGTGAGGTGTCTTGGGGCCAGGACCTGCCCCTCACCAAGGCCCACGCCTCTTCCCAGCAGACTGTGGGCACCTGCCTGTGCTGTTAACAAAACCCGTGGGCTATGTCATGTTCATGGCCCTGGGGAAGAGGTGTCTCCCTGGCCATGTTGCGTGGAGGACAGTGAGCCCTTGGGTCCCTGTGTCAGTGCCTTCAAATTTAATCCCCTCTTCTCAGGGGACCTGGGGAGCCCTGCCTGCTGCTCCCCACCTCTGTCTTCTCTTCTCCACGCTGCCATGTTTCTCTGCTGCCAAATCGGGCCTCTTCGCCCCAGTTCTGCTTTGGGGGTAGGGACAGGGTTTTTGCTGCCCCTTACCTTGGATTCCCCCAGTCGGGAACAGTGGACACCCAAGTGCCTTGCATACAGCCCTTTTTACTTGTCAGCTTTCCCAGATCTAGGCTGACCTGAGAGAAACCAATTTCTCCCCTTCCCCTCCTCCCTCCTGGGATGATGGTACCCCACCAGTTTCTACGTGGGAAGGAGAGGAAGAAAGTGTATTACAATACACTTGTAAAAGAGCTGGGGGCCCTCCTCGGGAGGAACGGTCCAGCTTGTCCAAGGCTGATGGCTGCTCATATATCACTTAAGTTCCAAGTCTCCCCAAAGCCCTGGGGCTTGGCAGGATGCCCCCATGGTGCCATATAAATATGTATATGTGTATATAGATTTTTAAGGGAAGGAGAGAGGAAAGGGTGGGAACAGACCCTTCCCTTCACCCTTCCCTGGGCCCAGAAATTTGGGGAGGGAGGGAAAGGATTTTTACATTTTTAAAACTATTTTCTGAATGGAACAAGCTGGGCTGAGGGGTCAGGCCTGGTTTTCTGTCTGTCCCAACCCGTTTACTCTTCATTCAAAAAAACATTTATTGAGTACTTTCAGTGCCCAGCAGTGAGCTAGTCCCACCAGCTTAGTGGGGGTGGAGATGGGGTGTCTGCTTCATCCATGCCTCATCCCTAAGCCCCGGACATCATGTCATGTGCCTTCAGAGTATCAACAGGAGGTGGAACCTTCTTGGGTTCGGGAGGTCTCCAAACCTTACCAAGCTGCCTCCTCTTGTGCCAATTCACCTCCCTTCCCTGTGCCCTGTGCAGCCTCCTCCATGGCCCCCTGCTGGCTGGGGGCAGCTCCCAGGTCTCTGCCAACTCTGACTTGTGTTTTTAAAGCCCCTCCCCATACCTGCTAAGTCTGGAGTTCAGACCCTTAAGCTCTCTCCCCAGATTGTGAGGGTTAAGTGGACCCACAAACTAGTGCCGAGGGAGTTGATGAAGGGGGAGAGGATATGGTTGGCCGGAATCAGATGACCTTCCCAATTAAGTGCCTTCTCTGTGACCTGAGCACCTCAGTGTGATAACTAAAGAGAAAGCTAGACCCCCTCCTATTCTGCCTCTGTGGTTTTTGGGGCAGGGACTTGAAGTGCGTAAATGTCTCACACTTGTGACTACAGTTTTGACTCTTTTTCATAACCCTACTGGACAGGAGGAAGCCAAGAGGGACAGCCTGGGCACTCGATCTGAGTTCGATTGTTAGAGCCCACGTGATGGAAAGAGAAAACGCACTCCCATAAGTTGTCCTCTGACCTCCTCACATGCACCCTAGCACGAGCTCTCCCCCCCTACAGATACACGCACTCTAAACAAATAAAAAATAAACAAAAACCACCGTGCCCCCACCTCTGGAATGCGGGGCGGGGCGGGAGACGGAAGGCTGGGCAGAGTCGGGCCGCCCTCAGCCCACTGCCTTCCGGGCAGTGGGGCCAGCAAGGAGGAGACTGGGTGGGGCGGGCGCCCGAGGCCTCCCGCCCGCATTGGCCGTGCCCTAGCCACGCCCCGCGGCCGCCTGCCAGCGTTGGCCACGCCCCTCCGGCCAAATTTGTCTTCCGCGAGCCCCGCCTGGGCGGGGCAGGAAGCGCCAAGCCAAGCCGTTGATTGTCGCTAGGGGCCTTCCTGCCCTAGGGGACAGACCCTGGGCTCCTAAGCTTGGCGCCCCCGGGTCTGGAAAGGACGAGGGAGCTTGCCTTGTCCACCTTCCTCTGAAAGCATGGGGCTTCAGACGTCCTCCACTCACAGGGGAGAAGGGATGGTGTACACTTCCCGAATACTGTTCCCTGTCCTCTAACGCCACCTCCTCAGGCCATCCCTTCCTTTTCACCACCAAGAATTTAGCTCCGAGCCTTCTTTTTGCTCCAGGTGTGTGTGTGTGTCTGTGTGTCTGTGTGTCTGTGTGTGTTTGTGCAGTAGGGGGACCGCAAAAGGTGTGAGGCCGCCCCTTTTCGCATTCTGCCTACCCTACCCGACCCCATTACTTTTTACCCAATAGAAAAGGGCCAGGAAACTCCCACCTGAAAAGAAGCCTACCCTAGAATCAGCTCTGGTCTGTAGCTGTAAGGACTCAAAGAGCCTTTTGCACGATTTATACCTTGCCCTTGGCCTCTGCCCGCCCTCAGCCAGAATCAGGCTTGGTTTCCTGCTCTGTATGCAAACGGTAGTCGCCTCAAATTTGCATCCCGGAGACCAGACAAGCAGAGTACCAGCTTCCATTGAGACTCAATCAAACTCCCCTATCCCGCAACCGCACACTCTGCCCACGCATAATTAAATTCAACCACATGTGTGGGTACTTCCTTGTCATCACCAGCCAGTGTCAGGCTGTGCTTCTGCTCTCAAGGAACTCGTCTCAACATTACCGCAAGCAACTTTAGTTTCCGGAGCTGGAGAGATGGCTCCGTGGTTAAGAACACTGACTGCTCTTTCCGAGGATCCCGGTTCAATTTCCAGCACCCAATCGGTAGTTCAGAACCATAAGAAACTCGAGTTCCAAGAGATCCTATGCCCTCTTCTGGCCTCCGATGGCACTGCAGGTATATGGTTCACAGCTATACATGCAGACAAAATATTAAAAAAAAAAAAAAAAAACGAGTCGGAGGATAAAGAAGAAAACTGCCATTAATTCCAGAGTGGTGGAGAGATACTATGTATCTTTTAAGTATGAGTATTCTTTCTCTAGGATCAGCTGCCACTACCGAGCATCGTTTATGTTTCTTTGGTGTTAGTCACTCCAGAGAGGCCTCTGAGTGTAAGTCCCTCAGGGGCCCATTGGGAATATTTCTGGAATTAAAGCATGATTAATTAATTTTTAAAAGTCCGAGAAAGAGAAAAGGAAATTTTCATAGCGAGTGCAGGCATGCGTGCAACCTGACATTTAAGGGAAGAAGTAACTTTCTAGAGAAGCCACATCTTGACTTGGCCTTTGATCATTGTTAAAATCCCTATCGGCAGGGGCTAGGGCATAGCATGCCTGAAGCCTGGCATTTTAACCCCAGTACTGGAAAAAAAGAATCTGGTGGTAAATCAGAAAGACTCATGACTTACTATTTCTGTGGTCCATTTCCTCAGCCCTGAGGTAATGTTATCTACTTGTTGACTGAAGTCTGTGGACCCTCTAAGCCCCCTTGATAGTTGGTTTTTGTTTGTTCGCTTTGTGTTTGAATTCTGGGAATTGAACTAAGGGCCTCAGAGATGCCAGACAAGTGTTTACCACCAAGAGCTATACTTCAGCCCCAATCTAGGCACTAAGACAGTGAGGAGTACTGAGTACTGAGGTTTCAGTACTTACAGTAAGTATGAAGGATGAGTAAACTTGGGGAAAGCTGCCTTAGCTGACTGTGTCACAGGGAAGTGAATAAATGAGAAAGAGACGTTGTCTTTTGAGACAGCATCTTGTGAAGTCCAAGAGATCCTCCTGCCTCACCTTGTAAGTGCTAAGAGTACAAGCTTATGTCACCAAGGTAAGAAATGTAGAGACTTTTTCTTAACAGAGTACAGAACTCTTTAGTTCAGTCAAGAGTGTAACAATAAAAAAGATAAACAAAGGGTCCTGGAGAGATGACTTGGTGTTTAACAGTGCCTTCTGTTCTGCCAGAGGACCCATGTTTAGTTCCCATATCAGAAGCTCACAACCGCTTCTAACCCCAGTTCCAGGAAAGCAGACACGTACCCTTCATTAATTAAAAACAATAAACCTTACAATGATTAAGGTTTAAGCGAGGTTAGCAGTGGAGATGCACACACCTGTAATTCCAGCACTTAAGAGGCCGGGGCTGGAGAGACGGCTCAGTGGTTAAGAGAACTGACTGTTCTTCCAGAGGTCCTGAGTTCAATTCCCCAGCAACCACTTGGTGGCTCCCAACCACCTGTAATGGGATCTGATGGATCTGGTGGGTGTGAAGAGAGCAAGGAGTACTCACATACATAAGATAAATAAATCTTAAAAAAAAAAATAAAAGAGGCTGAGGCGGGAGAGATAGGAATTTATCCCATTGACAAATCGGAGACCAGACTGAGCTATAGAAAAGCCTTGCCTCAATATTACAAAAAACCAAAAGGATTTAGGCTGGGCTTGCTTCGTCTACTTGTTTTGTGGGCTCAACAAGGTTGTCTAGGTTCCCAATGCCTGGTGATAATTTAACCTAAAGGATCATAATTCCACTTAGGAATGCTATCCCTGAATATTATCTTAGTTTCCAGATAATGAATTTTTTTTGTCTTTTTTTTTTAATTTTTTCTCAAATCATAATTAATTCACACAGGGGTATAAACACAGAAAGGCAGGGTGTGGGGAAGGGAATGACACTAGAGTGTGGGTGTTCAGGGGGAATACAGATATCTTCAGAACCAGGTATCGGCTGGGTGAAGGTTGAGGGGACAAGTCACTATGACTCTGCCTGTGACTTGCTTGTCCTTATCTAAATTGGTATTGTCTGCCAAGGCTACCTATTTACAAGGTCTATGACTACTCAGGCTTATAAATTTCCACAAAAGCTGCCTGTTGACATTAGCTTATAGCCACCAGATAATGAATTTTTGTTTGTTTGTTTGTTGTTTGAGACAGGGTCTCATGTCACCCAGACTGGCCTCAAAGTTGATACATAGCTAAGGATAGCCTTGACCACCTGAGCCTTCTGCCTTTACCTCCCAAATGCTGGGATTACAAATATATTCCTCACCCAGCTTTAGAGGTCAATTTATTAGGGAAAAGTTCTAGTTGCCAACTCTCGGATTTGCATATCGGGATACCTTCATCCAGATAGCTACCACCCAGTGCTAGCCACTTATCTCAGTCCATCTTGCTAGAGAAAGTGCAAAATGTAGTTAGTGTAACCGAAGCACAAGCCGAGTCTGTTATACCTGGAACCCTGACTCTTGTGACTGAGGCTCACAAGAATGGAACCTACAAAATACATCATGCCACCTAGTGTGAAAAAGAAATTAGGAACCGATCAATGACCACAGCTTGCAATGCTGTGGATGTCTGTGAGAGGCTTGGGGGTTTGAAAAGCACGTGGATGCCTAGACACACAAGGGCAGCTGCTGGGGATTGAGCAGTGACTTCCTGCTGGAGGAAGGCTTAAAGAGCAGGGGTCTATAAGGTGGCTTGGGGGATACGGCTGAGCAAGGCTCCTGAGCAAGGCTTCAGAACTCTCTGTATCAGGGAGTATAGGAAATGCCAAGAATGTAGGAATGACATCCAAGTGGAAGAGCATGGGAAAGCAGACCTCTCGTATTTTAT
>NW_021621338.1:4002416-4009916 GCF_004785775.1 Grammomys surdaster
TATTTTATTTTATTTTATTTTATTTTATTTTATTTTATTTTGAGATGATGTATCTCTGTGTATCTTTGGCTGTCCTAGAATTCCCTCTGTAGACCAGGTTGGCCTCAAACTCAGAGATGCACCTACATCTGCCTCCCAAGCATGTGTCACCACACCTGGCTCATTTTTATTTTCATCTTGTTTCAATTTATTTATTTATAAACCGATCTCATTCATTCTAGGCTAGTCTCAAATTTCTCGTATAACTAAGGATGACCTTGAACTCCTAATCCTCCTGCCTCCCTGTCTCCAGGAATGAGATCACAGGCATGTGCCACCAAGATGGGCCTATGGGGTGCTGGGATCAAACTTGGGTCTTTATGTATTCTAGGCAAGCACTCTACCCACTGTGACACACTGCCAAATCCTTTTTCTTTTTTATTTATCCAGTTTTTGAGATGAGAGCTTGGAATGTAGCCTTGGCTGGCCTGACACTTCATGTGTAATCCAGGCCAACCTTGAATACATGGCACTCTGCCTACCTCAGCCTCCGAAGGTCCTTGGGATTACAAGCATGTACCACCATGTCCAGTGAAAGTGCTACCCTGCTCCCACCCCCATTTTAACAGGCATAGGGTACAACCGAGGGACGGGACCATAAGCAGGAGATCTGTGTGAAAACACCTGTCAACTGAACACTGGAAACTCAGAGAGGCAGACACACACCTGTCACCTGGACTTTGGAAACTAAATCAGGAATATGAAAACAGAAGCCGGTACTGGGAGAACACAGCCTCCGTCCTGGAGATGAAGAAAGGGCCTGAACTGGGGCAGTAGCAGAGTGAAGAGGATGCCTGTGGGAGGAGATAAAGTGACCGGGGCAGGAAGTGTGGCTGATCTGCTTCTGGGCAGGGGTGGAGGAGGAGGGGAGCAAGTCTGCATCCAGCTTCAGAGACACAGCCAGTAAAAATACCTCTAACTGTTCCTGGGATAGAGCAGCTGCTCTTATTTGCCTCCCCCACTTTCTGCTGGAAACAGATACTCGGTACAGCCCTGCTGACAGTAGTGTGAAATGGTGAAAGCCGCCCTGCTGACAGTAGTGTAAAATGGTGAAAGCCGCCCTGCTGACAGTAGTGTGAAATGGTGAAAGCCTTGGAGAAGGAGCTAACAGTATCAGGGAAAGCATGTCTTTTTTAGAAATTATTTGTTTTTACTTTATGTGCATTGATGTTTTGCCTGTATGTATGTCTGTGTGAGGGTGTCCGCTCCACTGGAAATGGAGTTACAGACAGTTGTGAGTTATCATGTGGGTGCTGGGAATTGAACTCAGGTCCTCTGGAAGAGCAGCCAGTGCACTTAACCACTGAGCCATCTCTCCAGCCCCTGTATGGTTTTGTTTTAATTAATTGATTTAGTGTGTGTGTGCTCAAATGCACGTGTGCAGAGTTCAGAGGATACCTTGCAGGAGTTCTCTCCTACCAGGTAAGTTTCAGGGATTGAACTCAGATCCTTGGGCTTGTCAACAAAGCCTTACTCACTGAGCCGTCTCACCAAGCCTGCTTTGGGCTTTTTGTTTGGTTGGTTTTTGAGACAGGGTATCACAGTGTATCCTTGGCTGGCCTCATATTTGCTATGTAGGCAAAAATGACCTTGGACTTGTTAGCTTTATTTATTTAAAAAAAAGATGTATATGGATGTTTTGCCTACATGTATGTTTACCACATGTATGCTGTGTCTGTAGAGGCCAGAAGAGGGTGCTGGATCCCCTAGAATTGGAGTTGTAGCTGGTTCTGAGCCACTATGGATGTTGGGAGCCAAACATAGGACTTCTGCAAGAGCAGCCAGTGCTCTTAGCCTCTGAGCCATCTCTCCAGCCCTGGCTTTACATTCCTGCTTTCTCCTTATGTGCCACTAGGTCCAGTTTATATAACTTGGTGGGGTTTGAGAATTTATGGCCAGTGACACTTTACTAGCTGGGTGACATCTGCAGCCCCAACTTTGAACTTCTGCTTTTCTGGCCTCGACCACACCCATGTGGTGGTATTGCAAGTGTGATCCGCCACAACAGGCTGAAAATGGTTTGGTTTGGTTTTTCACAATATAGGTCAGTTTGCATCTGAACAATCCTACCTGTAAGTATTTACCCTGTGGGTGAAATGTATACTGTTTGTAGCCTGCTACATGAAAGGGTACTGATTGCATTGTTGTTTATGATAGCTCAAGCATTTATAGCAGTTCAAGAACTCACAATAAACACTTGAAGCAACCTGTGTTGACCATCAAGGGACTAGTTAAGTAGACCTTAGTGTAGCTAGGCCAGAGAATTCTATATAGTCATGAAAAACCATAGGATGGGAGTTTATAAGCCAGAGTATCATGTCTTGCTAACCCCCTCACCCCCCCCCCCTTTTTTACATTTAGCAGAAAGGAAGGAAGGGAGGGAGAAAAGGAAGAATAGGTCTGAGGGAGGGGTTAGTTCAGTAACTGCCTTCTGTACACAAAGCTCTGTGTTTAATCATCAGCCCTGCAATTTTTAAAAATTAACTACAAAATGACAGTTGCTAAAGAAGTAGAAAGTGAGAAAACAAAGGATTTGTGTGTTGCCATCAAACTATCGAGACCGTGACTTCTATCTGTTGTGGTGGACCTATTGTTTCTTTGTTTTTCTGAGATAAGGTCTCCCCTGCTACCAAGGCTTGGCCTAGCGCTCAAACAATTCCCCTGCCTCAGCTAGCTGTGTAGCTGGGAACATAGGAGCAGACTATGGATCCCAAGACAATCAGGCAACAAACTTTACTTCTCGTGGCTTACTCTGGAATAACTTGACTCCCCAGTGTCCTCTGATGCCGTTCACAGTCATCGTCATTGAGCCTGTGCTGAGAGAATGAAGAGATTCACACAGGGACAGTGTCAGCAGCCGCCCTCTTCCACACCCCTCTGCCCCCCAACCCCCAGCTTGTTAGCGATCCAGAACCTCTGGCCCCACCCAGACCTACTGGATTGGTATCTCAGCTTGCAAAAATTCCGTGGTGATTTTAAATGATGGCTTCCTTTGAGACAGCAGGACTCTAAGATATTTCTGAAGAATGAAATGGTAGAACAAACAAAATAATATAATGCCTAAAACTCAGCGTTTGCTGCTGTTGTTGTGACAGGGTCTCATATAGCTCAAGCTGGTCTTGCTCACTGTGCAGCTGAAGACAGCCTTGACTTTCAGATTTTTCTGCTTCTACCTCCCAAGTGCTAAGAATACAAGCATGTACCAACACACCCAACGTAAGGGCATAACATTTCTTTCTTTAAAGCAAGCCAGCACATGCTTCATGGCTGACACATGAGGACTGTGAGTTCAAAGTCAGCCCTCTATACTCAGTGAAATTCTGTCTTTATAATATAATAAATAAATTTGAATTTTGATCCTGGGGCAGGGGAAACATTAGTTAGGTCTGGTTGTGGGGGGGCTCATTTAATAGAGTGCTTGCCTAGCATGCACAGAGCTGAAAGTTCAATACCAGCACCTTTTAAAGAAAATAGGTCTGGTGCACCAAGGACACTGGGATCCCAGCACTGGAGAGGTGGAGGCAGGAGGATCAGAAGTTTAAGATCATCCTTGGTTACAAAGCAAGTTTTCAGCCAGCTTGAGCTACATGAAATCTTTTTCGGTTTTGTTTTGAGCATGAATAAATAATACCATAAGGAGGTTGGGCATTGGTGGCAGACACCTTTAATCCCAGCAGAATTCAGGAGGCAGAAGCAGGCAGATCTCTGTGAGTTCGAAGCCAGCCTGGTCTACAAAGCTAGTTCCAGGACAGCCATGGCTACACAGAGAAACTTTGTCTCATAAAACCAAAGTAGTAGTAGTTAGTAGTAGTTGGTAGTTGGCAGTTAGTAGTAGGTGGTAGTAGTACTGCTACTAGTAGTAGTAGTGGGTAGTAGTTTGTTAGGTAGTAGTAGTAGTAGTTGGTAATTGGTAGTTGGTAGTAGGTGGTAGTAGGTGGTAGTAGGTGGTAGTAGGTGGTAGTAGGTGGTAGTAGGTGGTAGTAGGTGGTAGTAGGTGGTAGTAGTAGTAGGTAGTAGTAATACCATAAAGAAAACTGGGGTCCATCCATGATGGAGACATCTTATACGATGACTCTCTTGACCCAGGTAAGCTAATGTCATGGAGAAAGGGGAAAGGACTTTCCTAGATTAAAAAGTGCTGAGGAGATGCTTATTCTTGATTTGATTCCATATAAAAAGACTGATAAGGTCCAAGTGGAGATAATCAGTGGAACTGGACTCTGGACTGAAGACTCGATGGTTTTATAAATACTGGCACAGACTCTCAGGTGTGAAGATCACTTTCGAACCACAGAACAGAGAGCGCTCGTCCTCAGTGTGTGAGCACTGGCTGCAGAGTAGTGATATTTCATGAAACCTATCTTCACGCTTTGCACACGTCTCACACACACGACACATGTGCTAGCGCCTCAGCCCACAGATGGCTGTTACACTTGTCTCTGCTTTCCCATGTGGTTGACATTTATCATAACAAGAAATTAGAAATGTATGTATGTATTTGTGTGTTAAGGACAGCATCTAGGGCTTTTCACATTTCGGGCACATAGTTTACTAACTAGGCTGCTTCTAACAGTTTGAAACAATTAGTTTTACATTTACTTATTTTGTGTGCATGAGCAGCAGTGTATATGTATGTATATGAGTCATGTATGTGGCCAGTCAGAGGAGGATGTCAGGTCTGCAGCAAGTGAACTCACAGAGGGTTTTGTGTTGTTATGTGGTGCTGGGAACCAAGACTGGGTCCTCTGCAAGAGCATCCCCTTAACCATGGGGCTAGCTCTCTAGGCCTAAGACAATTTTCAATTTTTAAAAAATATATCTTCTCTGTTGCATCTGGTGACACATGCCTATACTTCCAGCACTTGAGAGGCTGAGGTGTGGGGATTATAAATTTTAGGCCAACCAGGGTGGAGCACGTGGCCCTGTCCTTTTTTTTTTTTTTTTTTCCACTGATGTCTTTCCTGTGTATGTGTCTGTGTGAGGGCGTCAGATCCCCTGGAGCTGGAGTTACAGACAGTTGTGAGCTACCACAGGGATGCTGGAAATTGAACCCAGATGCCGTTGGAAAAGCAGCCAGTGCTCTTAACTTCTGAGCCACTCCTCCAGCTCCACTTTTAGAAATTCTTAACCTTTTTTTTTTGTGTAGTATGGGAATTGAACGTAGGACTTTGCATATACTGTGTGCTGTGCTGTAGTGTCACTGAGCCCACACCCACACTGAGAATGGATATAGGCTAATGGCAAACATTTAGCAATGACAATAGTTGGATAGAGTTTGAAGACCCAGTTCTGAGCTATTGGTTAGCCTGAACTTTGCTGTCCTTAGCTCATGAGAAGACAGAAAAGTGAAGACTTGAGTCTAATCCTGGAAGCCACAATGGCGGGCGAGAACCCACCCCTGAAAGTGGTTCTCTAACCTCCACACACAACCATAATAGTTATAATGATAATAATAATTAGTAAATTCTTCTAGAAGGTATATATTGGGCGAGAGAGATGGCTCAGCAGCCAAGAGCACTTGCCTCTCTTACAGAGGACCTAGATTCAGTTCCCAGTACCCATATGGTGGCTAATAACCATCTCTAGTTCCAGTTCCAGAGGATTCCACAGTCTGGCCTTGCAGGCATCACATACACAGTACACAGACATACATACAGGCATAACCCACGTCCACATAAATAGATAAGGAAACTTAAAAGGCGCATGTGCTGGTGAAGGTGTACATACAAATGCTGATAGAAGACACTCACAAGTCACATACTGGAGAAGGATCTGAGACATTTCAAAATAGGTTATGAGCACTGACTCATGGGTAATTATCTATCCTGGAGTTTTCCCTTTCTGCTTTGCTTGCAACCGGGTGGACACTCCTTTTCATTCACAAGGAGTGCTACATTATTTCTAAACAAAACAGCACCTGCAGTATGTTTACTGTCCTCACTGACTATGCTGGAGCGTGCACACACACACACTTTCAGTCTCCAGAGCTCTCGGGAAGGTCAACGGGAGGCTGCCCTCAAACACCCTCTTTACCTTTCCCTCTTTTTTTGGTTTGTTTGTTTTTTTGTTTTTGTTTTTTTGGTTTTTTTTTTTTTTTTTTGGTTTTTTGAGACAGGGTTTCTCTGTGTAGCCCTGGCTGTCCTGGAACTCACTCTGTAGACCAGGCTAGCCTCGAACTCTCGAACTCAGAAATCCACCTGCCTCTGCCTCCCAAATGCTGGGATTAAAGGCGTGCGCCACCACCGCCCGGCTACCTTTCCCTTTTAAAGGACCAAGATTCCAGGGTGCCAGAAGATCTACAGGGGTCAGAGGCCGGGAGGGGGAAGCAGGCCACAGTTTCCAGAGACCTACAGCAGAGGGCAGCAAGGCAGATCCCCAGGTCCAGGACAGGGAAGTGGAAGCCCTTGGCTCCTGAGAATAGGAAGGCGGCAGAGCAGGGTTCAAAGGCACTGGTTTATGGCAACTCATAAAAGCAGAGGTTGTGTCTCACTCAGCAAGGAGGACGGGGAAAGGGCCTTGTGCCCACTGAGCGAGGGTCATGCTGAGTAGAAGAGATCCGTAGGGGTGCCAGGGGCCCCACCTGTCCCAAGGAAACCCCAAGGGTGAACTCTGGCCTTGGGTGCTGAGTTCCAGCTGCAAGGCCCCAGGAGTCCTGTCTCGTCCCATCCTGTGCCCCATCCCCCACCCCTTGCCACTTCTCTAGGGCAGGAGGGTGGTCTGCTGAGTTCCCCTCTTGGTGGGAGGGAAGAATGGTCCAGGCACCTGTGGCCTGCCCTGGTGGCAGTTGTCTACCTGCAGGGAGAGCCCAGGTCCTAGGCGGTAGTGCACCCCATCCCTGAAGCTGCAGAGCCAAGGGCGGGGCACACGCCAGCTCTGGCTGTCAGGTTGTTGCTGGGCTCTAGGTTCCCAGGGACCTGGGCACCTACCTCCCCACCCCCTCATCCATTCTCTCTGGGGCCCTATCTTCCCTTATATGGTGAAGGAAGTTCCTAGGAGGAGGGGGTGTGTGTGTGAGGACAAAGGTCGTTCTCCTGCAGCCAGCTTGCCACAACTTCCTAAGATCTCCCAGGTGGAAGCTGCCTCTTCCAGACAGGTAAGGCAATTGGGTGCAGGCACATGGTGACCACAGGTGGTTGGAGGGGACAGGGTCCTTGCTTCTCTCTGGCAGCTTGTGCTGTCTGTAGCACGTTGGTGTAAGTTTGGGGGTGAGGTAAGGTATTCTGAAACTCTGAAAGAAGCAAGAAGTTAGCAGGCTGTCTTGGGCCTTCAATGAAAGAAGTTCACAGGCCCTTGTCTCTGTAACCCACCCTTACCTCATGTTGGATGTCATTTGTGTAGATTCCCTGGGACTAAGGTGGCTCCTGGGACTCAGATTTCTACAATTAAAATCAGGACAGTCCTGAGGAAGCTCCGTGACGATATTTATTTCTTCTCTCTGGCTGCTCATTTTTGACCATGTCT
>NW_021621338.1:4014916-4049916 GCF_004785775.1 Grammomys surdaster
CAGAGCAAGCCCTTTACCAACAGAGGGGGCTTTTTGTGTTTTGTTTGGTTTTGCTTCCTTTGCATAAGATCAAGCAATCTGAAGTAGTGAGCTCAAGGCCAGCCTGGGCTACATGAGATCTTGTCTCAAAAAGTCTATAGAGGTGGGGGTGGGTGGGTGAGGGGGGAGATTAAGGCTAAAGAAGAGTCTTTTCTTTTTTTTAGAGATTTTATTTTTAGCTTATATGAGTACACTGTCACTGTCTTCAGATAGACCAGAAGAGGGCATTCAGATCACAAATGGTTGTAAGCTATCATGTGGTTGCTGGGAATTGAACTCAGGACCTCTGGAAGAGCAGTCTGTGCTCTTAGCCCCTGAGCCATCTCTCCAGCCCCTAAAGAAGAGTCTTAAGCTGGGTGTGATAACATACAGGATAGCCTGGGCTACATAGCAAGAGCTTGTTTCAAAAACATGGGAGGGGTATGTTTTAAGCGCTGGGCTATGTAACGGGTACTAAGGGAGCCAATGTAGGCATTTGAATAAGAGAGGGTCATCATCAAGCTGGGTGGGCAGGGTAGAGGCTGGACTATAGTGGTCAAGACTACCATAGGAAGCCATCTTGCTTCCCTTCTTCCTCTGGGCCTCAACCCTGGCTTGATGGCCACTGCTCTCACATGCCTTCTCCTCTAGGCTCACCCACCATGACGAAACTGACTGCACAAGTCAAAGGCTCTCTCAACATCACCACTCCAGGGATACAGATATGGAGGATCGAGGTGAGTTCTGTCTGGAGGGGAGTCCTGGGATTCAGGAAGGTGGAGGCAGCCTGGTGTTGCCTGTCTCCTCCAGCTCTGCCCTATGCTCTGCAGGGAGCCACCGATGCTCCTGCAGCCAGCTCCACCCAGGCTCCTCTCTATGCTCCTCCCTCACCTCTCTTCTCCACTTCATCTTAGCCTTCCTCTACATCCTTGTCCCCGCTGATCCTGTCTTTCTCTCCTGTCTCTTCTCTAGCTCCTGACACCTTTCCTCCCCCTGCCCCTTTCCCTACCTTTCATTCCTGGACCCTGATTTTTTCGAGTTTTTGGTATTTTGTGATGCTGCGGATGGAACCCAGGGCCACACCCAGTAAGGACTATCTCTAAGCTACAGCCAAAGCTTGTTGGACCCTGCATCCTCGACTCCCATCCCCTGGTCAGCTTCCTTACCTGGTGGTCCTGGTAGCTCATGTGACCTCTTTCCGACCTGGATCAGTTTGCTCTTCCTTAGGAAACCCAATAGTGTCCTGTTCCCGGGAGGCCACTGTACTGATCCCAGACAGCGCAGCCTAGTGATCAGCACTGCCCATAGCAGCCTTGAATGGCTAGACCTGAGTCTTGTTGCTTCAGTCTCCTGGGTAGGTGAGACTACAGGTCTGCCATCATGCCCACTGTGACCTTTCTCTCTGTCTCCCCTCAGGCTATGCAGATGGTGCCCGTTCCTTCCAGTACCTTTGGAAGCTTCTTCGATGGTGACTGCTATGTAGTCCTGGCTGTAAGTGGGTCAGGCCAGGATGGGGCTGAACAGAAAGCAAAGCCTGCTGGGTATTAGGGAGGAAACTAGAGGCTGGGGGCAGTGCTGAGAGGTGGTCTGGCTTCACCAATCAGTGTTTGCTAGAGTGTCCAGGCATCCAGCTGTGGGGCTCCACAGGGCTTAGAAATGTTTGTAAAAGTCCTTTCTAAACAAACAAACAAAAAATTCTCTCTGGATCAAGAGCCACAAATCCAATCAGCCTTGGGGGAACCTTCTGAGTTGGTCCACCTTGTACTACCACTACTATTATTTTATTATTATTATTATTGGTGTGTGTATGTTTGTGCATGCGTACATGTGCACGTGTACCATGGAGACAGTGTGGATTTCAGAGGACAACTTGGGGGGTGGGTTGTGCATCCCAGGGATTGAACTCATCACCTCACCAGTTGCTACGGCAGTCACTCTTACCTACTGTGCTATTTTGCTGGCCCTGTCTCCCCCAAAACCCACCGTCATCTTCATACCCCTTCCTGATGTTTACTCACCTACACTACTAAAGATATTTGTGCTTTTCTTATGTTAATTTGCTTCTGACTTTTAAATTCATATTACACTTACTCATTTTGTGAATCTGCACGTGCATGTGTGTATGTGTGTGCATGTTTGCACACGTGCCAAGGTGCACATGTTGCCACAGGATAATTTGCAGGAGAGTCTGTTCTCTTTTTCGTCTGTATGGGTCCTAGGTGGCAGCAAGTGTCTTTGCCCACTGAATCAGTCCTCTTGCCTACCCTGCTTCTAAATTTTGAAGATACACACTTAACAATTAACCACGTCCTTACTGAAAGTGAAAAGCCAAGCAGTGTGTCTCCGACTGAAAACAGCTATGATGTATTTACACAAAGATTGTGTGTGCAGCAGGTATACAGGATATCTGTGAATGCAATGCCTCAGAATCAATAACTACATAAAGAATATTTGAAAAAAATTACATCTAGAGAGCTGGAGAGATGGCTCCTCAGTTAAGAGCACACAGTGATCTGAGTTCAGTTCCCAGCACAGCACCTGTGTAGGTTGTCACACATCTGCCTGTGACTCCACCTCCAGGGGAGATATACATACACATATATACAATACATACATACATACATACATAAAATACATACATGTATATATATACAATACATACATATATATATATATACATATATATGAAATTAAAATAAATCTGTAGTGATGGTTATATAGATTTTTTTCTTGTCATTATTCTATAAACAGTACAGTATAGCACCTATTTTGACAGTACCTGCCTTCTATTAGGTATTATGAATCATCTAAAGGTAGTGTAAAGTCTGAGAGAGGTCTGGTACATTGCTTAGAATGTTAACACTGTATCCGGGGGACCCTGACTTCAATCCCTAGCCCGACAAGTGGGTGCATTGGCATACAAGCCTGTAATCCCAGCCCTGCTGAGGGAAAAAGAGAAATCCAGAGGGAAGCCATCCTCCATCCCAGAGTGCTCCTGCCCAATTTGAGCTACATGAGGCCCTATATCAAAATAAAATAAAATAAAATAAAATAAATAAAATAACAGTAACAACAAAGTTGGTTCTTGAGCCAAGGACTCCTCATCAAGCATAGGCCCCCCACAAGCTGAGTTCAAAACCTGAAGTGCAGCAAAAGGAGAGAACCAACTTGCAAAATTGTCCTCTGACCTACACACACACACACACACACACACACACACACACCCCAGGGCATGCCTATAACTGCACTTAAACACACATAGCCTGTTCCTGTGCACATATACGCACTTATATACACATAACTTTTTAAGCATAAGGGAGTGTTTTTCAGATTGTATACAAACATCACATACCATTTTACAGAAGGGGCTCAAGCCTGGGGGTCCTATCTCTCACGGACATTGAGGGACGATTGCAATACATTTGTTTGCTGATATAATCACCTTACTGGCCTCTGACTCACATCAGTCCACGTGAGTTATTTTTAAGATGAGAACCAGGCCCATAGAGGGGAAGCCGCCTTCTTTTCTCCATTGGTAGAGTGAGCTGGACCACAATTCAGGGCTCAACAGCAGCCCCGAGGCCTTCCTTGCTGCAGGCTCACCTGTGGCCCAGGGTCTGAGTGTGTAGGAGATCCTACAGGATGGGATAGGGGACCACGGGAACCCAGGCCTCACTACACAGATGCCCCTCACCCCCAGATCCACAAGACCGGCAGCACCCTCTCCTACGATATCCACTACTGGATTGGCCAGAACTCGTCCCAGGATGAGCAGGGGGCAGCTGCCATCTACACAACACAGATGGATGACTACCTGAAGGGCCGGGCTGTCCAGCACCGCGAGGTCCAAGGCAATGAGAGCGAGACTTTCCGGAGCTACTTCAAGCAAGGCCTTGTGTAGGGAGGGGAACAACTGGGGCTAGGGAGGACACCAAGACTGGTCATCAGAGGTGGGGACTGGGACATGGGAGCTGGCTGAAGAGACTTTAAGGCCCAGAATGTGAGAGACTCTGGTTAGTGGGAGGTGAGCTGGAAGGAAGCCGGAAGCTCTGGGGGCTCTGAGGGGATCACATGGCTTTTGTTGATTTTTTTTCCACCTTTCCACCCCTCACCCTTATTTCAGCTGTTGCTCTGCCCGTGGCCCTGTTCCTCTGAGTCTACTTTGCCTGGACTTACCCCTTGGGCCCTTCCGTGATTATGATTATGGCCTGTGAATTCTGTACCTTAGCTCTTGTCTACAGGGACTCCTCAGGAGTCACGCCCACTCAGGCTGTTACAGCAAGTCACGCCCACTCAGGATAACTGGCAGGTGGCTGTCCCAGTTGGGACCCGAGAGGGCCCCAGGCAGCTCAGGACTTTGGCACACCTCTTCCACCCGATGCCCTTAAGTCGGCTATCCTTTCTTTCCCAGGATCCGGAAAGGGGGCGTGGCTTCTGGCATGAAGCACGTAGAAACGAACTCCTGTGATATCCAGAGACTGTTGCATCTCAAGGGCAAGAGGAATGTGCTGGCTGGAGAGGTGGGCAAGCCCAACTGGGACACTGGCTAAGAACTGAGTGGGCAGAACGCAGGGAGGGTGGCTGGAGATGAGGCTGATGTGTAGGCTCTCAGCGGGCTCTGAACTTCCCTGTGCCCTCTAGGTGGAAATGTCTTGGAAGAGTTTCAACAGAGGGGATGTCTTCCTGCTGGACCTTGGGAAGCTTATCATCCAGTGGAATGGGCCAGAGAGTAACCGCATGGAGAGACTTCGGGTAACGTTGACAGAGCACCTCATTTCTGCAGTTCGGCATGCCCCATTTGCTTCAGCAGCCTCAGCATTACTTGCCCCAGTCAACCTCAACCCCCACCCCCGAAACCACCTCCACCCCACAGGCTTCTCTTTGGCTCTGGCACTTCTGGGGACAGGACCTTGTGTGAAAGTAGAGTTAAGTCTTCATGTACATGAGGAGGCATGCTGCTTGTGTGTACTTTTAACTAACCCTTATGGTAAAATATGTCTCCATAGTATGGCAGGCCCCATTCTCAGCCTTGGTTATCCAGGAGTGGGTGAAATGGGTAGAGCTTTGCCCTTGCTCTACCCAGAAGCTGGCCATCTGGTCAAAAAGTTATAAGGGAAAGGAAGAATCAGAGGAATGATTACTGGAGAAGTTTGATACTGGGCATACAGGGAGGCTTTGGGGATCAGATGGAGGTGAGGCAAAGGCCCTGGTGCAGGACGATGGCTGGTATTGCCCGTCAGCTCAGTAGGAACATGCTAAACAGGTAGCAGGTCTCATAGGCAGGATGTGAAAAGGAATTAGGTCTTCTACTGGCTACACCCAGCTAATGAAGCTTAGCTGATTTCTGAGTAGAAATGGGCTGGGAAAGGGAGCAGGTGGAATCCCAGCTTCACTATGTATGGGATGAAGATGTAAAGCCTGGTGCTTGAACAGTGGAGGAACAGTGGAGGCCCAGTTTCTGAGATGGATAAGACCTCAAGGGGAAAACAGAGGGCTCTTCTGACTATCTGAAGAGGCTCTGTCCTATGAGAGCCGAGGGCCAGGCTAGAGACCAAAGCACACAGGTGTTGCGGTTCACAAGGGCCCAGGGGCTCCAGAGAACCCACGAAGGGAGGGATCTTGGGCTAAAAAAAAGTGAACCACAGTGTGTGTACACATGAAAGCTGGCACTCATGGGACTATGTGTGCAGATACATGCTTGTGTGAGCTTTCATGGAACCGAAAGGTGTGCATGAATATATTTGTGTATAGGTAAGTTCATGTGAATTTGTGTATGCACTGTGAGTATATGTACCTTGGGCGGACTAAGTATAGTTCTATGATCGTTGAGGTTCGGCTTTTGTATGAAACCATGAAGGGAAACCATAAATTCCCAACAATGTCAAAACTACAGGTCCAGCAAGACCATCGCAGACACCCCTACACCCCCAATCCCCACCTATGATATCTACTTTCCCATAGCTTCCAACTCTTGCCTCACACACCTGAAAAGCCCTGTCTCCGCCCCTTGTCGATCTGCAGGCTGGGGTGGAGTTTGCCTCAGCAGACTTAAGGGTGGTGAACACTACTACCCTGTCTGCCAGCCTTCATGGGTCATCTGTGGCTTCTCTGCAGGGCATGACCTTGGCCAAAGAGATCCGAGACCAGGAACGGGGTGGACGCACCTACGTAGGTGTGGTGGATGGGGAGAAGGAAGGGGACTCCCCACAGCTGATGGCAATTATGAACCACGTGCTGGGCCCACGCAAGGAACTGAAGGCTGCGGTTTCTGACTCAGTGGTGGAGTCGGCCGCTAAAACTGCACTCAAGCTGTACCAGTGAGTTCTGGCCTGGGACATTCCTGGGTGCTGGGGCCTTCCTGGGTGCTGGGGCCTTCCTGGTCTAGGATACTCTGTCAGCGGCACCTCCTATTCCTCTCCATGCTTTCCTTTGTTTCCTTTGTTTCCTGCAGTGTGTCTGACTCGGAAGGAAAACTGGTGGTTAGGGAAGTTGCTACTCGGCCACTCACACAGGACCTGCTCAGCCATGAGGTGAGAGGGCCTGGAGGACCCAAAGCAAGGGACATCTATAAGACGCTAAAGCAGATTTAGTGGGGGAAAACTGGCACAACCTATCCCCACCCCCCCACCCCAGCACCACAGGCTCATTTTTTTTTCTCCCTCAATTGGCTCCAGGACTGTTACATCCTGGACCAGGGAGGCCTGAAGATCTTTGTTTGGAAGGGAAAAAATGCCAATGCTCAGGAGAGGAGCGGAGCCATGAGCCAGGCCTTGGTAAGGAAAGGGTCAAGCACAGCGGTTCTCCACCTTCCTAACACTGCGACCCTTTCATACAGTTCCTCATGTGTGGTGACCTCTAACCATAACATTATTTTCGTTGTTACTTCATAACTGTAATTTTGCTACTGTTATAAGTCATAATATAAATATCTGATATGCAGGATGTCTGATATGTGACCCTCAGATTGAGAACAGCTGATCTAGAAGCAGCTGCAGCAGCAGAAAGAGATTCAGACCAGGCCATAGCACCAGGCAGAGTCTAAGGAATATTCTGGGAAGTCAGGGATAGGGGCAAATGGACACGGTTGTTTGGGGCCCAAGGACCAAAATGTCACCAACTTCCTGGTTCTCAGCATGTAAGTGACCTGAGCACCAGACAAACCTAGGTCTCTTCAGGATATTGGGTGTCATTTCCCCATGCAAGAGTTTTGTCTAAGCTGATGGCTAGTCTTCCTTCAAAAAGACTGAGTAAGCTTAATGCTAGGCCTCAGGTCTGGAGTCAGTGTTGGATTGGAATGGATATTAGAATAGAATTGAGGTATAGTTTAGGTAGGGGTCAGATTTGTTGGGATCAGGGTCAGGACTCAGGGTTGGGGTTAGAGTCTGAGACACTATCGGGTTTGACCTTGGTTGAAGAGGGTTAGTATGGTTGAGATTGGAGCTGGGCATGTTCAGGATTGATGCTAGGTGGATCTGGCTGGGGTCAGGGTCAGGGTCAGGCTTGCAGGGGGTGTGCAGATCTAGGGACAGGTGGTAGTAGTATCCAGTGACCCCCTTTTTCCCCCAGAACTTCATCAAAGCCAAGCAGTACCCACCGAGCACGCAGGTTGAGGTACAGAATGACGGGGCTGAGTCCGCCATCTTCCAGCAGCTTTTCCAGAAGTGGACAGTGCCCAACCGGACCTCAGGCCTCGGCAAAACCCACACCGTGGGCTCTGTGGGTGAGAGCCCACACCACCCTCCTTCCTTTCCTGATTCCCCTCTTCCATACACATCTTACCTTGGCTGTCAGCTCCCTGGTGGGTACAGAGAGCCCAGAGGACCAAAAAGCTTGAAGCATCACAAAGAAAAGAGGAGCTAAAAATGATTTGTCTTTCATGTGGAATGGGGTTGAGCCTCCCTGGGAACCAAAAGCCTTCTCAGCAGACTATATTTGCTGAGGGCAAGAGGTATGCCGGACGCTGGGGGAGGCATCCAAATGAAAGGACAGTGTGTAGCCTTCGTCACCACGGGCTTCCTGCCAAGCTGGGAGGCAAGGCTGTGCTTGAAGTCGGAATGCTCCAGGGAGTCAGACTAAATAAAGCCCTGCTCTTCACCCTCAGTTGTCCTCAGTGCCCTGGGAGCCACTGATGAGGTCTTAGGGGCGTGGAGCTGTGACACACACTACTCTCTGTGTGTGATCTTGAATAGACAGCCGAATCTTTGGCTTTAGGCTCTTCATCTATCATGGGGGTCTACCAATACCAGCCAGCACTCAGAACTGTAGTGAGGATGTGGGCCACCTCAGCTAGTGATGGTTGGTGTCCTCATCTCTCCAGCCAAAGTGGAGCAGGTGAAGTTTGATGCTCTGTCCATGCATGTACGGCCTCAGGTGGCTGCCCAGCAGAAAATGGTGGATGATGGGAGTGGGGAAGTGCAGGTGAGTGTGAGGGACAGGGGAGGACAGGTGGGTGGGAAGGGGTGGTGGAACCCAGGCTGGACCTCATACAGGACTGATTCTGGTCCCAGGTGTGGCGCATCGAGGACTTAGAGCTGGTGCCTGTGGAGTCCAAGTGGCTGGGCCATTTCTACGGTGGTGACTGCTACCTGCTGCTCTATACCTACCTCATAGGCGAGAAGCAACACTACTTGTTGTATATCTGGCAGGTAAGGTCCTGCCCACCCCACCTGCAGCACATCTGCTCAGTTCTCTCCACCCCACCTGCAGCACATCCGCTCAGTTCTCCACCCCACCTGCAGCACATCTGCTCAGTTCTCCACCCCACCTGTAGCACATCTGCTCAGTTCTCCACCCCACCTGCAGCACATCTGCTCAGTTCTCGACCCCACCTGCAGCACATCTGCTCAGTTCTCTCCACCCCACCTGCAGCACATCTGCTCAGTTCTCTCCACCCCACTTGTAGCACATCTGCAGCACTCCCCGACTCCTGTCATCACCCGTGGGTTGAATACCCCTGGAGGTGGGAAACTCGCTCCAGCTTTTCCCATCTTGGGTTGGCTTTAGCTCTGAGATTGTTCCCTTTGGATTTCCCCCATTCACAGCTCTTTCCTTTTGGTTCTGAGTTTCTTTTCTAATTCCTGTCATCTGCTCTACGTGGGGACTCTGTGTCAGACGCATGAGTGCAGGGAGTGAGTTATGTGGTATTTTTCTGAGGATGGAGCAGGAAGAATATAGTATGTTTGGGGTCAGGTCTGCATTTGAGGTGAGACAAGGCTGGGAAAGGATTAGAATTGGAGCCAGGGTCCAAATCACAGTTTATTGGGGTTAGGTTTTAGATGTGTTCAATATAGGCTTGAGGGAAGGGTATATTATGGGACCAGCCAGGCCAGATTTGGGGATGGCTGGGATGTCGCTCGATTGTGGAGTGCTTGCCGAACATACACGAAGCCCTGGGTTCAGTCGTGAGTCTTGCATCTAACCTGGTGTGATAGCAAATGCCTCTAATCCCAGCACTCAGGAGGTAGAGCAAGGAGGATCGGAATCCTAAGGTCATCCTAGGCTATAGAATATTCCAGGGCAGCCTAGGATACATATGACCCAGTTTTAAAAGATTGGGCAAGGCCTAGTGTAGAGGGACAAATGCTTTTAGTCCAAGCACTTGGGAGGCAAAGGCAGGTTGATCTCTGTGAATTCCATGCTAGACTGTTCTATGTAGCAAGGGCCAGGACAAGGAGGGATACACTTACTGACTCTATCTGAAGAGACGGCTCAGCAGGTAAAAGCACTTGCTGCCAAGTCTGATGTGAGTTCCATCCCTGGAAACCACATGGTGGGGGGAGAACATGGCTGCTGAAAGTCTTTGACCTCTGAACTTGCACCATGGCTTGTGCATGTAGTCTCTCTCTGTAGACCAGGCTGGCCTCAAACTCACAGAAATAAGCCTGCCTTTGTCTCCTGAGGGCTGGGATTAAAAGCAGGTGCTACTGTGCCTGGCTCATGCCCATATGTGTAAACACAAACACATACCCATTCTTAAGTAAAATAAAAAATTTAAAATTGGGGTGGAATATTTCAGAGGCAGAGGGATAGGGTCAAACTTAGAATTCCATCCCCTCTTCTTGCTCTTTCCCAGGGCAGCCAGGCCAGCCAGGATGAGATTGCAGCTTCGGCTTATCAAGCCGTCATACTGGATCAGAAGTACAACGACGAGCCAGTGCAGATCCGGGTCACGATGGGCAAGGAGCCTCCTCACCTCATGTCTATCTTCAAGGGGCGCATGGTGGTTTATCAGGTGCAGCTGCTGAACTGAGAGATGTCGTCCGGGAGATGGGGAAGGCGTCGTATGGTGGACATGAGTCTGGGGCAAAGCCTGTTCCTCATAGGAGAGGTCCCTTGTCATGTATATACTTAGTAACAGAAACCAGCATGTTTGCTTTAGGGTTATAGGGAAGGAACCCTCAATGTGTACAAATGTTATTTGCTTTCCTTGATCTCGGCTACATGAAAAAGGAAGGTTTGGAGGGGCTAGCTTTGCTGTTCCTTCCCAGTGAATGAACTAGACATCTCGCGCAGCTGTTTAAAGCAACGATCTCTTTGTGGCAAGCCTTCTAAGTGCACAGTCTTTTGCAACTCAGGAAGTGAAGCGAGACATGACAGGAGATCACTTGTTGGGAAGGGATGGTCATATGGCTCTGCCTAAGTGGTGACTTCCTGGCTTGGAGCACTGTGCAGTTAAATGCCAGAGATGGAAGTAGAGTTCAGTGGGAGGCCGGAATGTAGTAAGCAGGGAGCTGACAGAGAAGTCATGGTAGGAAGGAATTCAGAGGACCTCTAGACATTTGGGGGGAACTAGAGAGCTCTCTGGAGGTAGAATGGGGGCCTACAGTGCAGGGGCACAGCTGCCCTGAGGGTTTAGGGAAGGAAAGAGAAAGAGAACACAAAGATAGTTTCTGTGTTCATTTTGAACTTCATGGGCCTTTATGGACTAGCAGAGTACCTGGACAAATCAGTGAAGAGCCATTGAAAACCTTTGAGCAGCAGAGTGCCAAGATCCAAGCTGTCTTTGGGCCGGCTCTTCATCCGTTTCCCCCTCTGGGTGTTCTTCACATCACTGCATACCCTTCACACTTGGCCCTGTCTTCCCACCTTCCCCTTATGCCTGCAGGGAGGCACCTCCCGAAAGAACAACATGGAGCCTGTGCCCTCCACAAGGCTGTTCCAGGTCCGAGGGACCAGTGCTGATAACACCAAGGCTTTTGAGGTTACAGCCCGGGCCACCTCCCTCAACTCCAATGATGTCTTCATACTCAAGACTCCATCCTGCTGCTACCTGTGGTGTGGGAAGGTGCGTGAGGGGCCACAGGACTCCCATCTCCAGTGGGTCCTAGGAACCTCTCAGTCATAGAACAGATCAGGGCAAAGATGGGAGACTTCTGGGTGATCAGGTCCACTGTGGTAGCCTGAGTCTCCCTGGCACAGTTCTGGTCTTTCTGTGCCTCTCTGATTCTCTCCGCGTCAGAATCAGCCTGTCCTGTTCCTTTCTTGTGAGGTATCCATCAGCAGGTATTCCCTTGTCGCAACTTTCTCCCTATCTGTGTCTTTTGTCCCTCTCTTACTCTGGTGTGTGTCGGGGGTGCAGTCCCTCGTCATCTCTGCTAGCCTATAGACTGTTAAGGATAGAAGAAAGTAAGAACTGTCCCTCGTGGGTGTGCTTGGAGTCCTGATCCAGAAGGACCGTCTCAGACCCAGGAGTTCCAGCTCAGTGTAGCAGAAGGGTGAGGTGATGGGTGGTACCAAGGATGCTCTTCCTAACATGATCGACCTCCCTCATTCCCCAGGGCTGCAGTGGGGACGAGCGGGAGATGGCCAAGATGGTTGCTGATACCATCTCTCGGACGGAGAAACAAGTGGTGGTAGAGGGGCAGGAGCCAGCCAACTTCTGGATGGCTCTGGGCGGGAAGGCGCCATATGCAAACACCAAGAGGTATTGTCCCAGCATCTCCTTCCCTGCCCTCTGCTTCATGTGTGAGTCCTCAGTGCTTGTGTTTCTCAACTCTCTGCCCCATACCTCCTTTTACCCATCCTACAGGCTACAGGAGGAAAACCAAGTCTTCACTCCTCGGCTCTTCGAGTGCTCCAACCAGACAGGGCGCTTTCTGGCCACAGAGATCTTTGACTTCAACCAGGATGACCTGGAGGAGGAGGATGTGTTCCTGTTGGATGTCTGGGACCAGGTGGGACAGGAGGGCTGGGGACTGCCCTTCTCCACCGAGGTCTTTGAGGGGGTGGGGCATTCTTCTTTATGAAGGACAAGGGAGAAGCAGAGAGACACCCCAGGACTTATTTCTGACAGAGGCAGGAATGTTGCCAGACATCCTGTGCTCTGTGGCAGGGGAGTGCCACATATTCACAAGCTGTCTAAGAAGCAGCATGTGACCAGCCTCATTTCTCAGATGTAAAGGCAAGGTCAAAACAGGCCTTGCTCAAGGTCATTAGCTGAGTAGTGACAGGTCTTCCTAGCTGGGCATCAGGAAGAAGCCAAGGCAGAGCCCAAAGGCATGGAGAATGCCTGAGCTGATCGCCATGAGGAAAGACTGAGGGATGGTGGGACTCTCCACAGGTCTTCTTCTGGATAGGGAAACACGCCAATGAGGAAGAGAAGAAGGCTGCAGCTACAACTGTACAGGAATACCTCAAGACACACCCAGGAAACCGAGACCCTGAGACCCCTATCATTGTGGTGAAGCAGGGACACGAGCCGCCCACCTTCACAGGCTGGTTCCTGGCTTGGGATCCCTTCAAGTGGAGTGTGAGTAGCGAGTCCAACCAGTCCTGAGACTCGGCACACCCTCCCTCCAGGTAGCTTCATGGCACATCCCAAAGGGAGGCCCTGGTCCAGCTTTTCCACCTCTGCCCCTCCCCAACTTTGGGTTTTTGTAAAATGGTTTTAGGTGCTTAAAATACAAAGTAAGGCTGCAGTGAGACCAGTAAGCTTCCTGGGGAGGGAGAGGGAAGGAATTAAAAAAAAAATAGTGATCAGGGAGGTAGAGGCAGAAGAAGCAGAAGTTTAAGACCATCCTTGACTACAAAGCAAGTTTGGGGACAGCCTGGGCTAGCTGAGACCCTGTCCTTTTTTTGGGAGGGGGGGCACAGGGTTTTTTTCTGTGTAGCCCTGACTGTCCTGGAACTCACTTTGTAGATCAGGCTGGCCTCCAACTGACAGAGATCCTCCTTCCTCTGCCTCCAGAGTGCTGAGATTAAAGGTATATGCCACCACCCCTGGAATAAGACCCTGTTTTAACAACTTACCAATAAAAATACCTAAGGCTTGTAGGCACAGTGTCTGAGGTGTGTCTATGTTCCTAGAACTTGCAAACAGGTAGAAGGCTTTCAAGTTCCAGGCCAACCTGAACTACATAGCAGACAACCCCAAACAAACAAAACCAAAGGCAGAGGTATAGCATAGTGGCACAGTGCTTGCTGAACATGAACAAAGCCCTGGCACCCCTTTTCCCCTCACAGACACGGGGGCGAGGGCTGATTCTAGTGCCCTGTTTTTGTGCTATGCAAAGCCTCAGGAAATTAAAATTCAGAATTAAAATGCAAGACTCAGTTCTTTACTGTGTGTAGCTGTGCTCAGGAGCCGCAGGTTATCTGTGACAGCGACGGCACATGTGTGTGAGGACGGTGGTCAAGGACAAGCCTTTCTTAGGAACTTCTTAAAGCCACCCTGGAGAGTCCTCAGTGCCAGCACACTGTGCTCTAAAGGACAGATGAACTCTCCTTGGCTCTAAATCCTAAGCAAAGTGGGTCATCTATGTGCTCCTTCCTGGAAGACAGTGCATCAGACCTCCAGGGGCATCTGCTTCCCTGCCTTCCCCTCCACATCTTAGGATGTTTGAAATTGTCAGAGTTTAGGGCAGAGAGCTTAATTTCCTCAAATCTGCTGTTCCTCTCCCTTTTTCTTTACTCTTGACTCTTGTTGATAGGCTGTTTCTTCTTCAGGATGGATTAAGCAAGTCTACTCCCACCCCTCACCCTGCCATGTGTGTGGTATGTGTGACTGTCACATGTGCATGTGTGTATGCATGGATATAGAGGCCCGGCGTTCATATCCCAGTATCTTCTTTGATCAGTCTCCATTTTGACTACTGAGGCAGAGTTTCCCTCCAAACTCAGAGCTCATATGTCACGCAGTCTAGCTAGTCAGTCAGCTTGCCCCTGGGGTGAGGTCCCCTGTTTCCACTTCCTGAGAGGCTAAGAGGCTGCAGTTACACACAGGCAAGCTGCTATACCTTCTCAGCTTTGTGTGAGAGTGGGATCTGAACCCCAGTCTTCTTGCTTGGGAGACAAGCACCCTTTTATCCACTGAGCCTCACAGTCATTCCAAATCCCCAAGTTAGCAGTCCAGATGGGCCTCCCCTCACATCAAGTCTCTGCTTCCTTCTCTACCTCATTCATCTCTTCAGGAAGCATAACTCACACAGGGAGTTCTGACGTGTCACCCTGGGTGTTAGGCTCTGGGGGTGTGTATAGAGGAGGCTCCTATCTCTCCCTTTCCTGTCCTCTGCTAGTGCTCCCCTTAAATGTACCTGACCTCCCAAGTTTCCCAGAGTCCATTCAGGAAGGCAGTATGTCAGCAATGCCTGTGGCTATTTGCACAGACCTCACAAAGGGTCAGGGAAGCACATACTCGGCTCTATTGCCCTATCCAGCTAAGCAAGAACAGGTTAATCAGCTTGCCCTGACTTTTTCTGATGTGGGCCCTTTGGCCTTAACCCTCTCTCCATCTGATCTTCATCATCATTTAGGCCACCTGCTCACCTGCTAACTCTGAGCTAACCCTGCCTATCTCCCCACCAGTTTCAGATTAACCTTTTTCTACTCTTGAAAGAAAACAGCCATTTATCTCCTCTGCTGAGACGAGGGTCTGATCTGTTATGTACTTTATTTGCAGAACACCAAATCCTATGAAGACCTTAAGGCAGAGCTGGGAAACTCTGGGGACTGGAGCCAGATTGCTGATGTAAGTACAGTGGCACGGCTGGCTCTAAATAGCCTGAAGGTGGTCCTATTTGGAGGAGCTGACATGTTAGAAGACATCAGCATCTTATAGCCCACCCCAATCTCCCCCCTTTTCTTGTGGAAGTCCTTGCTGTGTAATAATATCATATAACTCCATTTCTTTTTTTTTTTAAAGATTTATTTATTTATTATATATGAATACACTGTAGCTGTCTTCAGACACACCAGAAGAGGGCATCAGATCTCATTACAGATGGTTGTGAGCCACCATGTGGTTGCTGGGATTTGAACTCAGGACCTCTGGAAGTGCAGTCAGTGCTCTTAACCACTGAGCCATCTCTCCAGCCCCATAACTCCATTTCATAGTGAAACAGAATCCCCATTTTAGCACCCATGAGGCAGCAGGAGGACTATGTAGAAATACCAAGACTCAAACAAATCAAAACTAGGCTCCATTTTGAGTTGGCTCTTAGGAGCCGACATGGTTTTGCTTGTTCACTGTGTGTGTTCACTTTCATGTGGAGGACAGAGGCTGACGTGGAGTGTCTTCCCTGATTGCTTTCCACCTTACTTACCAAGGCAGGGTATTTTGCAAACCCAGAGGATTCCAATTCAGCTGGTCTAGCGACTGGCTTGCCTCTGGGATCCCTGTCTTTGCTTCTGGAGTGTGGTATTATAGGTGGACTGCCACTCTACATGGTTTGTGTGTGTGTGACAGGGATCTAAACTTCAGGCCTAATGCTCACACAGCAAGTATTTCTCCTTTGAGCTGACTCATCAGCTCCAGGTTCTGCATGCCTAGGTGGTCTGATGTACTTAAGCTATGGCCTGCTTGCCCTTGGGGAAACAGTGACATCTCTAGGCACTGTCATCGTTAGGAACACTCCTCAAGGCAGAATAATCGTGAGTCCTTCAGTCTGTTACTTATTAGAGATGTGTTTAGCATGCAGGCTTGGGATATGAGGCTGTGAACCCAGAACTGTCCTTTGAGAAGGTCACAGGCCCACAGAAGAAACAAGACAGGGCTAGCTCTTCAGAAACACAATCAGAACCCAAGAGCAACTTCTCAAGGGCGTGAGGGTAAGCGTCCAGTCACAGGCTGAAACACTATGGTGCTTAGCCTTTTCTTGTGGACAGCACAGTGTTTAAAAAGAAAAGCTAGTTTGAGGCTGAGTGATGAGTTTATAGATGATGGTTTTACAACAGTTGTGAGGGAAAGGGTACCAGATAAATTAGATGTCATTTCCAGGGGAAGCCATGGAGAAGTTAGTCATTGATCAAATAGTCATCTTTTCCCAGCTCACTTAGGTTAGATGCAGGCCACTAGGCTATTACATTAAAACTTCCAACCCAGGAAGATATATTTATTATACTGAGTGGGTGCATGTGTGCATGCATACTGCTGTGTGTGTGTATGTGTGTGTGTGTGTGCAAGAGGGGAAGGGGAGAACCAGGAGGGTCCTCCTGAAGAAGGTACCCTAGAACAAAGAGCACAGAAGCACAGGATGTAGCCACACGGCTGCTGAAGTAACCTGTGGTTGCCTTCTTTCCTAGGAGGTTATGAGCCCCAAAGTGGACGTTTTCACGGCCAATACCAGTTTCAGTTCTGGGCCCCTGCCCATCTTTCCCCTGGAACAGCTGGTAAACAAGGCTGTGGAGGATCTCCCTGAGGGTGTGGACCCCAGCAGGAAGGAGGTGAGTTGGGTGCACCCAACAGGACAGGGAGTGGTTCATTTTATTGGAAAACCTAATTGACCTCAGACTATGCCCTGCAGAGGACTGGGTGCTGGAGATTCCTTGGTGAACAAAACACCTTCATGGGAGTCTTATATTCCTGGTAGCAGGACATAAAAGTCCAATTACACTGCTCATTGTGTGTATGTGTCAGGAGCACTGTGAGTCAGAGATCGCTTTCTGAAAGTTTATAGGAACCCCAGTTTATGGGAGCAAAGTGAGTTTTTCTTGGAGAAACAGCAGTAAGTGCGAAGGCAAGAGGCTCAGGGAGTGAGCACAGGAGCTGGGACCAGACACTGGTGAGGCTAAGCTGGGTGTGACTTCAGGGACCTATAGTGGCTGAAGCAGTGGAGACTAGGTATTCATCTCTTAAAGCTTAAATCAAAATTTTGTTAGAGATAGGGTCTCACTTTGCAGCCCTGGCTGAATTGGAACTCGATATGTAGACTAAGTTGGCCTTGAACTTGCAGTAATCCTCCTGTTTCTGTCTATAACATGCATTACTGAATCTATTTTTAATTTAATGTGCATTGGTGTTTTGCATGCATTTATGTCTATGTAAGGGTGTCAGACCCCCTGGAACTGGAGTTACAGACAGTTGTGAACAACTACATGGTTGCTGGGAATGAAACCTGGGTCCTCTGGAAGAGCAGCCAGTGCTCTTAACCATTGAGCCATCTTTCTAGTCCCTTGTTTTTGTTATTTTTGTTTCTTTGAGACAGGGTCTCTCTATGCCCTGGAACTCATTATGTAGACCAGGCTGGCCTTGAAGTAAGAGATCTCTCCTGCCTCTGCCTCTTGAGTACTGGGATTAAAGGTGTGCACCATCATGCCTGTTTTTGTTATTTAAAATAAGACTTTATTTTTAATTATTTGTATGAGTGTATATGTGTGCATATAGGTGCAGGCACCTGTGGAGGCTAAAGGCATTGGATCCCCTGGAGTTGGAGTGTGATTGTGAGCTGCCCAGTATAACTACTGGGAATTGAACCCTAGATCTCTGTAAAAGCAGTATGTGTTCTTAACATCAAGCCATCCCTCCAGCCTTTGGTGTTTTTTGTTGTTTTTATTTTTTTTTTTTTCATTTTTAAAAAATTTTTTTTTGAGGCAGTGTCTCATGTAGTACAGGCTAACTTCAAATCTGGAGGCTGATTTGAACTTCTAATCCTCTTGTCTTTGATCCCCAAGTGCTGGGATGAAGGCTTCTGCTATCACGTCACTTCCACTTTTAAAAGCTCTTTTGGCTGCACAGTGAAAAATAAGATTAACAGATGGCAGCCGGGAGGCCCATTGGAGACTCATTGCTAGCAGGGAGAAGAACGGGAGCCTAAAGTATGTGGTGGCTAAAGGAGAGGGCTCTGCCAGCTTAGGGGGACGTTAGTGACATTCATATATCACTGCATTAGGACCATGAAGATAGTCCAGGAAAGAAACCCTGGACCAAACTAAGCTCAGTGTTTCTGTCATTTAAAGCAATGGCTTTCACCCTTCCTAACGCTGTGGCCCTTTAACACAGTTCCTTATTTTGTGGTGACCCTCGGTCATAAAACAATTTCATTGCCCCTTCCTTGCTGTAGATATGCTGTTATGAATCGTAATGTATATATCTGATATTCGACCCCTGTGAAAGGACCAGCTAGTCTGGTGTACACATCAGTCAACAATGAGAGACCCTGTTTCCAATAAGGTGGAAGGTTAAGGCTGACACTCGAGGTTGTCCTCTGTCACACACACCTTTGCAGGTGTGTGCTTGTATCCACACACGTCATCTACATAAAACCATATTTTGAGCTGGGCATGGTGGCTTACACCTACAGGTAATTACAATTACAATTGAATTACAATTCAAGTACATAGGAGGCAGAGGCAAGAGGATCATCCCAAGTTTGAAGGCAAGTCCTTCCTGCCTTTTGCCTCAAAGGGCGCCATCATGCACTGTCCCTGGCTTCTCCCATCATGCACTGTCTCCTGGCTTTCCCCTGTGGATCTAGAAAGCAAGGAGGCATCTACGTCCTTACTGTACCTCTATGATGCCCAGGAGACACAGAAGCTTGTTTCATCCCCTGGTGTATAGAAAAGTTTTCAAACAGTGGGGCATGGTGACACACACTCAGCACTTGGGAAGCTGAGGCAGGAGGATCATTTCTAGTTTGAGCCTAGCCTGAGCTACTTAGTGAATTCAAGATCAACTTGGGCTATATTCAGACTCAAATCTGTATCTACCACCCCATTCTATAGTCACGAACACTATTAACTAGGGTTGGGAGATGGCTCAGTCTCTGAGTGCTTGCTGAGAACTCTGAGGCCCTGAGCTGTACCTCTAGTACCCACATCAAATGCCATCCATGGGGACGGAGGGATGACTTAAAGCACCAGGGGACCCAGGCTTGGTTTCCAGCACTCACATGGTGGTTGCCAACTACCCTTAATTCCAGTTCTAGGGAATTTGATGCCTTATAACTTCCTGCAGGTACTGCATGAATGTGCCCATACATACACACAGGCAAAACATAAACAAGTACATCTAAGAAAAAGAAAAAAAGCAGGGTGATGTTGGTGCACACCTTTAATCCCAGCACTCAGGAAGCAGAAGCAGGTGAATTGCCGAGTTGGAGGCCAGCTTAGTCTACAGAATGAGTTCCAGGACAGCCAGGGCTCAGAAACCCTGTCTTAAAACAAACAAACAAATGAACGGGCATGGTGACTCATGCTTATAATCCTAGCTCTGGTGAAATGGACACAGGAGGGATTTCTGGAGCTTGCTGGCTGGCCAGCCTAACCTAACCAATGAGTTTTAGCCCAGCGAGAGACTGTCTCAAAAAACAGGAGGATGATATCTAAGGTTGTCCTCTGGGCTCTACACACATGTGCATTTTCTCTCTGTCTTTCTCTCTCTCTCTACACACACACACACAAACACACGCCAAAATATTCCCCTTCGAAACCTAGACAATTAGGCCCAGAGATGGGAAGTAACTTGCCTGAGGTTAATTAGCTAGTTGAACAGTCAGAATTAGGGTAACGGCAGCAAGCAGGGTTGGGGACCAGGTCTTGAGCCCTAATGCCATATGCTATATAAAAGCAGCATTTTGGAAGGGTAGGACAGTGTGTTTAACAGGGTAGACAGGCTGAAATGGAAGGCTAATGTTGAAGGAGAGAGGATCAATACAGCCCAGCTCAAAGTGGTTTAAGACGACTCAGGGTTACTTAAAATCAGTTGTCAGTAGCTGCTCACTCTTTCTCCCCCTGCCCCCGTCCCTTCCAGGGCCTCATTATATAGCCTAGACCAGCCTCAAACTCAAGAGATCCACCTGCTTCTGCCTCCCAAGTGCTGGGACAAATTTTTTGAGATTCTTACTTTTTTAAAAAAAAAATTATGTGTGAATATTTTGTCCACATGTTTGTATGTGTACCACATCCATGTTGTCTACAGAGGTCAGAAAAAGGCACCAAATCCCCTGTAATGAGTTACAGATGGTTGTGAGCCATCATATAGGTGCTAGGATCTGAACTTGTGCCCTCTGCAAGAGCAGCAAATGCTCTTAACTTCCACCAAGTGCTTGATTTAAAACAAAACAAAACAAAACAAAAAAACAAAAAAAACCCCCACAGATATTATATACATACATATTTCGAAAAAACTGAGTTCAGTGCCAAATGGGGAGAGTAAGATTTCAGACATTTTCTGCTCCCTCAAACTCTAAGTGAGCTATTAACAAGAGCGGAATGGTGGGTCTTGGTGGTGGCAGCAGCAGCCACAGGGTAATGGTAGTGCTGATAAGTCAACCTCTGGGAGGCGGCTATGAGCATGGGCAGGGCTGGTAATCAGCTGGCAGGCCTGCAGAGCTTAAGAGCAGGGCAGTGAAAGGTACCGGCTCACTGGGATGGGCAGTTTCTGCCTTCTAGCTGGGGTCAGAGTCCAGCAGTCTGGACACAGTTGCGAAGTCAGCCTTCCTGGGCCCAGGGGATGGCAGTGGTGGTGAGGATAGGTATGGGTATCATGATCCATGTGCAGAGCTTAAGTCTGTCATAGCAGTCACAATTGTGACAAACACAGGGTTCCAGTAACAGACTTTGTATCCAGCAGCTGTTCCTACTCACTGATATTTATGCCATCCCCAAACTGCCCTCCTAGGAGACTTGAGGAGAAAAGGCCCAGGGCTGGGAGGCAAGTCTATTGACGGTATAGGGAACTGGAGTGTCATACCCACCTGAGCTTGAAACCCATCGAACAGTGTTTGTTAAGAATCTGCTCAATGTAGCTGCTCTAGGAGCAGAGAAATGCCCCCTGGGACAACTCCACTTTAGAACAGCCTAAGACTTAAAACTAGGATTTACACATAGTAGGCAGGCAGGTGCTGGAGCACTGAGCTCTCCTGTCTATAGCTTCCAAGTTCTGAGTTACAGGAGTGTGCCACCATGCCATTTCTCCCAGCCTTTTAAATCTTAGTCATTTTTATTTATTTATTTTCATGTGTATGGGTGTTTTGCTTGAATGTATGTGTATCATGTGCATGTAGCAATCCTGGAGGCCAGAAAAACCAAAAACCAAAACCAACCAATCAAAAACCCCAACAAACAAAAATTAACAAAAAGAAACACACCTGAGCTGTATGGTGGTGTATACCTCTAATCTCAAGTACTCAGAAGGCAGAAGCAAATTTGTTTCTAAGAGTTCAAGGCCAGCCTGGTCTACAAAATGAGTTCTGGGTAAGCCAAGGCTACACAACGACATTCTATCTCAAAGAGCGAGCTTCCATTTTGGGCTAAGAATACAGCCTGGGTTTGAACTGTGAAGCATACAAACTGGACCTGGCAGAACATGCCTGTGATCTTAGCAACTGGGAGGTAGGAACAGGAGGTCCAGAAGTTAAGGCCCACCCAGCTGAGTTCAAGTCCCAGCCTGGGTCCACCTAAACTTCATAGAATAGGAGCCTGGAATGAACAGAAGTTCCTTAAATAAGCCAAGATCTGAGATTTGACTTCAAGCCTAACATGGCAGAAGCCTGACTACAAGGACTTTTATTCATGTCACACTTCCTCCTCCTCCCCTTCCCTGGCTCCTGACAGTGTTAGCTTTTGTTCCTCATTTATTTGGTCATATGCCACATCTGTATGATTCATCTTGAGTAAACTCAGGGGAAGACTGTGACCTTTGCCCTCTGGTCCTCTCCTAGGAGCACCTGTCCACTGAAGATTTCACTAAAGCCTTGGGGATGACTCCAGCTGCCTTCTCTGCCCTGCCTCGATGGAAGCAACAAAACATCAAGAAAGAAAAAGGACTGTTTTGAGAATTGAAGCTCTGGCTGTCCAGCAGCCCCTACCCCAACTTTGAGGGCTTTGTTCCTCCATTACTGGTTTTAGTCCTGTGCCAGATGAAAATGTCCAATTGTATCTGTTAGTCACAATGTTTTTTAATAGTAATCTGCCCATTCCTTCAGAAATATGTCACAGCCCCATGGAGTCTTGTTCTAGAGTTTTCTTTCCTTAGATGACCAACCAAGCACTCCAGGAGACATTAGCACCTGGAGTTTTCTCCGGCACCTTCACTCAACCAGGTGTTATCTCATCCTCCTCCACACTCCAAAGGGAAAGCTAAGGCCAAGGCTGGCTTACAAGCTGTAACCAGAAGCCTTTGCAAAGCTTTGCAGACTCCTCAAATGACAACACCAGGAACATGGGTTTGCTATGTGAAATCCAATCAGAAGCCAACAGATGATGATTTTCTCTTAAAATTGGTTATCCAGTGTCCCCAGGAACATTGTCCCTTTAAAGAAATAAGTCAAACTAATATGAGGTTAATAAAGGCTTTAATGTTTCTCACACACATACCAAAAAACAAAAATCTGTATAATTTAAAAAGAAAACAAAACCAGGGAAACCCCTTAAAGGATAGAGGAACAGTTCTGCTAAAACACAGATAAAGCGCCGTTCCACACAAACATCAATAATCAGAACTAAAGTCACTCTGAACACAAAGGAAAAAAGCCACCTCACAAATAATGTGGCCAAAGCTGCCAGCAAACCTGGGAGCTGCTCAATCAGCAAAGTGCAGGGACCTCACTTCTGCTTTCCCCCAGGCATGAACTCCCCCAAGAGGCCAGGGAGGGTGACGAGGAAATGTGAAGAGGAAAGGAAGCAAGGGGACAGGTCCACAGGCTACAATGGTCTCCCTCCTGCCCACTCTTATCCCAACTGACTAGTTCACACAACTGCCCTTTGTCCTTCATCTGGCTGGATACATCTCATCTTGACTGACCCTCATCCCGCTTCCCCTTAGGCCTGAGGACTATCTCTCGTCTGTAACTTTTAAGTACACTGTCACTAAATGCGTACTCATATGAGCACACCTATAATTAAAACCTCTACACCTAGATGTACAGCACTCATGGAAAGGATACAGTTTACTAATCGTGTACAAATGAGCAGTCTCTCATTTGTACACGAGTAACTAAAGCAAACCACCAAGGAGTCTACCGTGGCGACATACAGAGTACCCCTGTTACAAAACTCCCATGGCCAAGAAACTATATAGAGTTTTTCAATAAAATAGTTCTCCAGATGGTAAGACAATATACACAGAATTTTAAGTAATGCATCACAAAGATGTTAGAGGGCAGAAACCTTTGTATTTGCAGGCAGAGTGGACACTTTTATGCAACTTTCATGTGCAGGGCTGTTTCTGAAAAGTTTCTGAAGGTGTCCCTATATATACAAGGTCCCCATGAACTTAGATGTACTTAGAGATCTGCATGTGGGTCTGTGCCACATCACAGCAACTGCGGTGTGGAGGGAAAAACTCAGTCACTGTGTTGAGGTTTGAACTATCAGAGCTTCCCCCTAAGGTTTATACTTCATCTAGAGGATAAAAAATGTGAAGTTCAATATTTGCACCCAGAGTTAACCGATTTGTAAGTACTACATCTTAAAATGTACATACATCTACATTTGCTATGTCTGCTACTACCGAGCTGTTTAGGTTAAACCATAGTAAGAAACTAATTTGGAATCAGAAAATAGACAACTCATGGATTCACTTATTCTCCCTGCTAGGACAGAGCTTACGAGTGTGTGTACACACAACTATCCCTAGGAAACAGGAAGACAGCCCCCCACAGACCTAAATGACAGTCTCAGCTACTAAAATAAACATCCACATGCAGCTTTTAACTCTGCAGAACACAGTGCATGGGGGTGGGAAATCAACTTTTTAGTTTATTTTCTCTTCCAGTTTTGGCTAATATGAGAAGATTGCATAGAGTACTAACTACTATAAGATTCCAGTTCAGTCATTTAAAGTAACATAACCATACATTTGGCATTTTACATAGGAAGGTTATTATGCCAATTGAAGGGAATGGACACCCTCTGTTCCTATCTAATAATTTGTCCCTTCCTAGCCCAACATGTTAACTGTTCTATCCCCTAATTCTTTGATCACAGTATTTTAAAAAAAGGAATATATTATTTACTCATAATTTTAAAACAGGCACAGCCACCTTAGAACATCCAGTATCCTATCAAGTCTGGGTGAGACTGCCATTTGGAGTCAAGTGGTCAAGTTAAAGGAAAGAAGGGAGCAGGGAGGCTGACAGGTCATCATACGGACTGGACATAAAATTCAAGTCCAAAATTCGCAAGGAGTAACCTATTTGTAACTAACAAGTCCTGCCCAAGACATGAGAGTCAAAACAGATCAGGCTCTGTGCCGAGCAGCCTTCTATGACAACTGGAACATAAGCCGCAAGAGTGGCTCAAAGGCCCAGGAGGCAGTCTAGGCTCAGGGCATCATGTCTGCTGTCCTCCATGACATGGCGCAGAGCGTTTTTTTTTTTTTTTTTTTTAAATAAACTTCATCATTTCAACAGCTTCAAGTTCTCCAGCGCAGAGACGAGAGAGAACTTGCTAAAGCACACAATCATCCCCCCATCGGAGATAACCAGTCACTTTTAAGCAAAACAAGACAAAATGAGGCTCCTGCTACAAGTGAAACAACACAATTTAAAGTTAGTTTTAAAAACAAATATTTTTCTCTGTTGTAAACTGCTGCATATCCTACCCGTGCCACTTTGGAACCTTCACTATAATAATGTGTACTGGTAGATGGTAGGGGTCAGAGAGTTTATCAGTAGTCAAAGCACTGAGGCACACGTCAGCGATTCAGAGCTTTAGAAGAGGTGATTATGTGACATTACACCCAGGTTCCAAGAGTCAGACTGGAGCTCTCTGAATACACTCTTCCAGAAAAGATGTTGCATCTTCAATGATGGGTTTTAACATCCCCTGAAAATCTAATATGGTTATACCTAACTCAGAACTCACAGCAACCCTCCCATTAATAAAAATAAGAAAAAATAGGGGAAAAAAAAAAGAATGCAGGCTTCATTTTGCTAAGGTCTATGCAATCCTAATGACACAGGAGCTGACAATCCCCTCAGGCTCATCCTACGGTTTCATTAGCTGCTTTCCCAGGCAGGTCATGTGGGCAGTGACTCATGTAGCACTTGCCATTGTACTGACACCTGGTCTCACTCAAAGCACTAACAAGAAAGAGATGTTCTAGGCACCTTTGATTGATAGCTCCTGGAATCACTGACAACTCTTCTCCTAATTCCCCCCCCCCCCCCACTTATTTTCACCCTTGCAACACAGTGTTTAGCTTTTAGCTTTAGTGGTCCAGAGTCCGCACTGTAAAACGTAGCCTGCCCCTTGCTCTCTCTGCCTGCAGACAGAGACTAGCGTTCTTCCCTGCCCTAAGCATTCCTGTCAGAGTCCCAGGTGAAGCTGTCTTTGAACCTTTTATAATTGAGGTTGTAATCCATTGGGGTCATGCCTGTTCCATGGGAAAATGATACAGAAGAAAATATAAGCTTCTAGCTCCCCCCCAGCCCCACCACGGAAGAGCACGCTGAGCACACTGTGTGGAAGCATCTGAGGGCATAATAAACAGCAACTGTGGGACAGTAACATTCCAAAGCACCAACAATCCATTTTTTGGAAACTACATGTAAACATCATGAGAGTCTTAAAATCAAAAGAAAAATAAAACTCAAATTAGGCTACAGAGATGCCTCTTGGAAGGAAAATAAACTGTTTTTAGTGTAACTAGCTTCCAGTGAGCTTTACTTACAACAAACATAAAAGGTTGGACTTGAGTGAAGCCACTTAAAAAGAAAAGGAAAAAAAAAGAAAAAGAAAAACAACAAAAAAAGAAAAACAAAAATTAAAAAAAATCCCAAAAGTTAAAAGCCAAGCGCTCTGTGCATCACCACGCCTCCCCAGATGAAGGTGCTTGGACACTGATTTCTCCGCCAAACAGCTGCACATTCACTGTGAGCAGGAACACTACTGGTGCTCGCCCTATCTCTTTAAGGCTCCACTCATTCACTCTATGTGTGTGGGCATGGACATATATATTTACAGCATGGATTCACTCCGGAGACAAAAGGAAGCGGCACTCTTGTATGAGACAAAGAGGGTCACCAGCCATAGATGAGACCATGGCCTCCATAAACAGCACGGAGCACTGCAAATGACTGAAGTGTCTTCTGGTTTGGCCCTGAGCTGCTGTTGCTCCTGCATCAAGTAGAATTCCCAATTCTCTTTGGGAAGAGGACGGTGAGGAGGATGGCAGTGACAGACGTGCAGCTCGTGCCGCCCGAGCTCTCCTCATGAGGCCTGACGGGCAGCTCTCCCCACCTCCATGCTAAGCGCCTGAGAGGTTTTTTCTGTCTCCAGCAACTCATCGAAGATCTCCCTTAAAAAACAAACCACAAAAAAATCAGAATTCAATGAGAAGAGGGAAATACAGGTGAGGGAAAAACCAAACCAAACCAAACCAAACCAAACCAATCCAAACCAGGACAGGGATATTGATAAAACTTGCAAAATCCTGCTTGGCACTCCCATTCAGCAGTTTACTTGTTTGAGCATCTTAACCCTGGAAGCTGATTTCTGAGAATGGGGAAGTGCCAGCAGTTTTAGGAAGAACACTGTGCAGTTCCTATTCACATGCTCAGACCTTACTGACAGAACTGAAGACCAGTTTATGATAAGATAGGACCTACCACAGGACAACCACTGTAATTCCCAGACACTTGTACGAGATGATAATGTAAGCAGAGAAAGCACAGAGAAAGGAGTTATGAGGAACTATCAGGAGATTCACTGTAAGCAAAGATAGGAAATGCCAAAGTCCCTAGTTACAGAGTGCAGGGAGCAGAGTCTGGGTGGCTGCCGACGGTTTCTGCTGTCTGCTGGGGCTCTTACTTGTGCATATAGAAGAAGATATAGCCACTGCGGTCTCGATCACTCTGCACGGCGGCCTCTTGGATTTTAGAGACCTCCAGGTCATTGTAAGTGAACCACGCCTGTTTCTTAATGTCATACACATCACTAATGTAATGACCTAAAACACATAAAGTCAGAAAATTACAGTTTTTCAAAATAAACCTTTTCCTCAGTTATCAGAAGTTTGAGAAAGAGAAACAATTCATGTCCTCATTATTATCAGCTTCAGCAATGTTTCTTTCTAAAATTAATTTAAAAAGTATGCACAGAGAGTCAAAAGCAATAGGTTTTGTATGTGTACTTTGTTCAGCCCTTGGTCATTTGAGACAGGGTGTCTTTAGGAAGCTTGGTTACCCTTGCATTCACTCGTGTGGTTCACAAGGCCTTGAGGTTTTCTTGTTTGTTTTTTTAACCATGCTGCTTCTCAAGTGTTCAGTGTATTACAGAGATGTAGCAAACCTAGAGAGACAGCTTCTTACTTTATTTTTTGCATGTTGTGCACACATGTGTCTTCCTCAATCACTTCTCTCTTTATTTACTGTTTTTGGGTGTCTTATTAAACCCAGAGCTTGCTAGTTTTACTTATGTAGCTAGCTAGCCAGCTTATCCTGGGGAATCCTTTCTGTCTGCCGAATGTGAAGCTAGGATTCCAGTCCTTATGCTTGGAAAGCAAGGACTTCATCCACTGAATCATTTCCCCAGGTTGATAACTTTCTAATAAATGTATTTGCTCAGGAGAATATTTATCATCATTTATGAATAGAAAAACCAAAATAGTCACACCAACTTGCATAATCCACATACAGTGTTTAATTAAGAGAGTATTTTAACATTTTTCTTATCTTTTTATAGATGAGGTTTCAGACAGGCCCTGAACTCCCAATCTTCCTGCCTCCACTCTATGAATGCTGGAATCACAGATGTGTGTCCCACTTTCCAATTTATATAGTGGTGGAGATGAAACCTACGGCTTCCTGCATGCTAGTAGGCAAGTACTTTATCAATTAAATCCTCAGCCTCTTAAGTTTTCCTTAAAGTAGTCAACCGACACCTAACAAACACATACAAATAATAACAAATAATAACACAAATAATAACACACGGGGCAAGTGGTGGCTGCTTTGTTAACAAATGTCGAAGTCATGACGTCCACTTACCTGAGGAAGAGGTGCTCCCAATGTGACTGACAACACTGATGAGCCGATAAGAATGAGGAAGATTTCCTGTCTGAAAACAGAAGTGGACATAACTCATTTGAATAAAAGTAAAATACTGACTTTAAATTAATCAAAGGTGATACAGATAATCTTGAGTGCGTAGTGTAGTAAAAGTCAGTTAAAAACTTCAGTGGTTACACTGTTTATAAACCTTAGCATATAACTCCTATCTCCAGGAATTATCCTAAGAAAAAATTTAAAAGAAAGGAATATACTTGGGACTGGAGAAATGGCTCAGCAGCTAAGAGCATCCTGTACTTACACAGCACCCGAGATCAGTTCCCAGCACCCACATAGTCACAACTGCCTATAAAACTCTGGCTCCAGGGGAGCTGAGGCCCTCTTCTGGCCTTGACAAAGTGCACACACGCACAAAATCTTCAAAAAAGGTATACTTTATGTATATTAGATTACTTACTGCAACATTATAATAATGAAGTTAGCATATATCCAATAAGTTGACTTATTAGTGGTAGATCAATTATATGTTATTCAACTTTATAGAAAAATTATTACCAGTAGCAACGTATTAGCTTATTTTTCTTTTTTTTTTTAAAGATTTATTTATTTATTATATATGAATACACTGTAGCTGTCTTCAGACACACCAGAAGAGGGCATCAGACCTCATTACAGATGGTTGTGAGCCACCATGTGGTTGCTGGGATTTGAACTCAGGGCCTCTGGAAGTGCAGTCAGTGCTCTTAACCACTGAGCCATCTCTCCAGCCCATTAGCTTATTTTTCAAATCCACATGAATGTATATAACTACAGCCCTACAGAACGTTATGTTCAGTTATGTACTTACTGCATAGCAGAATGAAAGGGAAAGCTGCTGTGTTACTGCATAATCATGGATAGATTTCTACATTTTAAATACTGTATTAAAATATTGTCAATAAAATAAAAAACTAAAAGTGAAATTCATACACTATAGGATATACAATAAAGTCAAACCTGAAGAAGAAATACAGCTACTGGGAAATAAAAAACTATTAGTGGCCAGCAGTGGTAGCACACACCTTTAATCCTAGCACTTGGGGGAGGGGACAGAGGCAGGCAGATCTCTGAGCTCAAGGCCAGCCTGCTTGGTCTACAGAGCAAGCTCTAAGATAGGCAGGGCTACACAGAGAAACCAAGTCTTGAAAAAACAAACGAACAAAAAAGTCAAAAATTTGAAAAAACAAACGAACAAAAAAGTCAAAAATTTTGATGAATTATTTTACTTTGGGAAGTTTATCTTAAGTAGGAAATTCAAAATGTGAGAACATTATAATCACACACAGTTGCTGAACACACTATTATAATAAAAAAATGAAAGCTGTATGGGGAAGCATGTTTGTAACTCCAGTACTCAGCAGAAGGATCTGAATTCTAGTCCACCTTGCAGTATACTATACAGCAAAAACCTTTCTCAAAAAACAAAGAGACAACAACCACTACCACCAAAGCTAATTTAAATATTCAGTGTTAGTTAAAAATTATCTAAGTAGTATGCTCATTTATTTTATTTTTGTGATTTTTTTTAAAGATTCATTTATTTTATATATGTGGGTACACTGTTGCTGTCTTTAGACACACCAGAAGAGGGCATCAGATCCCATTACAGATGGTTGTGAGCCACCATGTGGCTGCTGGGAATTGAACTCAGGATCTCTGGAAGAGCAGTTAGTGCTCTTAACCACTAAGCTCTCTCTCCAGCCCAGTAGTATGCTCATTTAAAGGACTACAGACATTAGAATAAATGTCCAGTTCAGGCTGGAGATGAGGCTTGGTTAGTAGACTGTTTATTTGGCTACATGAAGCCCTGGGTTCAGCGTGGCACTCCATAGACAGAGCATGGTGACTCAAGCCTATATATAGTGCCAATACTCTGGAGGTACAGGTGTTAGGGTCAGAAGGTCATCCTTGGCACATAGTTGGTTCTTTGTTAGTCTGAACTACAGGAAACTTCATTTAAAAAAAGAAACAAAGGGCTGGAGTAATGGCTCAGTGGTTAAGAGCACTGTCTGCTCCTCTAGAGGTTCCAGGTCTAATTCCTAGCAATCACATGGTGGCTCACAACCATCTGTAATGGGATTCAATGCCCTCTTCTGGTGTATAGGCTCCATTCACAGATAGAGCACTTACATACATACAATAAATAAGAAACAAATAAAAACATAAAATAAAGGAACAAAATAAAGAACTTGTATATAATCTTTAGGCCTTGAACTCTTCTTGGTGGACCTTCTTGCCTCAGCCTCCCAAGTGCTCAGATTATAGGCATGAGCCACTAAGTCAAGAGAATAGTATTTAACAAGCAGAATAAAAACACTCCTTAGGTTATAACATTTTAAAGCACATATGAAAGTGGGAATGACAAAATAATATATTCATAGTTGCTAATAATAGTTGTGTGCTAGAAGAGTGGAATCCCAAGTAATCAGTATTTTGGGGGAAAAACAATTATTTGCAAAAAGAGAAGGTTGCTGGACATGGTAGCATACACCTTTAACCCCAGCTCTTGGGAGGCAGAGCCAGGTGGATCTCTGTGAGATTGAGGTTGAATTCCAGGATAGTCAGGGCTACAAAGAGAAACCCTGTTTCAAAAGACAAACTAACAAAAAAAGAAAGTAGGAAGGTATACCAGTATGTCTATAGAATGTATTATAGAATTAACTGAATGAACAGTTTTCACTAAATATAAAGATACATTAGTAGTTACTTGGTAAAACTAAAGGTAATGTAATGTATTTATGTCTTCATTTATACGGGTATACATGTTCTTATCTAAGAAGGACATCAGTCAGGATGTATTTCTGTTTTGTATGAAAGAAATAAAAGAACAAAAGAGAAGATGGAGATGTGTTGATAGCAGCCGAGGGGCAGAGCTGTGCTATACTGAAGTAGAGTCTCTATGAGAAGGAGCAGAAGGAACACTGGCAATGTCACCAACCATACCTCAGCATTTCTTTTCAGCTCCTCGGCTTCAGCTTCTGTGTACTCCATATCAAAAACATCCTCATTTCCAGAGTCCTCATCTGAGCCCAGGGAATCCAGAAAAGAGTTGTTAAACTCTGAAGAACAGAAAGATGAGTCTTGTAAAAGGTCTTAGAACAGACATAAGATAAGATGACTTGGAAGATTAAACAGCTCAAGACAGGGCTAGACTTGAAGGTGTCCAACTGCAATCTTAATACCAGCCAGAAGGAAGGCTGATGACAGCAAGTTTGAGGGTACTCTGGACTATAAAACAAGACCATGTTTCAATCAAACCAACCAAACAAAAAAGAAACAAACCAAACACCTAGCTTCAAATATTCATCTCATCATCTTAAGAAAACATAAAATATTCTATTAACAGGGTTCCAATTCACTCATAGGCACCCTAGGAAGTAACTGCAGACACTGAAATCTATGAAAGAAGTGCCCCTTTTCTTGTTTTCTGTGTGTCTGTGTAAGTTCAGGTGGCTGTGCATGTACAGATCTCCTTGAATTAAGAGTTACATATGATTGTGAATTGCCATGAAGCTGCTGGCAATTGAACCTGGGCCCTCTGGAAGAGCAGCTAGAGTGTTCTTAAGCACTGAGCCATCTCTCTAATCCCTCTACCTGGATTTTTAAAGAGAAGGTCTCTCACTAGGATAGGTTCTGGTGAGACTGTCCTCACCTCCCCGGCACTGTGATTTCAAGTATATCTAGCTTACCATAAGATGCCGGGGTGGGGAAAGAATCATCAACAGTTTTACCCAGTTGTGAACCCATATGAGCTACAGTAACAACTGGCATGGCAAGATATGCCCATGGGTGCAACAGTGAAACAAATGCTATAGTTGTATCCAACTACTTTTTAACTGGATTTAAGGCCTACTTCCCAGGAGGAAACTCATACTAGGTGCTATAAATTTCACTAAGAAACAATGGCTGGGGAGCTTATAGACTACTACTGTTACCTCGCTAAATGGACAAAGTATTAAACTGCCCTCTGAATCTGTGTGCCCACTGATTAGTGCAGCTATCCATCCTCATCAGAGAAGTTTCTATGTGCAGTAGACAGTGGATAACACAGAAACTCACGAACAGTCAAGGGACAAGAGTCTGTGGAGAGTTCAGCCACAAATAGGACATCTATATCACACTACCTGCTCCTAAGGCTAAGGACCACCACAAAAGGATGGAAAGACTAGAAACCAGAGGTCAGGGAGACTGGAGTGAAACAGCATTTTTTGGACACGTCAGGGTGCTCTACTTATGAACTCACAGCAGCTATGATTGCTTGCCCAAGATCAAGCCAGTCAACATTACAGCATGATGGTGTGGTGGTTTGAATGAGCATATGGCAACTGTAGGGTCCTATGTTTAAATATTTGGTCCCTAGTTGCTGGAACTACTACATTAGGAAGGATTAGGAGGCGTGGCCTTGTTGGAAGAGGTGTGTGTGTCATTTGAGATGCCATCTGAAGTGTGCTGCTTGCTCTCTGCCTTATGATTGTGGATTAAGATGTGCGCTCTCAACTCTTCCTGCTGCCATGCCTTTGTTCCACCATCACACACTCTAACACTTTTTTAAGTCAAATAACATGTTTTCTTTTATAAGTTTCCTTGGTGATGCTATTTTATCATAAGTACAGAAAAGTAACTATTACAAGGGTCAAGGGTTCATGCAGCGCCACCACTAACAGAGGATCTGTGAACAGTTTATGACTTCTTGGGGAGGGAGTCAGTTTTAAGAGTATGGCCTCAGGTATGTTTATCACATTCTAGTGGATGATCTCACCACCAGGAATAGATGGTTAGTAAAATTTGGGACTTGATTGGTTATATAGAAAAACATGCAATTGGTGGGAGCTGTGGAGACATGGGAATAGACCTGGGAGGAGTAAGGAGAGAGGTGGAACATGAATATGACTGAAATATATTATATGCATGTATACAATTCTCAAAGAATTACTAAGAATATTATAGTAAATAAAAGAAGTATATATGACCACAGCTGGATTTTTAGGTGGGTGCTGGGAATCAAAGTCGTGTCCTCATGCTTGTAGAGCAAGTTGGCTCCAACTTTTCTTTGAAATACACTGACATGATAAAGGTATCTTGGGGCCAGAGAGATGGCTCAGTTGTTAAGAGAACTTATATATGCAGAGGGCCCAGGTTCAGGTCCTATGATCCATATGGCAGTTCACAATAGTCACTAACTCCAGTTCTTTTGACTTCCACAGGCACACATGGTATACATACACATTTACAGGCAAAACACTCATACATACTTAAAAAAAAAAAGGTAGCTGGATGGTGGTGGCAATGGTGCAGCCTTTAACCTCTGCACTTGAGAGGCAGAGGCAAACAAGTATCTGTGAGTTTGAGGTCAGCCTGGTCTACAGACTAAGTTCCAGGATAGCCAATGATACACGGATTAACCTTGTCTTCAAAACTCAAAAAACAACCAAGCAAACAACCTCCCCCCCCAAAAAAGGGTACTTAATTATTAGAAATGAATAGACTGAAAAAGAATATATAATTGTACAGACAATCCAAATTCACTTCTTGCAGCTCCCATCCCCTGCAAAGAGGCCAAACTAGGCAAGCTTCTAACCCTAGCACACAAGAGGCAGAGGCAGACAAATCTGTGAGTTCAAGGCCAACCCAATCTATATAGAGAATTCCAGGCTAGTCATGGCTACATAGTGAGACTCTATCTCAAAAACAAAATGAACAACCACTAACTCTCATAATTTTTAAAGATATAAAACAAATTCTTGAAATATAACATAAAGATGGAAATTTAACTTTAGCTCTTAAATTTCATCCAAGACATACAAATTCAGTATATAAGCCATTTTCATTAACGGCTCTACATAAAGAACTTGTAAATAATGGAAAACAAAACATACCATTTCCCTAACTATATAGTGCTAAACGATGACAGGATTCTAGAGCTCTGTTCTTTGAAGAGGTTAAACAGTCTCTAGTTTAAGGGATGTGAAGTACAGATGAAGTCACGATGGATGATACTGAATGAGGAAAGTGACTCACATCTCCAGCTGTTATTATAGTTGGCTCCTAAAACATTCTAGAACAAAAAGATAAAAGTGTGAAATACCCCAGGCACTTGAATAGCCAGGAAAGCTGCAGGAATAGTGGCTCACACCTTGTAATTCCAGTACTTGGGATGTTGACTGCTGTGAGCTCAAGGCCACCTTGGGTTAGAGTAAGACTTAAAACTTGATCTGTTCATGTGCTTACAGGTTACAATGATCTCTTTAGCTCCCTCATTTTTTTTTTTTCAATTTTTATTTTTTTTTATTTTCGAGACAGGGTTTCTCTGTGTAGCCCTGGCTGTCCTGGAACTCACTCTGTAGACCAGGCTGGCCTTGAACTCAGAAATCCGCCTGCCTCTACCTCCCAAGTGCTGGGATTAAAGGCATGTGCCACCACTGCCTGGCTAGCTCCCTCATCTTAATGATAGACTAACAGTAAGGATTAGTAGATACATGAACAAGGGACTACATAGACCAACTATACCAGCTAGAGCAAGCTAAAGGAAACAATCTACTCAGAGAAGAGAAAACATCAAGCCAATTAACTATTTATGGCCATAAATAAATCATAGTTCAGATATTACCCCAGTGAAAAAAATAATAAGGCATAAAAGAACAGCCATAAAACAAAACATCTCTTGACAAACAGATGGTAGAGATAGAAACTCAGAAGTTTGCGGTTATATAAGGCTGAAGAAGCTTCCCAAATGCACACCAAAACAACAAAAACACTCATTAGAAGATGTGAGGAAAT
>NW_021621338.1:4054916-4065345 GCF_004785775.1 Grammomys surdaster
TAATTTAATAACTTCCAATCTAAAACAAGCCCAAATAATTTTTTCTAATAACTAACTGTATGTAAGTAACTAGGAGCAATGACTGACACATATAGCAAATGATTAACACATCAGTTGTTGTGATTCCATTTCTAGGCAGCATGCTGGAAGGAGCAACAGAAAGTGTCTTACTTGCTCTTGTAGGCTCTGAGCCAGTGCTTGCTGCAGCTCCTGCTCTTCTCTTTCCCGCTCGATGTCATACTGCTGGAGCCAATCAACCTCTCCCTGAGAGCCTTCTGGAGTTTTGTTTTCTTTATTCTCATCACAGTCTTTTGTTATCTCAGTAAAACTAGCAGGACCTGAAGAAGCAGAACATTATTTTGGAAAAAAAGCTGAAATTTGTGGACTCTTTTGTGGACTCTAGTGACACCTACTGTTTAAAGAGTAATTTACCTTGCCCTTATTAACACTGTAGGTTAGGGTCAAATGTAGCTCAGGCAGGCCTAGAATATATCTGATGATGCCCTAGACTTTGACCTCCCATCTACACCTCCTTGCTGGGATTACTGGTATCCACCATCATGCTTGGTTTTGGGATGCTGAGGAACCACACCCAGGGTCTTATGCATGGTAAGCACACAGCTACTAAACAAGCGACTATACTCCCAGCCTTACTTAGAACTTTTTGGGACCAACAATTTCATCTTACCAGATCTGTATTCAGGTTTCTTGGCCTCAGTATCATTAATAATTTGCACGGAATGCCGATGAGGCCTTTTGAGGAGTGGGAAATGGAGATGCGAGTGTGCTGTAAATCTTTGCAGGATCCCCAGACTCTCTCAGAGATAGGAGAGCTTTACTGAGTCACCTGACAGGAATTAAAGATCCTGCTCATCTATGGGAATGGAAGTGCTCAAGCCAGAAGCAGTCCATTTCTCTCTACTTGTGATAACCAAAAATGAAAGACACTGTCAAATATTCTGGGGCAGCAGAGAATACCCTGGATTTAGAAGCACTGACCCACAGAATGGTTCTGAGAACAAAGAATGAATATGACCAAGTGATTTACAAGAGCAGGAGAATCCACTGCATCAAGAGGAAATAAATACCTCAGAAGAACACCATCAGCTTTTTGGTTTTTGTTAACCTGAGGATATACTAATTATTATTTTACTTGCATATAAAGTAATTTGAAATTGAAGATGCTCTGACTCCACAAAATCTAGAAAATAATTTTGTGATATCCCTCTCTGACTTCCATTTTCAAATGTGAGGACATGGATTATTTAGAAGCCACATGTCAGTAAAGGCTCTGGAACAACATGTTCTGTGTAATAGATGCTTATCTTGATGAACCTTACCTGGCTCAGTGATTGTTTTGGGTTTCTCAATTTCCATAGCATCTGGATTTTCAGGCATTTCTGGAATATCATCTTCTGCAAACCCAGTGTCTGGACTGCTGGTTGGCTTATCATCATCTTCTGGGCTGAGTACCGGCGAAGTTTCTCGCCTGCTTATCTCTAACACAGCTGCCAGCACCTCTTCCTCACTCATTCTGTCAAATCCTGAGTTCTCCAATTCAGACTTCCCAGGCTCTAATCTGCACAATTTCAAATCCTGAAGAAGAGAACTACTTTTACAAGAAGGCAAAGTGTCCATTAATATACCCAATGTCTACCAATATGAATGTCAATCAACAGAGCTAATGTTCAACACCATGTCTAATATACGAGTAGAGTTTAAAGTGGGAATTGGGAGGCTGGAAAGATGGCTCATCAGTCAGCAGTTCACACTGCTTTGCAGAGGATCAAGTTTAGTTCTCAGTTCCCAAGTCTGACCCTCTTCTGGTTTTCAAGAGCAATCCTCCCACTCTAACACACAAACACACACTCTTTAAAAATAAGTGTGGAACTGAATTTGTGTGCTGCCATGATGTCTGGCTTCTGTGGTGCTGCTGTTCACTCCCACAGCTTCATGTACTTTACCAACTGAGCTACAACTCCAAACCCAACAGTTCTGCTTGATTATGACATGTGCAAAGTATACCCTTTATAGAAATTTGCAAGGTAAACACTGCTAAAATAAAGTTAGTGAAAACAGTTAAGTCAACTGGGTATGGTGGTGCATGTCTGTAATCTTAGCACTTAGGAGGCAGAGGCAAGAAAACTGCTGTAAGTTCCAGGCCAGCCTGGGCTATAACATGAAATCCTATCTCAAAAAAAAAAAATCATCAAACCAAAAACCCCCAGATAATAAGTACTAAGTATTTTGGCCCAGATATACATGGATTATACTATAAACATTCTGTTTATTACCCTGAATATTCTATTTTAAATGCTGGCTGGCTTTTTTTTTTTTTTTTTTAAAATTGAGGCAGGGTCAGATTATATAGCTCTGACTGGCCTGAAACTACTATATGAACCAGGCTTACAGAAATCCTCCTGCTTCTGCCTCCTAAGTACTGGGACTAAAGGCATATATCACCTAGCAATATTGTCTCATATTAAATGAGAAAAATGAAAACTACACAAGATTATATAAATCACAAAAATATCTGGAGTAACTTTTATTCTAGGAGAATTCCTGGCATTTTTCATATCCAAGGGAAGCAATTACAATCCTTCAGAGCTCTGTTATAAGATGGGACAACTTAGAACACAAGTAACTTTTGTAGTTCTATCAAATGATGCAAACACCTGGAAAAGCTTACTTTTTTGAAGTATTAGTTATTAAGGATTGTAACAGACAATGCAGCCATGTTTTCACGATTCTGATTTAAAGATTACATTTCCTAGTTGCTCTTTTCATATAAAATACTATGATTTTCTCCTAAAAGCAATAGCTATCAAAATAAGCAAAGAGATGAAACATAGAATGTGGAAGTTCTTCTGAGAGTTGCTGATGTCACCTTGCCCTTTTGTGAGGAACTGGGGATTGAACCAAGAACCTCATACATGCTAGCCAAGCACTACGGCACTTCAACACCGGGCAACTCCTCAGTAACATTAATTTCTTTAAAATAGACTATTTTTGGAGACAGTGTCTTGTTATGCAGATAAGGCTGGCCTTGAACCTGGAACTCTGCCTAATTCTCCTTTGTCTGGGGTAACCATGTACCATTATGCTTAGAAAAAAATTGGTTTTTGTTTTTTTGTTGTATCTAGGAAAAGCACAGCTAGTATCTGAAACAGAGGCATTATGTTTGAGATCTACCTTGTCAATTTCTTTAATTTGCTGAGTCATTTGTTTGGATAGCTAAACTAAACAGAAAACTGTCAGATGTTTTAATAAATCATTACTTACTTTTTCCACATCTTCCTGATACTGTTCTCTGCCTGGCAAATCACTAAGTCTCTGACTGAGGGCCACAGAGCGTTTAAGTTCATCCTCACTGTCAGAATCAAGGCATGACGTCAAGGAGTTCTTGGATTTGAAGGTGAATTTCCTGTAATTATACAAAAAAAGTCTGATAAACACCTGTCCTTGTTTTTTGTTTTGTTTTGTTTATTTGCTTGTTTTTGATGTATAAATACCCAAACAAAAAGCTTTTCCAAGTATAAAAAACTATTTAACAGAAAAAAATGACCAATCAAAAAAAGTATTACCTTTGACACTCTCCTAAAGAGCCATAGTTTGAAAATGCTTATGCTACTGTGATCACTAGTAAACTTTGTGCCTTTTTCTTTAATGACCAATTCTAAATGTACTGTCTTTATAAAATAAGTATTCTATTGAGTTCATTAAGCAACTAATCAGTAAATTTTTTTCAGTCTTTCTACATAACCTTGGCTGTCCTAGAACTCACATGGTATGTAGACTAGGCTGGCCTCAAACTCACAGATCTGCCTCTCAAGTACTGTAATATAAGGCATGCACCACCATACCCTACTATAAACCAGTATTTTTGACAAAAGCACAAGGGCTATTTTTTTTATTTTTTTATATTATGTTCTATGCACTTTTAAAATGACAGAAACAATCCACTTATTTTATTATTTTGAAATCAGATTTCTGACAACCTGTCTACAGACATTCCAAAATGAGAAAACAACAAGAACAAAAAACTCCTGAGAAAGCAGGTCTAATTACTATGTATTTGGATGATGTATTGCCAATACTGTAGTGATTTCATAGGAAATGAGTTCTAAAATAAGGGAAGATAATTACAAAAAAAGGTCAGGGGGAGAAAAAACTAAAAGTTGTTTAATGTAAAGGCAAATAGTACCATCTTCAAAAACAGTGACATTGTAGTGAGCATCTGTTTTGGCAGCATTAGGGAGGCTGAGGAAATAAAACTACAGATGTGAGACCAGCCTGGGTTATATAGCAAGATTTTGTCTGAAAATAAAATAAAACCCAATGTTTTTATATCTTATTTAGAATGTAGATTAACTTTTCCTTTGTAAAAAGATTTTGTGTGTTTGCCCATGTGTCAGTATGCTCCAGGTCTGGGTAAGCTACATTTGTGGGAGTACCAGAGGACTCTAGAAGGGAGTGCCAGATCCTCTGAAGCTAGGCTGTAATCTATCTGATGTGGGTGCTGGGATTTGAACTTCAATGCTTTGGGAAGAGCAGCAAGTACTTTAAACTACTGAGCCATCTTTCCAGCCCCACAATACAAATTCTAAATCATTTGAGAAATATGTAACTGTTTAAGGTGTATAAGAACAGCATAATATGCTGGTATGCTGGCACAGGCCTATAATAGCAGCACTCAGCTCTGAGTTCTAGGCCAGCCTGGTCTACAGAGTGAGTGTCAGGACAGTTAGGGCCACACTGAGAAACCTTGAAAAATCAAAAAGAGAGGTGAGAGGAGGAAGGAGAGGGGGAGAGAGAAAAAACATTAACATATTTTAGAAAAATTTCTTTCTAGATGGTAAAGAGATACATGGTTAAAAAGGCAAGCTTCAGTCTCATTAAAATTCATTTATGTGAGACAATATTTTTCAGTGATACCCGATAAGATGCTACGGCATCAAAGGAGGAAATGGCAAAGATCAAAGAACCAAAACTTCTTTTGATCAAGTTAAACTAATATTCTATAGTAAAAAAATGAAAATCTGAAAACTACAATTAATTTAAATGTGAAAACTGTAAATAAATAGACACGATACCAAGAAAAAAAAGAGTGCAATGAAAATCAAGAGCATAGCATAAAAACTTAGATAAGGAAGAGGCCAGTGGCTGGCGTCAAGACTGAAGACTCCCAAGAAGGTTTACAGAGGCAGGTTTTCAGTATAACTTAGAATTTGCCAAAGTAGGCCCCCACCAATGGTTTTGGTACAGAGTTTCATATAGCCCAGGCTGTCTTCAAACTTGCTATTTGTTTGAGGATAGTCTTGAATTCTTGAGCTTTCTGCCTTTACCTCCCAGGTGCTGGAATTATAGATGTACATTACTACAGCCAGCTTTAATTAGCTTTCTTATTTTTGATGCATGCTCATCAAGCAAACCTCGACATTTTTTTTTATCAACTACTTTGTTAAAGGGAGGGTGATACCCAAGATGTTTCTATCATGGTCAAATCTGACAAAGAACATTACAAAAGAACTGATGTACAGTGTTTAGAACTTAGCCTTGTTTAAATCTGATTGGCATATGGGTCTTATAGACCCTATTCACCTTTTATTAACCAACTTTCAAATTCTCATCCAGTAGAACAGATGGCCATGCCAAGGTACAATATGTCCAATGAAGCCATCTGCTTCCTGTAACCACCATGATCTGATACATAAAATACAGTCCATTAGTGATGACAATGTTTACAGAGGGCAACTTGCCTGTGACAGTGAAAAATGTCCTGTAAATGCATCACTTGTTTACTTTAAAATTTTTTTTTTCTTTTAAAGTGTACTTTTATTTTTTGTGCCTTGGTATTTTGCCTGTATATATGACTGTGGAGGCCCTGGTATGAGCTGCTATGTGGGTGCTGGGAATTGAACCCTGGTCCTTTGGAAGAGCAGCCAGTGCTCGCTAGCCTCCACTTGTCTACTTTCTAAGCAGGAAATGGTACTGTTCATTGTATCTGGAGAGCAGGCAAGAATATTCATAATGGTACCAGTTCAGATTTCTACTCACATTAATCATCTGGTTTTATTGTATTGAGAAAGGATTACAGGAGGAAAATGTCTTAAATATCATCTTATGGTTACACAAGTCCCAAATAAGCATTTAAAGAACAAAACTATGTTTTTCCTAAAACAAACAAACAAACAAACAAACAAACAAACAAACAAACAAAGAAAACTTTGGGATATGAAATTTTTAGGGGAGAAAAGGTCTAATCAAGAATTTCCAGTGAATTCTTAAAGGAGTACAATTTGGTCTCTAAAAAATATAAAACACCTGCAGAATAGTTACAGAATAGTTGCATTCTAGTGCTTAGTTCCTATTTCTGTCCAGAATTCTGGTGGGGTTCTGCCTGTGTCTACCTGTGAGGAAAGGTGCTTTACACAGGAGTTATTTTATCCTTTTAAACCTTCAGTTCTTCAGAGTTTTAGGATAAAAACATCATTTATTAACAAAGATATTTTAAGAAATTTAAAAACAAAATCCTGGAGTGTTTTCTGATTGCTAAAATCTGTGCCCAGGTCCTCTCTAAGCCAGACTCAAGGACATCCCTAAGCATGAGTAATGCTGAGCAACTGGCATGCAAAAGAAAGGAAGAAAAGGGGGTGGGCCACCTTAGAGATTTGGGTGAGCCAAATCCTCACAAAGACAAAATTTGTGTCCATAAGAAAAAGAACTCACTTTGAAGGTGCAGAAGGGCTGGTGATGCAGGAATTCACCATTTGACAGGCTCTCAATGGTCTAGAACTATCAGAAAATTGGAGAATATATAATGTATACAATTACATCATTCAAGGTAAATATTTAACTGGTAAAGTTAATTATAGACTAAATTAATTGTAGACTAAAAGTCTCTTCTTATCCCCTCCTGAAAAGCAAATAATATTTTAAAATAATACTGACCATATCATCTCTGGTTCTCCTTGTTCTAATTATTGAAATAAAAACCTTTGCAAATGAAGTCAAGTGTAGCGCATGAGAAGAACTTAGAGGAAAATCACCTCATTATTTTTGAGCAATAAAATAGCTCTCAGTTTATTGAGATTTCCTAGATGACAAGCATTGAATGTACTACTGCACTTAATGGTCACAGCAGATTTTCCCACAATTAAGCTGAACTTTCCAACCAAGGCCTTAAAGCCACTAAAAATGCATTAAAATATAGTCAGCTTCATTTCAGATCAGTGATCACGAGACATGTACTACACAGTCAGAAGGACTAAGATTAGCTCTGCCAGCAGAGGGCAGTTTGCACCGAGGAAGAACACTTTTTCTTCCAATAAAAGCAGAAAGAAAAACAATTACAAACACTAAGGCTCTCTAGGCACATGCTTTGCTAGTCAACCCTTGAGGACTTTAGTGTGTAAACTTACAAGATACAATTTATAAATCCAAGAGAAATATATCTTATGAAATTGCATCAATCAATTTTGGGAATTGTTCCATTTATTTTCTGTAATGTCTAACTCTAGCCAAGAAACTGTCCTTCCTTGTACTTTTTGGAAACAGAGTATTATGTAGCTCAGGATGGCCTCAAATTTCTACATAGCCTAAACTGGTCTTGAAGCCTCCTCTCTGCTTCAGGCTGAAATCGCAATGTTTGGCCTTTTTAATTACTAATCTCAGTGAAATGAAGGATTTGAACAAAATTCTTTTCACTCTTACAGCTCTAGGACTTTATAATTCTACCAAATTACTGTTCAAGTATGTAAAAATATGATAGTGTAGGGTTCCAAGTAGAACAAGCATGTAGGAAAGCATCATATTCAGAAGTCCTAAGGTCTCAACACACATGACAAAGACAAATCTAAAGCAGAGAGGACTTCTTTTTCTCTGAAACATTCTAGGAGTCTATTCATATTGGGCATAATTTACAATCAAAATTTTTAGGGGGGGAGTTATAGTATAACATTTGATTTCTCAAATTAGCATGTTCCAAAGAGCTGAGGCATTTATTAAGAATATTGATTCCCAAGTCCTATGCAGATCTACTGAAATAGAACCTGTAGTGAAGAACACAGAAATAAATTAATTTTACTTACATATTGTAAAAAAGTAGCAACACTCCCTCAAAAAAGTATATTACGAGAGAAATCTATTAAATTTGGGAAGACTGTAAGCATTTTTTCCCCAATTACTTCTTTATTAAAATTAGCATTCTAATATTAAAGCTTCAAACTAATAAAGAAGGAAAATCTTTTGAGTTTGATTTCTTTTCCTGAGAGTTGTTATCTAGTTTGGTCAATCTCTGAAATATTATATTTCAAAAGTAAAGGTAAAAAGCATGGTCTCTTACATTGCCATATGTGCACTCCACCCAAGAGTAAAAGGTGGTTTTGTAGTTTCCGTGCAGTGAGATGACAGGGTCAGGTATCTTGGAATGATGACTTGCTGTCCTATCTTGTTGTTAAGTGAGAGAGCCACATTGAAGCTGTATCGTTTCAAGTGAAGAATGAGGACCCTACAAAACACAAGAAATTGACTCTGCTAATTCACTCGAAACACAGATATCTTTCTTGTAGTAATCACTCTAATCATGTCAGACAAATTTTCACTTACAGAATGCATTTGCTCATGCTGGGTGATGATGATGGCCAAGCCTTTACTCCTAGCACTTGGGAGGCTGAGGCAAGTGAGCCTCTATAAACTCAAGGCCAACTTGGTACACACACAGTGTTCCAGATCAGCCAGTGCTACGTAATGAGACCCGTCTCAAACAGCCTCCTGTGCGCGCGCGCGCGCACACACACACACACACACACACACACACACACACACACACACACACAGAGTTGACCAAACTAAACCTATTTTAAGGAACATTTACTATCTATTTGCCATGTAGAAAGGTGTTAGGATAGATACAAATAAAAATGTTGAGTTCAGGGATTAATGAAGTTTAGATCAAGGATGTACGGGCGCTCCTAGGAAAATCCTCCACCAGTAAACAACACACAGGTAGGCAAAGAATCATAATTTTAAATATGTCTTTTTTTTTTTTTTTCGAGACAGGGTTTCTCTGTATACCCTTGGCTGTTCTCGAACTCAGAAATCCGCCTGCCTCTGCCTCCCAAGTGCCGGGATCACAGGCGTGCGCCACCACTGACTGGCTTAAATATGTCTATTACTCTTTGGTTAACCTTAAACTATTTACTTGACTGTTATACATTTAAAATAGGTTATATATGATCATATGGTAAAATGTCTATTAGACTAAATATTACATAGTAACCTTTATGCATAATGGTGACCAACATCTCAAGAAAAAAATTTTTTAAAAAATTTCATGGCCAGGCGGTGGTGGCGCCACCACTGCCCTGCAAGAAACTTTTTTTGATCAGCCAACTCCCTGGCATTTCAAGATTACTTATTTTTATATCTTCTGAAGATAGGATCTCATGTGGTCCAGGCTGGCTTCAAACTTGTTATATAGCTAAGGATGATCTTGAACTTCCAGTTTCCCCATCTCTACCTTTCTAGTGTTAAGAGACATGGGATTACAGGTGCATTTCACTGTAAGGTTTTATGTAGTGCCCGGGATTGAATTTAAGGTTTCCTCCGTGCTACGGAAACACTCTCTCAACTGAGCTAATCTTCTAGCCCTCAAGATTATTCTCTTATTTTACTATACTTATTTGTGTGTGTGTGTGTGTGTATATGGGTCATGTTGTCCATGTAGAAAACAGGATGTCTGAGAGTTGGTTCTCTCCTTACTCAAGTCACCTAACCTAACCTGGTAGCAAGCACCTTTATCCTTTCAACCACTTTGGTGGCCCTACTGCTCTTATTTTAGAACCACTTTCTCTAGAGAAAACTAAGAGGAAAAATAGAAAAATTCCTCCACTAGCAAAAAAGCATTATATAAAGCATTTGCATGGTCATCTAGTCTGAGTCTAAAAAGGCTTTTAGCTCTTTAGAAACAATTTTTTTTGTTACCACTGTAGGGCAATGTCATCTAATTACATCTACTTCTGTCTGATGGATTAAATATATTTCAAAGCCTATAAGAACTTCATTTTTTTGTTTTGTTTTTCCAAGTCAGGGTTTCTCTATGATGCCATGACTATCCTAGAACTTCCCCTGTAGCCCAGGCTGGCCTTGAACACAGAGATTTGCCTGCCTCTGACTCCAATTGCTAGGATTAAAGGCATGTGCCATCATTGCCTGGCAAACTTCAAAATTTGAAACTCAAAAATCTTACATGTAAACTCCAGTTTGGGCAAAAACTGTTTCCCCTTAGAAAACTGTATCTATTCTTTCTGTACAGGCTTCTATGATAGAAGCCACAAACTAAACAACTTGCAAGTTGAAGTTACTGATTACATATATATTATACACACACACACACACACACACACACACACACACACACACACACACA
>NW_021621338.1:4065355-4078925 GCF_004785775.1 Grammomys surdaster
ACACACACACACACACACACACACACACACACACACACACACACACATGTGAACAAGGTAGGATAGGGCTCTAATTCTACAACTCAGAAGGATGATGCAGAACTGTGAGTTCAGGACCAATCCTAATGACTTATTGAGATCCTACCTCAAGACAAAAACTTAAAAGACTGCTATAGCTCATAAAGAACACTTGCCTCTAGTACATAGTACCCTGGGCTAGACTCCAGTATACCACCTGCCCCACCAAGCTAGAATTCATGGCCTCCTAATTTACAACATAAAAGGATATACTGATCCAGTTGTTAAAGAGCCTGAAACTGATGCCAAACTCTAAAATATTTAACTAAAACTTCAAAGAGCGAAAATAAAAGCAACATGAAAAGAACAAATTACCATCAAAACTACTAGTCTATGAAGATGAGTCAGACTAAAAGTGACAAAGGCATTAGGCCTTTCAATAATGAAAGCAGAGGGCTGGGAGGCAGCACAAAGGCTTGGTGCTTGGCCAGTGAGAGGTTGTGGTTTCAATTCCAGCAGCAGAAAGATAAAACAGATGACTAGACCTAGTGGTGCATACCTGTAATTCCAGTGCTGGGAGACAAAGACAGGAGGATTGTTGCAAAATGAAGGCCAGCCTGTGGGCAACACAGTCTGGGCAAGAGAGTAGACTGTCTTTAAAAACCAAACCAAAGCCTAGATGCAGAGCTGCCCACCCCCATCCTCCCAAAAAAACTCATAAAATAAAAGTAGATAGTGGCTTGGAAGGCTGATAATTAGTATTTAAGATTCAGAGGTATCCATTTCATATAACAAGTTTGGAACAAATTAACACGATACAAGCATACTACTGGGGAAAAAAAGATCTCTTTTTCTTAGCCTTTTTTTTTCTCCCCCCCAAGACAGGTTTGTAGCCCTGGCTGTCCTAGAACGCCATCTGTAGACCAGGCTGGCCTCAAGCTCACAGACATCCACCTGCTCTAGGCTTCTGAGTGCTGGGATTAAAGGCGGGCACCACCACTGCTTGGCTAATTTGAATTTTTTTAATTTTATGGGCATGGATGTTTTTCCTGCACGTTTATGTCTGTACCACCTGTGTTCCTGGTGCAGGAGTCAGATTCTCTGAGAATGGAGCTATGGGCAGTTTTAAGCCACCATGTGGGCTGGGTGTGGTGGCCATCCCAGCACTTAGAGGCAGGTGGATCTCAGCCCAGCCTGGTCTACATAATGAGTTCTAGGACAGGAAAGGGAGCACAGAGAGACCCTATATAAAAAATAACAACAATAAATCCATGTGGGCTCTAGGAATTGAACCCAGACCGTCTGGAAAAACAGCAGTGCTCTTAACTGCTGAGCCATCTCTCTAGAACCACCTCAGTATTTTCAACTGCATACAGTTAGTGACAGTAGTAACCAATGTTTTGCTTTCAAATTTCTTCTTTCCTCCCTACTGCCTCATAACATTCAAAGTCTCTTAAATTAGAAAAAAAAAAAAAAACAAAACAAAAAACCCAAAAAAACCAGAAACAAGTAATACTGTTACAACTTATATAGTAATTTCTCTGAAAACTTATTTTTGAGAAAGGAATGCATTATAGAGCTGGGTGGTGATGGCACACGCCTTTAATCCCAGCACTCGGGAGGCAGAGGCAGGCGGATTTCTGAGTTCGAGGCCAGCCTGGTCTACAGAGTGAGTTCCAGGACAGCCAGGGCTACACAGAGAAACCCTGTCTCAAGAAAAACAAAAGGAATGCATTATAGAATATAAAAGAATTTTCCCATGAGGCCCAGAGTTCCAGAAACTACATTTACAGAAAATTGAAGATAATAAAAGAAAGTAGAGCTTTCTGGTGTGGACAGAGTGCCACATAAATATTTAATGTTAATAACCACATTGTTTGTAGCAGAGATCTAATCTTGGAAAGCTTTAAAAGCTATCCTATAACCACATCATAATTTCTACACTAGCTTGATCTTATAGTATTAACATAATAATGTAAATTAATTTCATCCAAGGTAGAAGATTAATCTTATGATTATAGAAAATCTACTAACTTATAAAATCCTTTGAAAAAGAAATAGGAAAAATAAAGTAAGCTGTCCCTCCTATGTATATATTGTGTCTGCAGCAGATTTTACCTGACTTAGAAGAGAGGAAGGGAGGCTATAGCAAAACAAATGACATCTCTAACCTAAAAAGTCAAAATAACACATGCTCCAAATCTGAAACTTTTATTGGAGAACTTAATACTACAGTGAAAAATTCCATACTTTATGTGACTGATATAGGTAAAAAAAAAAAAAGATATTAAAAATAGCATATAAAATTATCTTTAGACTATGTACAATGTATATATGAAATATAAATGAACTTTAGAACTTAGACCTGTACACATTCCCACCCTGAGATTTCATTACATATATACAAATATTACAAAATACAAGACACTCATAGCTCAAGCATTTCAGAAGGGATACTCAAAACTATGTAACTTATAATATTACTGAAAGTAAATTCTAGAGCTAATGTTACTAACTGCACTCTCTTTTTGTTATCTTCCTGAGACTCAAAGACCACTTTTTTCACAGTATTACAAATTTTCTTTTAAATTTTAATTTTTTATGTGTCTGGGTATTTTGCCTACATGCATGTCTCAGTTTTTGTTCCTTTGGAACATTACAGATGGCTGAGAGCTACAAAATGAGTACTAGGAAATGAACCCAGGCCCTGTGCAAGAGCAGCTGATGCATCTAACTACTGAGCTGTCTCTCCAGACCCCACACCCCTCTTTTTCTAGGTAAGCTTTCCTAATATTTAATTCATAATGTTAAGTGCCACTCAAATATTAGCTTGCTTATTTGGTTTAGGAATCAAGTCTAAGCCCTTGTAGAGATTAGGCAAACACTATTCCTAAACTGTATCTCCACCAGTTTAGGAACATATACCTTTAAAAAGGTAGCCAAATTTACCTGGGTAGCCTGTTAAATTTGTGCCTGACAAGAGCACACTTTCCACCACACTTTTCACAGGAGTATTCAAGTTCTTCTGCCTATAAAAAGATAAGAGAGAAAAATAAGGATGAAGTTGAATTGGCTTAACCCACTAAGTACAAATAATCTTTAGTCTCACTAGTTCAGTGGAATGATAACTCTCAACCAGTTTAAATGCTGTGTCTTGAGCAACAGAATAACTAAATTAATACCTACTGTTTCAAATTGTTATTTATGATATCATGTCTTCTATTTTGAGAATTCTTAATTCCTTCTTTACCAAGGAAACATCTAAATTTACGACAGTAACTAGACTCTAATGAATTGGACCTCAATTTTTCCTTATGGATATACAAGAATTGCTCCCAAGAGTATATCCAGATTTTAACAGTTGGCTATAGCAGAGATAAGATCACCTTCAGGTTAGGTGGAGTTCCTAGTCTGTTACGTGTAACTCTACCCCTTTCTTACAATGGACCTCAACCTCCTGGTGACAGCCCACTAAGAACAACTGCTCTAAAACGATCAAAGTTTGGTGTGGATAATATTATTACCTAGAGAAAACTGAAACAAGAAATCCTTAAAAAGGGGGGATACAGAAACACAGGAAAATCTTCAGTGTATGATAATAACAGGAATAGTAGAGAGTGTGTAAAACAACAAAGAGACAGAGTAGTTATCTTTTGATGACACTAAACAGTCATCACTTAAAGAAGAGAAGTTTTACTAAGCTATAGGAAAAAAAACCCTGCCAATTTGCTATAACAAAACAAAGACGGGGCTGGAGAGATGGCTCAGTGGTTAAGAGCACTGACTGCACTTCCAGAGGTCCTGAGTTCAAATCCCAGCAACCACATGGTGGCTCACAACCATCTGTAATGAGATCTGATGCCCTCTTCTGGTGTGTCTGAAAACAGCTACAGTGTATTCATATATAATAAATAAATAAATCTTAAAAAAAAAACAAACAAACAAAACAAAGACCATCAATATAGATAAAGCAAATTCCCACCAGTTCTAAGCTGTCACACAATAAAGCCTGACTACACCCCAGAAAACACTTCCCCCAACCCCCACTTATCTACAGCTCTGAATAAACCTGATTCTTCCTTCTTGTTCCTACCAGGTCATACAAACTAAGAAAAAAGGTATCTTTTCATTCCTTAGCTCTCAACAACTAATACAATATCTCCAAGTTTAATCTGTGTTGCCAAGTTTTAGCAACGCCATTCAGATGCTTCGTATTGATACTTATTTAAGAACTTTAATCAAGTCTATCAAAAATTTATATAAAAGCATTTATAAACACTTTCTTTCATTAGTTTTTCCTGAAAATAGTTTAGTCAAAACTCTGCCCTGACAAAACCTCAACTTCAAACACAATTATTTATAAAATATAAAACTGAATTATATGAACATATCAAAGATATTACCCTAAAGAAAAGATCAAGAGAATCTTGAATTGAACGAGGGGGGAGTGGTTTTTTCCTCCGAGGAAGGTCAATGGAGAGATCATTAAACTGTTCTCTTTTGGGAATAGTTTCTCCACATCTGTAAGGATGAGAGGAGATTTAGTGTAGAATTGGACTATAGAAATACAAATATACTTGATATCTTCTTCCCCTGCAGAGTTTATGGGCCAACATACACAAGTAACATAATACGATCTTTGTAACTTTCTTTCACACAGATGCATATCTCTCTGATTTCTACTAAAATGTCTTCTGCTTCTATCTCTAGACCCAGATTTAAAGGGCTTGTAGGACTTGCCCATATACATATTATTTCCTGTAAAAAAAAAAAAAAATTAAGGGTAAGATTAGTAGTCTTGATTATATCAGCAAAATTTCTGTAGTCAGATTAAGTCTTATTATCCAGAAAAGTAACAGGTCATAGTCATTGTGGAGTTTATACACACTCAAGGACACACAAAGGCAAGGATCACCTTAGAACCCTGCCCATGAGAGAGGCACTCAGTAAGTACTTACTGAATGGAAAACATATTCTTATGACTCTGGTCTTTAATTGTGGCAGAAAGTTACCGTGGCTAAAAGTTGAATAATATTAGAAGTACCAAAAAGACAAATGAAGAACATTGAGCTAAAATTACCTCTAAAAAACTTGGTAGTATACTCCTTTAGTCCCAGCACTCAGGAGGCTGAGCCAGGCAGATTTCTGTGAGTTCGAGGTCAGCCTGGTCTCAAACTTAGTTCCAAGACAGCCAGGGTACACAGAAAAACTGTCTTGAAAAACAACAACACAAAGCCACAAAAAACAAGAAACAAAAAATTTTCTTCCAAGGGCTGAAAAATGGACCTAGTTGTCAGGTTTCGTTACCAGCATCCAATAGTGGCTTACAATCAATCATCCATAACTTTAGTTCTAAGGGAATGTGACACTCTCTTTTGACTCTGCCTAAATATACATGCAGGCAAAACATTCAGATATATAAAATGAAAACAATTTAAAAACAAAAGAACAAAAAGCTGTTTTGAGCCAAGTACAGTGGCTCACACCAGTAACTCCAGCATTTAAAAAGCTGAGTCAGGCTCTTAAATTTGAGTCAGGCTCTAAAAAGTTTGAGGCTAACCTGGGAGACATATCCCACCTTTAAAAAAAAAGAAAGAAAAAGAAAAGAAAGAAAAACTAGCTAGGTGTGGTGGTGCACACTTTAATCCCAATACTCAGGAGGCAGAGGCAGACAGATCTCTGTGAGTTTGAGGCCAGCCTGGTCTACAGATCTACTTCTAGGACACTCAAGGCTACACAAAGAACCCCTGTCTTAACCCCTGCCCCCAATAAACCAAAAAAGAAGAGGAGGAGGAAGAAGAGGAGAAAAGAAAACCCGAGGCCAGCCAGACCAACAGAGAGAGAGATTGTCTCAAAATAAAGAAATAAAAAGCAACCCACCAATCAATTAACCATTAACTATTCAGTCAAAACAAAAGTGTGCCACAGCTGGTTATGGTGGTGCAGTCCTTTAATCTTAGCACTTGGAAACAGAGGCAGGCAGATCTTGAGTTCAAGATCAGCCTGATCTACAAGGTGAGACACTGTCTTTCTCATAGGACAACAAAACCGAAAGTGTTCCAAAAATTATTTCAATTATCTTTGGTTCTTACCTCATCAAGAATTGTTATGGGAAGATAGACAAAGGAACCAGAAAGATTGGACAATGGGTAAAAGAGCTTGCTGCAAAAAAGCCCAATAACCAGGGCAGAAAGGATGGCTCAGCCACTAAGAGAACTGGCTGCTTCTTTTTCAGAGAACCTGGGTTCAATTTCCAGCATCCAAATGATAGCTCACAATGGTTTGTAACTCCAGTTCCGGGGATCTGGCATTCTCAGACCGAATACATTCAGGATAAACAGCAATGTACATAAAATAAAAATAAATAGAATATTAAAAAAAAAAAAAAAACAAACCCTACCAGGTGTGGTGAAATCTGAGTTATAGTCCAGCCTGAAAGGTGCAATAAATCCTATCAGACAGTACTTGGAGGCAGAGACAGGAAAATGACAAGTTCTAGACTAACTTGAGCTACACAGTTAAGACTTTGTTTCAAAATCCAAAGGCAAAAGAATGAAAGTTTTGGTAGAATTTATGGGTCTGTATTTTCCCCATGGGAAAGAAAGGAAAATAAGTTTTGACATGTGACAGGAAAATTTTACTCACTTGCCATAAAGGACTAAGGAGGGGGAAAAGTTTGCTTAGAGATTACATACGCTTTACAGATAATGGAGTGCTGAACCTCAAACTCCAAGTTTGTAATAACAGGGCAAGTGAACACTTTGGTAGCTGATGTATCTGGTGAATTTTCTTCTCCAAGTACAGGTTCTGTCTTCCAAGTTTTATTCAGTTTTTCCATATCCTCCTTCAGCTGATCTAAGCACTGACTTAAAAATTCATGAGCATCCTAAGAAAATGATAATATCTGTCATTAGCGCAAAGCATTTCTTGTCACAATAGCTTATTAAACTTTGACTTATACAACTGTGATTTATAAAACACCCAGAAGTTGAAAGGTACCTGAACAAGGCCAGTCTTATTCTGATAAGGACTTGAAATATGTATAACTTTTGAATAAATCTAAGTGAAGAGTGTTGGAAACCTAGCTCAGCAGAAGAGCAGTTGCCCAGCATGTTTGACCTCTAGGGTTCAAAACCTCTCAGCAACAACTCTCTCAATGACTGGGAGATGGAGGCAGGAGGACCTGCATTTCAGTTATTCTTGGTTATAAATGTATACATCTATCATGCTTAAAAGTGGCCTGGGTTGCATGAGATACTGTTTTAAAAAACCAACCAAAAAGAATAAAATACATAGAAGAATCATATTGAAAGTTACTGTAACTCCTTAGGTTTTACCATCCAAGGTGACCACATTACACTAATAACAATTTAAAAACTAAGTCAAAAGCTAATTTCAATTTTGTATATCTAAAATATTTAAAATAAAATACTCACATTTTGGACATAGCCAGAGAATCTCTCTGCAGTAGCTGAAATAGCATTTTTAACCTTCTTAAGTAGTTCTTTTTTGGTCTCTGAATTAGAAATATCTTTTTTAATAAGCAGGTTTGCAAAGCGTCTGATAAAAGACAAGATTAGCATATTTTAAAAACATTCAGTGGCATACTACCAACAACAACACATAAAAATGTAACTGCCCCAAAACCTATTATTAAAAAAAAAAAAATCAATGAAGTTATTCAGTAAATATATAACATTACCTGATAAGGGCATTGAGTGGAATTTTCTTCCATGGGATACTTTGTTTAAGCAAATCATTTGCAAATGACTGGAGTGAAAACAGAGATTGTAAGATAGCATTCATATAGCATGTATTTCCCAAATTGGAGAATCTGGAAAGGAAAGAGGTATTTGAAGTATGTTCAGTGTGCATAAAGGTTTCTCCATTTTGCATCAGAACTATCTGTAGGGCTTGTTAAACTACATACAATTGGACTGTTTCTGATTCAGTATGGAAAATGTGAGGTACAGGGAAACATGCATTTCTAACAAGTCATTAGCTGCTGCTACTGCTGACAAGGAGAAACTGCTTTAACAACTGTAGAGTATAACCTTACAACACAAACTTAAAATGAGGCGTTTTCTACTATTTTATGTTATTACTGCCTTCCCCCTTCAATTTATATTCTTTGTATAATAAAAAAGCATCTCTTTATTTATATGCAGTAAAATTTTATTTCCAATATCTCAATGACCTTTTTTGGTGCCTGTTTATGCAAAATTTAATATTACACAAATTTATCAATCTTCTATTGAATCTTGATATTGAACCAAATTTACACAGCTATTGCCTACACGTAAGTTATAGAGAAATTTCTGGTACCTGAAAGAGTTTAAAAATCTTGAATTTTATTTTTAATCACACATATGTGCATGTTTGTGTTTGGGTATGTGTACTTGAGGAGTGCAGATAGTAGTCTTTGGAGGCCACTGGATTCTCTGAAGCTGGAGTAACAGGTGGTTGGTTGTAAGAGGGCTGATGAGGGTGCTGGGATCTGAACTCAGGTTCTCTGAAAGAGCAGAAAATGCTCATAACGGTTGAGCTATCTCTTTAGCCTAGGCTTGAAAATTTTTACAACGGGTTCCTCTGATTCTATTAGAATTTATTCTTGTATACATTTAAAAATGAACATGTCTTTTTAAATTGTTATTTTAATATAATTATTTTAAAAGTGCTTTATTTCAACAATTAGGACTCTTCTATCTACTGATCTGCCTACATATATATCAATAGTTTATGAATAAGACATGATCTTTGTTTTTGTTTTTTTTTTTTTGGTTTTTCGAGACAGGGTTTCTCTGTGTAGCCCTGGCTGTCCTGGAACTCACTCTGTAGACCAGGCTGGCCTCGAACTCAGAAATCCACCTGCCTCTGCCTCCCAAGTGCTGGGATTAAAGGCGTGCGCCACCACCGCCCGGCAAGACATGATCTTTGATTTTTACTATAATTTAAATCCTTGACTCACTGCACCTTTTATAATATTTCTAAAAGATGATGGAGGTTCATTCCTTTGATCACAGCACTTGGGAGGGAAAGGGAGGTAAATCTTTGAGTCTGAGGCCAGCCTGGTTTACAGAGTGACTTCCATGACAGGCAAGGCTACATAGAAAACCCTGACTCATAAAAACCAAAAACATAAAACGAATAGCGCCCCCTCCCCAACACCAACCCAAAGACTTATTTGAGAATGGTTAATTTTAGTTCAAGTTTACTGACAATAAATCACTAGTTCACTTAAGTTCATGGATGCTTTTGAATCTTCATCAGCTGACATATTTAAATTAATATTTCTTACTTTTCCTTTTAATTAATTAATTTTTAGATGCATAATTGCATCATATCCCTTTATAGATGACCACGAGGTTGTCAGGAATTGAACTTTGGAAGAGCAACTAGCTCTCAACCCCTGAGCCATCTCTCTAGCCTTCATTTCCTGTTGTTTTGTAGGGAAGTAGCCTTCTTTCTTACATTCCAATTTTGTTTGTGGACAGGATTCTAAATCCTCTTTAGTTAATTTTGTAAAGTGAACTCTTGGATATAGGATCATGACAGTGGGAGAAAGAGGAGCAAGCATGTCTTGCTTTCTCCTTTCACTTTAGCACAAACCTTCTCTTGGTCCTTGGACTTTCTGGAAGTGATTTTTTTCTTTTTCACCCTCATGAATTAGTTTTCATATAATTTCTTAATCCTTTTGTCCCAACTCTGAGCATCCCAGGTTTAAGCAATGGAAACCAGGAGAGCTGTAGGAAATGGGTTTGCTTGTACACCTAGTTATGTATTAAACATTTGTCTCCTGGTAGATGAAGCAGAGGCTTCTTTCACCTGTTTCTTTGCACCTCTCTCCCCTTCTCCCTCTCTTCCTCTCTCCCTTCTTCCCTCCTCTTCCTCCTCTTCCCCCCCCCCCCTGTGTGTGTGTGTGTGTGCATGCGTGTGTGTACACGCATGCATATGTGCCTGTTTTGGAAGATTTGTGAAATAGAATTAGATAACCTCTATTATCCTCTAGCCTTCAAAAAGTTCTTTTCAGTTTCTTTTCTATTAGGAGTCTTGGGATAGGACCTAAAATGCTGCAATTCTTAACAGTTCTGAAAAGAGAAAGATTTATTTCTAGAGATAGGTATAGATATTATGCAGGAATGAAAGAAACACTGGAGGAGCCTGGTAACTCATGAGACTCTCAACAGAGTAGCACAGACCAGATCTATAAAGTACGTAAGAGGAAGTGACAGGAAAAAGAAACAAAGATCAATATAGAGAGAAAGAGAGAGAAGAAGGTCTAAAAATGGGATGGGTAAATCAATTAAAAGAATGTTGTTTAAACCGGTGGTGGTGGGTGATAGCACATATCTTTAATCCCAGCACCGGGGAGGCAGAGGTTGGTAGATCTCTATGAGTTCGAGGATAGCCTAGTCTACTGAGAACGTTCCAGGACAACCAGGGCTAAACAGAGAAACCCTGGGAAAACAAAAACAAAAACAAAACAAAACAGAATGATTTTTGGGTTTGGAGAGATGGTTCAGTGCTTAAGTACACTGGCTACTCTTCCACAGGGCTGCATCTAGTTCCCAGCCTTAGTTTTAATAATTCTGCCAAGAATGCATCCTAAAAAAAAACCAACCCATTAGCATTATAATAACACAAGTATCATGCTGCATACCTATAATTCTAGCGGCTTTTGGCAAGTACCTGGGTTTAATTTGAGCATCCACTATTATTGATTACTACCACTATGATCTCATTGAGAGATATATAAAAATGATGAAGGTAACTCAATAGTAGGCCAAAATGTTGGAGTTGGAGAACAGTCATTGTTTTCTTTAAGATAATATTAGAGAGATGACAGACAGAAACACACATTTTCAAGGACTGAAAACTGGAGACTAGATAATGAACTTATGGTTTATAGCCATGATAAATCTTTGATAAGTGACTTAATTTCTAAATATTTTACAACTATAATATGAATCCTTTCTTATATTGATAACCACAACAAATGGAGAATAACTCAACTAAATCACTTTACAAGAAAGAAAGTTTACCAACCCCTGCAACTGCTGTGGATGGGAGGAAAGGGGCACTCTAGGTTTGTTCCAGCCCGCGTAATCCTGGTTACACCTCAGTTTTTTAACAGATAGAGGAGTTGGCTGAGGAAGAAACCCCAGGCTTCTTTTGGCAGAAGGAGTCTGGCTTGAAACATTACACCTAAAAACAAAAAAAGGAAAAATGAAAAATTTCATACCACCCTTTCCCACTAGCAGAGTCAGAGGAATCAACGTCTAAGGAAAAAAATCTCAAACTTAAGGGAAATATTAATAGCAGTGGGCACTTATGAGAAAAATTCTAAGCTAGTAAGTTTGTACAGAAATCTTAAGACAAGAGCCTTGTACACATGCCTTATATTCATTTAGTAACTATCAATAAGGACAACAACAAAACAGAAAGCTGAGGATGTTTCCTTATAAATTACATGATCCAAGCCAATGGCTTGAGAAAAACTAGTTTCCCTTTGCAGTTCTCTTCCATGCATTTTGTGATATCACATCAGTTTACCTATAGTTTTGGACAAATTCAGGCAGTGTATCTTCACTACTTCATAGAATTTTCTTTTTATTTTTTTTAAGATTTATTATTTATGTATATGAGTACACTGTAGCTGTCTTCAGACACACCAGAAGAGGGCATCCAATCTCATTACAGATAGTAGTGAGCCACCATGTGGTTGCTGGGAATTGAACTCAGGACCTCTGGAAGAGCAGTCAGCGCTCTTAACCACTGAGCCGTTTCTCCAGCCCATCTTCACTACTTCAAATCACATCAGAGAAAATATTTAATTTTTTTTTTTTTTTAAAGATTTATTTATTTATTATATATGAATACACTGTAGCTGTCTTCAGACACACCAGAAGAGGGCATCAGATCTCATTACAGATGGTTGTGAGCCACCATGTGGTTGCTGGGATTTGAACTCAGGACCTCTGAAAGTGCAGTCAGTGCTCTTAACCACTGAGCCATCTCTCCAGCCCCCGAAAATATTTAATTTTTAAAAGAAAGATCTTAAAAGTTTATGCTTGGAGGCAGAAATATTAGGGGTATTTAAAATTCTCCTGTATATTTTGATTTATATTTTATACAAATTTTTACATTATATTAAATATTTATATTATATAAATTTTTATATATTTTCCAAAAAGGTTAAAGCAATTTTTATTTCCTTGAATGGTAAATTCCTGTCTCCTCACAGTTCTATTATTTATTATTACAAGTATTAATCTTTCCTAGTAGGCAGCACATGACTTTGTTGCTATTTTAACTTGCATTCTAAATGCCACTTGAAGTTGAACATCTTTTTTATAACTGTTTGTTTCTCTAAACGGTCTATATTATTAAGTTTTTTTTCCCCCAGGGTCTCACTATGCATCCCTGCCTGGCCTTTTTATGTAGACCAGGCTGGCCTTGAACTCACTGAAATTGGCCTGCCTCTGTAAACCCGGCACTTAGATTGTGGATGTGTACCATCATGCTGGACAAATGTAACATTCTCTGTCTATATTCCTGGATTATAATTTACTACAGTACTAACATCTAACTCCATTTCTCTTGCTGCAAATGTCGATCTGCTTTCTTTTTAAAATACTATTTTACTCGTGTGGGACTTTTTGTTTGGTTTTGTTGTTTTTAGGGATAGGCTTTCTTTGTGTAGTCCTTGTTGTTCTGAAACTTGCTTGTTAGACCAGGCTGACTTTGAACTGAGCCCCGCCTGCCTCTGCCTCGTGAGTGCTGGAATTTAAGGTGTTTGCCATCACACCTGGCTCCCATGTGGATCTTTAAAAAATGATATTTGTTTGGCATTTGTTGAGGCTTTCAACATGAGGAGTTTCAGTATTTTCATCTGAAATTATTTCTCTGATAATTTCCTTGACTTTACTCTTTTCTTCCAGAGTATTATTGTGACATAGAGAATTCCCAAACTAAGTCTGTTAGCTGCATTTACACTGACTGTTCTGCACTCTATGACACTGTCTTCCTACCAAATGGTTACTATTCTTCGCCCGGTCCTTTATTTTTGCAGAGGATTTTATATTACAGTTCCTAATTCAATTTTAAAAATAATACTTACATATTAAAGTTCTTAATTTATTTTTTAAAATAACATTTATGTGTCTATGAGTGGACACGTGTACAGCACTTGTCTGGGGGTGAGGGGTATCAAAAGACAATCTGCAGGAGTCAGTTCTCTTCTCACCAGGTAGGTCCTGGAAATCAATCTAGGTTGTAGGGCTTGGAAAAAAGTGTCCTTACCCATCAAGCCATCTTACTAGCCCTCATAATTCCTCACCCAACTCAAGGAACCAGATACCACTGTAGGCCTGGTGTGCATCCTTGCTCTCTACTCAAGGAGTATCAGGAAGAGAGCATTACTCATTTCAACCCCAGGAACTTTACAAGGATGTTCTTCCCTGGCTTAAACTTGGCTTTTCTAGAAACCATGTTCTGGAATACACACACACACACACACACACACACACACACACACACACACACACACACA
>NW_021621338.1:4078935-4090221 GCF_004785775.1 Grammomys surdaster
ACACACACACACACACACACACACACACACACACACACACACACACAAACACATACTGTGTACATGCTTGGAACTTTGGAAGAGGGTGTCAGTTTTCCTGAAACTGAAGTTGTAGATGTCTGTGGGCCACCTACTGGTACTGGGAATTGAACTTGGACTTTCTGCAAGAGCAGAACATGTTCTTAACCACTGAGGAATCTCTGCAGAACTCATAACCACACTTTTGAGAGTCTTGCTGTGTAGCCTTAGCTGGCCTGTAACTCACTTTGTAGACCAGATCAGCCTTCAATTTGTGGTAATTGTATTTCTTCTCTGCCTCTTGGGGTTACAGGCATGCACTATCATGCTGGCTGAAAAATAAATTTTAAAAAATTTTTCCAATGAAAGAAATGTATGATGCTTTAGCTTTTTAAAAGAGGAAAAAAGTGTTAATTTTTGGAAGTAAACTTAATTACTGCATAGGAGACAAAGGCAGTTCAAAATGTCCCCAGAGGCTTTAACATGACCATGTTTGAGAGGAAAAGCAGTGGTCAAGACTTTTATTATGTCAGTCAAAATGAGTAGCATCATAACTCTTTCCAGATACCAATTTATCATTATTGGACACATTTCAAAACAGATAAAACTATTTCTTGAGTATTTTCCACCTGAGGTGTCATGATGTTATCATCAGAATTGACTCTGCTGTGCTTAAACTAGGGCATTAGCTTAAAGAACAGCCTGTTTCATCACTCAAGACTCTGAAGAGGGAGAGGCCCTCAACTTGTACGCTCGCTCGCTCAACACTCTGTAACAATGGCATACCTGTCCAGATTAGTGCCACCAGAAGAGTAGTCTTTTGATCCAGCTCTGCTCCCATAGAATGAGGATGACTGTAGAGGTAAAAGCCCTACGACACATGAAAGAACACTTACTGCCTAATTTAACCACCCAAGGGCATCTAATAAGATCACACAATTTATATTTAACTCTATTCTTAATACATGCCCATCCAAAAGATCAGTAATACTGTGAAGAAAGTAACAATAGTAAAGCAGTGTTCCTCTGCCTGAAAGCTGTTCTAGGTCCTCTCTAATCCCTTCCCCCTTTGTCCTTAAGAGCTTCATATGTACATATAATGAAGTCACCTGACTCCCACTTCCTTGCTCTCACTCTCTCACCATTCCTGCAAACAACCCTCTTTTCCAAGAGGCACCCTCCTGCTTTGTGTCCTCTGTGTGTGGCTGACTGGCTGGTTTCCACAGCTTAGCTTTTTGTGTCTTACATAGCAGAAGTTCTTTTTTTGTTTTTTGTTTTTTTTGTTTTTTCCAGACAGGGTTTCTCTGAGTAGCCCTGGCTGTCCTGGAACTCAGAGAGATCTGCCTCTGGGTTACTGAGATCAAATTCAGGTCTTCAGGCTTGGTGGGAAGTATTCTAACCCACTGAGTCATCTTGTCAGCCTTCTTTAAAACATTCTTGTCAATTACTGGTACAAGTTAGTAACTAATGACTAACACTATTCCTGAACAATGTACAAGACATGTGCTAGCTTAATATAGTCTATCATATAAACAAAAAATGAAACCATAAATAAAGATCAAAACTTACCTGATGTTCGATTTTCTTCTGCCTGTTTCAAACTCAGCTGCTTTTCTCTACTGCTGGCTAAATATTTTCTTGAAGGGTCTGTCATAGCTTTGTTGTTCCTACAGTTAAAAATTTTAAATCAATATAGGGACTCTTTAAAGATATTCTTAATTCTCAGTGAATTAAGAACTATGAAGATAGCCTTTCATTAAGTCAAGAACCAATATAAACTATGACTCTAGCAAATTAAGCAAAAATAAAGGAATATTTTAAAATAATTAAAGATAGAAAGATGATACAGATTTTTCTTGGCTAAAAGCAAGATTGGGGGTTGGCCAGACAGCTCACTAAATAAAAGGCTTGCCACAAAGCCTAATAATCTAAGTATGATCCCTGGATCCCACAGAGAAGGTAGAGAACCAACTCCTGCAAGTTGTTCTGTGATCTCATGTAAGACATGTTATGTGAATACGTACACACAAAGTAATAAAATCTAAAACTATTTACCTGAGATAAGAACAATTAAAGATGTCAACTATCCAGTACTGATGCTTTGTGGTTTTAAAAAATAAACTCCAAAAAGTTCTTATGTCACATATAATTTGAAATGCTACTTAGAAAATATAAACATTTCAACTTGTAGTACTTAGTAATTTTAAGTGCATAAATACAAAGTTAAGACTTTCTTCTTTGAGATAGGGCCTCTCTATGAAGTCCTCGCTGTCCCAGAACTAGTTCTGTAGACCAGGCTGTCCTCACACTCACAGATCCACCTGCCTTTGCCTCCCAAGTGCTGGGATAAAAGGCGTAAACCACCACAACCGGCTTATAATGGGCGTCTTTAATTCCAGCCTGCAGAAGGCAGAGGCAGGTGAATCTGTGAGTGTGAGGCCAGCCTGGTATATGCAACAAGTTCCAGGAGAGCTATAGCTATACACAGAGAAACCCTGTCTTGAAAAACAAAACAAAGGCATACATCATCACATCAGGCACAAACTTAGGCATTTTAAATCTTGATGCCTCCTATTATTTCCAAGTACCTGAAAGCAGAGTGTCTACATAAATAAAATCTCCAAGCTTTGATTGAAATTTCTAATTTAGGAAAATCACCATAAATTAAGCTTGTAGCAGACAATGCTGTTGCTCTGCACATATTCCCTCTGACTTCATTTTTGTGTCCTCTGTTTCACACCTTCACCCTACAACCTGTCATTAAGAAATATAGCTAATCCTTGCACTCAGGAGATGGAAGCAAGAAGGTCAGGAGTTCAAAGGCAGCCTGGGCTACATAGTGAGTTTGAGACCAGCCTGGGTTACATAAGATCCTTGCGTCTCCTTCTCTCCATCCTTTAATAAGCTTGGCCCTGTAATTAATTTTCTTTTTCTGAAAGAAAAAACCAGAAGTGTTTACGAGTTCTGATCCTAAGTCCCAAAATGTCTTTCAGATTTCTAACTCCTTTGAATCTTGCCATTGCTATATGTATAATTATAGGCTTGCTTTCTAAATGGTGGAAAACACATGGTTTAATTACTTCAATTGATAGCAACTCTAGGGTCAATAATGAGTAAAGATATTCAAATCTTCCAAAGCCACTTACTGATCACAGATTCATGAGAAATATCAAAGGGTCTACATGAAACTGGTTAAGCCAAGTTCAAATAAGCTGAAGTGACTATAATTTATAAGCAATGATTTTATTGTTTGTTTTTTGAAACAGGCCCTCTCTACATAGCCCCGCTGGTCTACAACTCACTATGTAGACTAGGCTGGTCTTGAATACAGAGATACACCTGGCTCTGCCTCTTGGATGTGTGGATTAACAGTGTGCACCACCACACCTGGGCAACACTACTTTTTAGGCTATAATTTAAAAACACTATATGGAACATGTTATACAGTAGTAGGTAACTGCTATAAGGGATATGAGGTAAAATGTAGCCATGTAGACTACAACACTGACTTGCTGTTACTATGAGTATTGATCTGTTCAAGAGAGAAGATGGCAGGCTCAGTTAAATGTGGAGTCACTGGCCCAGAGGAATGAAGCAGGTACCTGAGATTTTAGAGCAACACCATCCTGTCTGCAACAAAAAATTCTAAGTTATCTGTGAGTTAAAGTATGCTACTCTTTTCAGACTACTAGGTCCTCCTAGAAAATGAGCATGTGGTTACTAGCCATTAAGGGACTATGTTACCAGAGGCATCAAGAACTGCTGCTATCATACTCTAAGGTCAAAGGGGCACAGTAGCAACCTATCATAGGAAATCATTGGCCCAGTCTCAATATGTTTAATTCCAGGTATGATTATAAACCTAGACCTGATCTGAACGTTAGTACAAAATGAAAATCAACTATAATCGGAGGAAAAGACTGTGTTGAAGGACAAGGGTGAGGAGACAAGTTCTAAGGAACATATCGCTCCACTGGCTCTGTGTGGACAGAAAGAGTCATGGACTATTTACTAACTAGCTGGCAGCAAAGGATTTAGATGGATAATTAGGTACTAAAAGATTAGGAAGAAATGATATACAGAGGAAATAAATATATGGAGAAGTATGTATGAAAAATACCATTTCATATGCTAATTTTTACAAATGTCTGAAATGACCCTTCAAATAGTAGGGTAACTTATCTGGCAACTCAGCAAATCTCTGTCCTTAGCCATTCTAATTTTTCTGCCAGAGATCTAATTAAAACAGCGATAGTGACAGAGATAAAATCTATAGTATGGACTTCCCCTCATCAAAATTCAGCTATTGCTACTGCTGTTGTATTCTAACTAGACAACAGCAGAAATTGGTGAATTTGACTGATCCCACTCTTACGAAAAACAATTTGTCACTTGGTTGCAAATGATTTTACCAAAATCCTTCCACCCTAGAAAAGACTATAAATGAGCCAGAGATGTCTCAGTGGGTAAAGATACTTAACACCAAGTCTGATGACCCTCAACTGTGAAAAAAAAAATGTTGTTTGCTTTTAGGTCAAGTTTACAGTGATTTTTTAGGGCAGTCCCAGGAATCTAACACTGTCTCTGAAAAATACACCAAAAGAAAACCTAACAGTATATACTGCCCTATTTGGATTGTCATAACAAAATACCACAGGCTGGCTACAACACCAGTTGGTTTTCTCAGTATGTATGCTGTTAGGTATAGGGTCATGGAGTCAGCAGGCTCAGTTTCTGGTGACCCCTCTCCACCGCTTGTGGATGGTTGCCTTTCCACTATGCCATCATATGGCCAGTGTGCATAGAAAGAGATTTGGACATCTATTCTTCGTTTCAGTCCTTTGGGAATCAGAGCTACACCTTTAAGACCTCATTTAATCTCATCTAACTCCATAAAAGTCCTAGCTCCAGAACCAACTTTGGGATGAGGGCGTCAACAAATGAATTTGGAGGTAGGGAATAGCTTCTTGATGTCTTTCACTCACTCACCAGAAAGAAAGAGAAGTGTTGTGATACCTCTGAAAGCTTATGTTCACAGAAAACCAAAAACACAACCCTGACAAGATCACCATCAGGGATGCAGGGATGCTGACACTATTCCAGCTTCCTACGTGATCCTACTGCAGATTGCATTAATACTACTTCTTCTAAAGACATTCTTCCAGGACAACTTCAAAACAGCCAGATCCAATCAGGATTTCACTTAAGCCTCAACTTCCTCAGCATACAGGAACTGGACAACAAATATTACAGCTGGCTTTCTTAAGTCTTAACCATTTTCCCATTTTTCTTGGGCCCCAAAATCAGCGGGAAGCAATTTAAAGAAAACTCTATTCTTTTCCAAAGAGGTGGGGTGGAGGAATTTTGTTCATTCATTGGATGTTGGATGTGTGTCGTCATTTAAGGGGAAAAGTTATGGGCTGGAGAGATGGCTCAGTGGTTAAGAGCACTGACTGCACTGACTGCACTTCCAGAGGTCCTGAGTTCAAATCCCAGCAACCACATGGTGGCTCACAACCATCTGTAATGAGATCTGATGCCCTCTTCTGGTGTGTCTGAAGACAGCTACAGTGTACAGTGTACAGTATATAGAAAATAAATAAATCTTTAAAAAAAAAGGGGGAAAAGTTACAAAAAGTTAGGGTCTTGCACAAGGAGGAAATAAAATAGGGAGATTAGATTTGGGGATTTCTTTTTCTTTTTCCTTTCCTTTCCTCTATCCTTCTTTCTTATGTAAGGAGAAGGGGGTTGAGAAGAAAAAGGGGGGAAGATATAGGAAAAAAAAGAAGAAAAAGAGGTAGAGTATTGAATCTCCTCTTAAAAAAATTTTTTATACTCATAATCTTACACTGGTTTAGATCTTTGTATTTTGATGTGAAATTGAGGTTATATTTTGTTATACTGACATAGAATTTGCATGCTGGTACAAATTTAAAGGTTATATTGGTTTAGATTATTATATATCAATACAAAAACTTAAGGTTTTTTTGATACATAGAACATATGCATGCTTTTAATTTTTATGAGATATTGTTCCTATGTAATCCTTAAAGTTGCATTAGTCTTTTTAAATAGCTGCATTCACAAACTTTTAGGGATGACTTAAGAAATAGAAGTTAGAGGGCTAGAGAGATGGCTCAGAGAGGTTAAGAGCATTGGTTGCTCTTCCAAAGTCCTGAGTGCAATTCCCAGCAACTACATGGTGGCTCATAACCATCTATAATGTGATCTGGTGCCCTCTTCTGGCCTGCAGACATACATAAAGGCATACATACACTGTATATATAATAAATACATAAATCTAAGAAAGAAAAGAATAGAAATACAAGTTAACAGACGGTCAAACTCACAGTCATGTCAGATACTAGTCTAGATCATTACAGAAATATACATCCTGGGTTGAACAGATAATAGGTAGCTAAAGAAAGGCAATATTTGCTTGTTTAGATATGCTAAGAATAGATAATATGGTCTTCAAAAGCCACAGAGACGTACAGAATATGGCATTTAAAGATGTTTTTGTCAGCTCCTGGCAGCAACCCATATAACTTGAAAGAAGATGATGAATATTAAAGGGCCTCCATTTGGAGAGGGTTTCATTTGTGGCACACTAGCCACTGAGCAAAGAAAATGCCCTAACTTCATCTGCAGACAGAATGCTGTCCAGAAAGGACAAACAGATGCAAGGAAGTTAACTGCCAAGGCAGGGTAATCAAGTCCTTCACAATTCCTGCTTCACAAAACGTCTGTCAGATATTCTGGACCAGAAGGCTGAAGATGATGCTCCAATATTTAGAGAATATTGGTGACTACCTAGGCAGTTAGCTATCTCTGTCATTTCTATAATTTTTGGAAGCTGTGTCCCTGTGCTTCCTGCATACTTCTTAGGTCTCTGATGGGGTTGAAGACTAGATGATTATAGTCTTACTATAAGCTTAAGTTGTTTAGGATTTAAGATGTTCTAGGTCTAAGAAGATGTTTTTAGGACGTTAATACAGGTTAGGATAGAAAATGGTTTAGATGCAGAACACTGAACTCACGAAGATAAGATAAATGATAGAATACTTTAAGTTGCCAAACATAAATGCATTAGATGTTATGAATGTAACTATTACCTAATAGTTTTCATAACTGCTTCATAATTGTTCCTACTGTATGTTGTTTATTATTATAAGAAAGAGCCTTTTTAATTTAGGGAAAACACACTAGGTTGGTTTGATGCTGCTTGAACATATAGCCAGGAGAAACAGGAAGTAACAAGAGACACTATGGCTGGGGAATAAGTTTAAATAGCTCCAAACCTGCCCAGTCTAGGCTTACAATTTGTAAACAAAATACCTGGATTCTGTGTCTTTTATACAGGCTATCTAGACTTATAAATTCGTTTTACAGGGAGGAAGGCTAACAATAAAACAGTGGCCCAAAAAACATTTGTTGAGCTGGGTATAGTAACGAACACTTGTAATCTCAGCACACAGGAGGCTGACAAGCTCAAGGCCAGTACATACTTAACAAGACCTTGTCTCAAAGACAAAAAAATAAACAAGAAACCCAAAGAACAAAAGAACTATTTATTTCAAGTTCTTCAGCTCTGTTCTTTCTCTAAGTGCAACAAAAGGCAGGATCAGAGTTGTGCAATAGAATGACAAGAGCTAAAGCCCCCATGAAGTCTCTGGCCTAGTATCACCAAGACACTTTATAATAGGAATGATTAAAAATTAAATACTGCTACTGCAAATTCTGCCTAGGAGTTTTAACAATTGATGTAAGAAGCTCTGGTCAAGTGCAGCAAAAGCTCTTAAAGGAACTTACGATGATGAATCATTTTCCTTAGGATAATCTTCAGTCAGCTCTGAACCAGATAACATTCTTTTCCTCTTTTCAGTGCTATGGAGAACAGATTTTTAAAAAGACTATTTTTACAAAGTCATAATTCATGTCATCAAAAACAATAAACCAGGGCTGGGAAGAAAATTTGACTTAGTAAACCACTTAACATGCAAGCACAAGACCTATATGAAAGCTGGATTTGAGGGTGTATGATTATGACCCCAGTGCGGGGATGGTTCCTGGGGCTTGCTAATAAGTTCCAAGCCAGTGAGAAGCCCTGTCTTAAAAAAAAAAAAAAAAGGTAGATAGCATCTGAGGAATGACCCCCAAAGTTGTCTTGTGGCTTTCACACACATGTACAAATGTGCGTATGCATCTATACACGCACATCCACCCACATCCGGACAAAAAAAATCAAAAACATGCTCAAAGATAGAAAAGCAAAAGCCTGATTCTTTACACTCTACTTAATATGCTGTTTGTCTGCATGTTCAGTACATGTCACTGATGTAAATTGATGACAAACACTTGTAATTACACATGAAAAATGTGTTCTATACTTGCTGCTTTCTTCCCCTTGAATTTCTCAAAATCCCAAAAAACATTTATAAACAGGTTCTGAAGGACTAATAAGTCTTTCTTACCGGTTTTCTAATAATCCTGATCTAAGGGGTGTTGATGTCAGTGTCAAAGAAGGAATAGTCCGGGTAACAGCCATTCCACTTCCGGTTACAGTCTTAATTGGTCCTCTACCAGGACTTCCAAGAACTTTTCGAAATGGAATTTCATCTTTAGTTTCTAAACTTCCTCTTTTTGAAGAGGCCTGTAAGAATAAAATGTGACATAGTTAAATCTTTGACTTAAAAACATGTTTGAGACAGGACTGCATAAACTTCAGGACAACCTCAAACTTGTCAAGCTTACCAGAGGATTATCTAGAACTGGTCCTCCAGCTACTACTTCCTAAGTACTAAGATTATAGACATGCTCCACTATATCTGGCTTATGGAATTCCAAGGGGCAAATCCAGAGTTTCATACGTGCTAAACAAGTCTTCTAGAACTGAGCTGCACCACCAGCACAATTTTAGTTTTTTAGAGCAACAATTTTTATGGAGAGCTAAAAAAAAAAAAAGCACAACCAGGTATTTCTTTCTAGTCCAATCTCTTTGGTAGAAGTCTCACTGTGTGAAAGTATGCCTCTGTGTGTGACACCCAGCACTACCACTGAGCTTCATGCTCAGCACCTATGAATATATTTATAAAAGATCTCCAGGAGATTCTATGATGCAGTCAAGTGTGAAAAACTGAGTTTGACATCCATTTTCTTGTATTTTGTTTATGATTTTGAGAAAGAATCTTGCTCTGTAGTCCCAGATAGCCTAGAACTCACCATTTTCCTACCTGGGCCTGCCTCAAGTGCTAGGTTTATGAACATGTACAACCACATCTAATTCTCCCACAGTATTCTTTTAAACTTAAAACTCTTGGGGCCTGCTGATGAGATGATTCAGGGGCTAAAAATTTGATCCCCAGAAGCATGTAAAATATAAGGAGAGAACCAACTCCACATACTTCTATACATGTTTTGTGGCATGCATGCAGCTGTGTGCCCATGTGTACATGTACACACATGCCCGCACGCACGCACACGTGCATGTGGCGCTAAAGCCCAAAGCAGACCTGGATACAGAAGGCAAGAACTCATTCTTAACTACTAACAATGACAAAAGCCAAGAATGATATCTGATGCATGCAATTTCAGCGTCTGGGAGGCCTCAAGGATCCTTGTAAGCTCAAGAGCTGCTTGGACTACATACTGATTTCAGACCAATCTAGACTACAAAGTGAGACTAGGTCTCAAAAGGTCCCTACATAACAAATAAAACTAAAGAAAGACATGTTCTAGTGATCAGTATGCAAAGTGACCTTTGTGGAAAAATAAATTCTGCTTATGAGATGAAGTGAAGACAAAGACTGGGGATGTAGCTCAGTGCTACATGTCTAACATGCCCAAAGCCTTGGAACCATGAAAGAAAAATAAAAAGGACAAGAAATAAAGAAGGATGGAGGTGATGTCATATTAATATCTGATTGATACAACTAAATACCAAATGAGGTATACTAAATAAAAGTCACATGATTCTTGAGGGAGTCAATTTAGAAATAAAGCAAACATACAATAATGGGGAGAAAGATAACCTAGAGTCTACTGTCAAATGAATTAAGGGTATTTCAAGGATGGTGGGTGTAGTTATGTGAACATATCTGAAAGTAGCATTTGAGATGAATGTTCAGCCAGTGGTGTTTTATATGTTGACATTAAGAATTATATAATTCTGAGGCGAAAGAGATGGCTCAGTGGTTAAGAGCGCTGATTGTTCTTTCAGAGGATCCCAGTTCAATTTCCATCACCCACATGGCAGCTCAAAACTGTAACTCTTACACAGATATGCATGTAGGCAAAACATCAAAGCACATTAAAAAAAAAATCTGAGGAAAAATTATATAATGCCTCTATGGAACATACATCCAAATTACTTTCCTTTTATAGAATTATAACCTCAGGATAAGAAACAAACCTCAAGATGAATGTTTGTAAAGCTAAATTCAAATGGGTGGTGTATTTTCAAGGTTTATGGGTGTGGCTCAGCAGCAGAGCACCTAAAAGTTTACACAAAGCTCTAAGTTTAAGCCCAAGCACCACAAAATATTAAATTCTCAGATTTATAAATCAAATTAACATTAAAAGACATAGATTAATGAGTTAGAGATGACACAAAAGTTAGAGCACTGGCTGCTCTTTTAGAGGATCCAGGTTCGAGTTCTGGCATTCATACGGCAGAAAACACCATCTGAAACTCAAATTCCAGGAGATAGGATACTATTTTCTGGCCTCCAAAGGCACCACAATACATACATGGTGCACACAGAGGTAGGCAAAATGACTATACACATAAAATAAAAATTTTTAAAATTTAATCCAAAAGGTATTGCCATTAAATATTTTATACAGATACAGACAGATATCATCTCTATTATCCTATCCCTAGCCAATGAATGGTCAGTGGAGTAATGTGAACACATTTCAGAAGTAGCATTTGAAATGAACATTCAGCCAGTGGTGTTGACATTTATATGGTGACATTAAGAATTACTGCCAGGCAGTGGTGGCACACACCTTTAATCCCAGCACTTGGGAGAGAGAGGCAGGTGGATTTCTGAGTTCGAGGCCAGCCTGGTCTACAGAGTAAGTTCCAGGACAGCTAGGGCTGCACAGTGAAACCCTGTCTTAAAAAAAAAAAAAAAAAGTTTAAATGAAGAATTAGAATTATGTGATTCTGGGACGGAATTCCACTACCTATTTTCCAACCTGCTGTTTTTCCCTTATTTCTCTCTCTCTCTCTCTCTCTCTCTCTCTCTCTCTCTCTCTCTCTCT
>NW_021621338.1:4090231-4213617 GCF_004785775.1 Grammomys surdaster
TCTCTCTCTCTCTCTCTCTCTCTCTCTCTCTCTCTCTCTCTCTCTCTTTTTTAAATTATATACGTGGCAGGGTACTAGCTATATACTGTTTGGCCATTTTTGTTGTTGAAAAAAAATTAATTAGCTCATTTACTTAATTTATTCATTTGTTTTATGTTTTGCTTACATGTATGTTTATGCATCACATGTGTGCCTGGTGCCCACAGAGGTCAGAAGAGGATATCAGATCCGCCTAAGACTGAAATTATACATGGTTGTGAGCCACATGTGGGTTACAGAAATTGGGTGAGCGCCATGTGGGTTCTGAGAATTATACACAGGTCTTCTGGCAAGAGCAACAAAACTGGATTAGCAGTTAAGAGCATTTGTAACTCTCCAGCCTTTTATTTGTTGAAATTTTGATCATGAAAGTATTTTACATCCAAACCTGTATACAATGGGGTGCCGAAGATATGGCCCAAGAGTTAAAAGGGCACAATACTCTTGCAAATAGAGTTTGTTTCCTAGTATCCACAGGCAGCACACAACCATCTGTAACTCTAGCTCCAGGAAGATCAAATGACAATGTAGAGAACTGTGTAGAATTTGTATTATACATGTTTATAGATATACAAACGTTTATTGCTGGGTGGTGATGGTGCACACCTTTAACCTCAGCACAGAGGCATGCAGGTTTCTGCTGCATTTGAGGTCTGACTGGTCTACAGAGTGAGTTTCAGGACAGCTAAGGCTAGAGAGAAACCCTGTCTCAAAAACAAAACCACAACCAAACTCAACTCCAAACGTTTATATGTGCTACACACTTCAACATTCCAGCATTTAAATTTCTAACTATTTAAATTTGTTCAATTCAAAATACACTTCAGCTGGGCGGTGGTGGTGTACGCCTTTAATCCCAGCACTTGGGAGGCAGAGGGAGGCAGATTTCTGAGTTCGAGAGTTCAAGGCTAGCCTGGTCTACAGAGTGAGTTCCAGGACAGCCAGGGCTACACAGAGAAACCCTGTCTCGAAAAACCAAAAAACAAACAAACAAAAAAAAAACAAAAACAAAAACAAAAAACCCAAAAAACAAAATACACTTCAAAGAGGCCAGACTCCTCTACTCCTTCCCAAAAAATACACAGGTTCAATCTGTATAAAATTAAAAAAACCAAAAAACCAAAATATACTAATTGGAAACACAGGTTGTTCCCTATACATTCTCTCATGATAACAATCATCTTCATCATCATGTAAGTGTGGTGGCCAATACCATTAATCTCAGCACTGGGAGGCAAAGAAAAAAGGAGGATCTCTGTGAGTCTGAGGCATACCTGGTCTAAAAAGCAAGTTCTAGGATAGCTAGAACTACAGAAAACTTGTCTCAAAAAACAAAAAATCAATCTCTGTGTGAGCCTAGATGGACGGCTTAGTGGGTAAATGCACCTATCAAGAAGTCTGATAACCCAAATGCAATCACCAGGATGCACATGATGTAAAAAGAAAATGAACTATAAGCTGTCCTCTGACTACCAGATGGACGCAAGTGGCACAAATGCACACACACAGATAACAAAACCATGAAAAAACCCTAAAAGTCATTTAACACTTTATTACTGTTCAACCTAGCAAATATTATCTAAGTAATCATCTCTGTACAAACGTATTTACAGAAGAGCTTTGAAGTTTCTGATTTTATACCTGACCTTTCCTTTGTAAACCAATGAAAAGAAACACAATAATTGCTAAACTGCTTTAAAAATATTACTGATGCACACCAAGTCTCACAGCTTGCTGAATATTATAAACAAAAGCTTTTTTCAAATCAAAGGGACAATCTCAATAAAATAGTATGGTGTCATAAAGCATAAAGGCAAGGTTCACAATATACGACAGACCTATAGGCATCAAAGAAATAGCAGCAAACACTCTGAGGTGGTCTCTAGTAGTACAGTAGACAGCTAGCCCCTTTTACATGTGCTATCTCAGAACTTCTAAGATGTTGGTGCTGTCTCCATTTTTCAGATAGGTACTGAGGCTCAGGAAACTTAAACTTAACTGATGACACATGTCTATAAGTGGCAGTACTACATGCCACATTTTATAATAAGAAATCCTTGGTTGTAAAAATGACATTGTAGTCTATTCTGATGACTGTAGGACATCAAACAATTGTTAAGTAAAACTATGAAATGTACTTAGAAAAACTGTGTAAAAAGGTAAAATTGAATTGTAAGACAGGTATCAGTGGTGGCAGAGGTCTTTAATCCAAGCACTTGGAAGGCAGAGGCAGGTGGATCTCTTGAGTTTGAAGCCAGTTTGGTCTACAGGACTAGTTCCAGAATAGTCAGGGATACACAGAGAAACCTTGCCTCGAAACAACCAAGCAACCAAAACAACAACAGAAAGGTAAAATTGGTATAAAATTTAAGAAACTCTTTATAAAAACAAAGTGATAAGAGGTCAGGTATGTCAAAGTACCACTGTGACACAGCTACTCTAGAGATCACCTAAAGTCTATACTATGGGGCTACTTATATGTGCTATCAATTCTTTAAAAAGCTAGGACAATTTAAATGAACATACCTGATTGTCTGAGTAAGAAAGCTGTCTGTTAGCTTCCTTCTGAGAGGTCCTGCTGCCCAGAATAGTTCCAAAACTACCAGAACCTTGAGAAGGTTTCATAGCTGGTGGACAAAAATGAATAATCATGTAGCTTAGTAAAAATATTCATCATTATTAGTGCTATATAATAATACAGAAATGGAAGCAGAAGAGGAAAAAAGACAAAACACCCAATTTTCTCTGATAGAATGTACAAATGAGATACATAGCAACACTTAGGGATAAATAAGACAAAAAGGTAAGACCATTTAACAGTATGAAAATTTAGAAAACAAAAAATGCTAGAAATTCTCAAACATAGCATTTTACAATTAATACTATGGAAAAACATATCACTTTAACTTAGGCATGGATACTCACACCAATGTCAATAAAATATCAGAAACAGTAACAATTACAGTTTCTTTCTATTTAAAAAATATTACCTTTTGTTTATTTTGTATTATTTGTGTGTTTGTGTAGACACATGCCACAAGCTTAAATAACCTCTCGAACCCATATGATGAAAAGAGAAAACCAACTCTTCACATGTGTGCATACTGTGTCAGGGTGAATGGGTTCATATACATGTCCACAAAATAAATAAATGTCACTGAAAAGATTTTCGTAAAAAAAATTACCAAGCAGAATAATTCCTATTCCAAAAGAGAAAATGCATACTTGTTTACAAAAGCTCAAGGTACTCTACAAATACAGACTTTTTAACTTGCTTTCCTCACACAGCTACCAAAATCACAGTGTTTAGAACAAAGGGCTCAGTGAGTGGTAAGAGCACTTGCTGCTCTTGCAGAGGACCTGAGTTTGATTCCCAGCACAAACATTGTGGTTCACAACCATCAGAAACTCCTGTTCCAGGGCATCCAATGCTTTCTTGTGACCTCCACCGGCACCAAGCACACATGTCGTGTATATATACATGTGGGCAAAAACACTCAAACATAATGTGAATAAATCTAAATAAGAAATCGAGTTTAATTATGAATTTGAGCATTTTTTTTCAGGCTTAAGGTTCATCTACATTTTGGATTCATATTTTGCAGTTTTTTCCAATTCGCTTCTGAATTCCCTTTCTCTTATTAGTTTATATAATGGATTGTTTCATAATGATATTAACATTATATCATGTAGAAGAACAAGTTTGAGGAGAACCTGCACAAATTACCAAGACCCTATTTTAAAATGTTAATGATATTAACACATTATTATGTATGACTCAGCAGTTGAGTGCTTCCCTAGCATCTGTGAGGCTCTGGGTTCAATCCCTAGAGCCTCAAAAAGAAATTACTCTGTGACATCACTCTAGCTAATATTTTTCCTTTGCCATGGAGATCATCTAATTGTTATATAGAGTCTAAGCTATCAATCGTCTATTCGACCCAGAGATTGTTAGAATTCACTCTTGTCTCACATTACAATTCTATCAATTTATTTTTTAAAACTCAAAACTATGATTCAAACTTTACTTAGATGAAAGAAAAGTATCTAGTGTTACTTCTTAAGTACTTAGCAATTTATCTTGTACATAGATAATGCTACCAATGTGAATTCTTTCAACTCTGTCAACTTCTTTCTTCTATTCTTATCTCCTGTACTATTATTGTGGAAAGGGAATATAGCTCAACAGTCCAGGGTCAGGGTAGTCAGCACTTACTATCTCATCTGTAGCTTAGCCTGGCCTTTAACTTGCAATGTTCCTGTCCCCACTTACTCAATGAAGAGATGACAGATATGTGTCGCTATGTCCAGCTGGATTTTTCCAAGTATTTGTAAAAATACTATTTAATACTATCAAATACTAGTCTTTGTAATGTGTGTTGTTGTGCATCAAGACCACTGAACCTAAAAAATTAAAATGATTTAGCCAAAATCATAGAGTATGTTAAGAGTTAAGCTCACAGCAAACTAATAAGATTTATTAAGTCTTTAACATGCATTCATCAGGACTCATTCTTTAGAATGTCTGGGTGTGGTGGTACGTGCCTATAATTCAAGCTATATGGGAGGCTCAGTAAGAAAGTTCTAAGCCAGCAGGACACCTTAACCTCACTCTATCTCAAAATAAAAATAAACTGAGCAAGAAATGTAGCTTAATGATAAGAGTATTTGCCTAGCATGAGAAAGACTCTTCGGTCTCCAGTGAGTATAAAATGCTTACCTGTCAACGCATTTAAAGACATGGTGTACTACATACATTAAAAAAAAAAAAGCCCACATTATTATTATTTCTATTATTATTATTATTACTGTCTGAGACAGGGTCTCTCTGTTTAGCCCTAGCTATCCCGGTCTTGAACTTCGACCACCTTCAATGACCACCTCCAACTGAGATCAAAGGCACCACAACCACCCAACTCCCACGTTCTTAGGACTGTGATTCAATTAATATGATGGGTATGGTAGACAAAAGCAAAATAGAAATATAGACTCAGTTCCCAATGTGTAAGATCTTAAACAGTGCTACATTCAAATGCTTCTTTAAGACAAGATTTTGCTATGTAGCCCAGGCTGGCTTGAAACTCACAATCCAACTGCCTCTTAAGTAATAGTTACAAGTATACTGTACACTTCCCTCCTACTCTTTCTCTTCTGCCCTTTCTTCAACAGAGTTAGTTAACAGACTGTAAACAAGGTCTCCTACCCTTAGCTTCCTGGGTGCTGGGATAGCAGGCATTTGCCATCTCACCCTACTTGAACTCAGAATTGTTAATACTGACGTTAACATAGTTCAAGACTGGTAATATGAACAAATGATTAGTAAATAGAAACCTACAAAAACCCTATTTGACAAGACTGGTGTACTAATATATCAACTAAAGATAAGAAAACTCATACTGCTACATCTTCATTCTCTGTGGAGGGGGTTGAAGGAGTGCAGGGACTTGTACATGCTAAGTGCCAGTTCTACTAGAGCTACACCTCTACTCTGTTCATGTGTTACACTTTTTTTTTTGGGGGGGGGAGGTTTCGAGACAGGGTTTCTCTGTGTAGTCCTGGCTGTCCTGGAACTCACTCTGTAGACCAGGCTGGCCTCGAACTCAGAAATCCACCTCCCTCTGCCTCCGCCTCCCTCTGCCTCCCAAGTGCTGGGATTAAAGGCGTGCGCCACCACCGCCCAACTCATGTGTTATACTTGAAAACTGAGATAAAGGTAAACAGTGAACAGTGGTATTTACTTCCTCCTTTTCAATTTTAACACCCCTTTATTTCTTCATTGCCCAATTGCTACGGCAAGATTTCAAGTGCTATATTGAACAGAAGTGGCAAGAACAGACATCCTTATGTTATTGTTTTTAAGAGAAAAGGCTTTCAGATTTTCTCTTAAGTGTGTCAGCTGTGGATGTAACATGCAAATCCTTTATCATGTTGAAACAGTTTTCTTGTGCCCATAGTCTAGAGTATTTATTGTCAAAGAATATTAAATTTTGTCATTTTTTAAAAAATCAATTGAGATATGTGTTTTTGCCCTTCCTTCTGTTAATGTGGTACATTATATAGACTGACTTTCATGCTGCACTATTCTAACATTCCAGGAATAAACATAACGTAATTCTTGTATTGTGCCACTTAACTCAGTCTAATAGTACTTAGTTGAGGATTTTTCCATCAGGAATACTGGTGAGCAGTCATCATATTCTTTGACTCATATAGCTTAGGCTGGCCTGAGCTCACATAATCTCATATAGCTCATGTTGCTAAGGATGATCTTAAACTTTGATCCTCTTGTCTCTACTCAAGTGTTGGGATTATATGCATGCCCACCATGCTTGGTTTCTATGTACTGAGCTGTTAGGGATCAACTCCAGAGCCTTGTACATGGTAGACAAACACTCTACCACGTGAGCCCCATACTTACCTAGCCCTTAGTCATCATATTCTTTTAGAACTGTAAACTCATGAGATGACTGGTGCCTACCTGCATGAAGTCTGTTTTGATGGACTGCATCTAGGAACAACCTCATTTCCTCTGCATCCTTACTTGGTACTTTGTCAATAGACAAGAAGCTGTTATCTTGTAAAGTCAACATCAGACGACTTTGTTTTGTTCCACTGGGTCGTAGTACCACATTTTTAATGTTATGACTTAGCTTTAAAAAAAAGAAAGAAAAATTATCTTCTATCTAAAATATTCAACAAATTATAATAAAGTTGTCTAAAAACTGCTAACCTTCACACGTTTCTATTTACCTTTTTCCCTTCCTACAAAAGGAGTTCCTCTTTCTTGATAAATTTAACTCAAATATATTACTTTTGTAAAGACATTTTTCTATGTTTAATTATAAGGATGCATGTGTGTCTGAGTATGAGCATGTACTAGCATCTACGGAAGCCAGGAGCATTGCATTCCCTAAGGCTAGAATTCCAGTTGGTCATGAGCTGCTCCACATGACTGCTGGGAACTGAACTGGGTCTGTAGCAAGAGAAGTATGTGCTTTTAGCCACTGAACCATTTTTTTTTTCTTTTTTAAAAAGATGGGGTCCTGCTATATAGTCTACTTGGTCTGGAACTCATTATGTAGACCATACTGGCCTCTAAACTCACAGTGCTCTTAACTACCAAGCCTCTGCCCTCCTGAGTAATGGAATTAAATATGCATGGTATTGTGCATAGCTCACATTTAGCTTTTCAAACTAACTTTGTATTGCATTTTATTCATTTTGGGAGTATCAGAGGAGGGGGTTACAACAGCATGCCAATGAAGGTCAGAGGACAACCTGTGGTAATTGGTTTTCCCTCCGCCATGTGATATGTACTTTTACCCTCTCAGCAGATCTTTGTTTTGACAATCTTACTATATAATTTAGGCTGGCCTTGAACCCACTATATAGTAAAGACCAGTCTGGCCTCAGTTCTTTCCGATTCCAGCTCCTGAGCACTGGAGTTACAAGTGTGTACCACCATACTTAAACAGAATATATGCAATACACAAAAACATACACAACTTACTTTCATAGTTCAAAAGTATAAACAAATGGAAAAATTTATTCAATAAAACTTGAGCATAAAGCTTGACATTTATTCTTTTAAAACTAATTAATAAATATACATTTTAATATGTATTTTATTTTTACGTGTATGTGTATTCTGCCTTCATGTATGTTTCTTGCCTGGTGCCCTCAGAGGCCTGATAAAGGTACTAGATGCCCTGGAACTGAAGTTACAGTTGTGAGCCACCATGTGGGTACTAGGAATTGGACCCAAGTCCTCTTAAACAGCAACCAGTGCACCTACCTACTATGCCACCTCTCAAGGCCTGATGAGTATAGATTTTTTTTTAGGTACATAAAATATGATAAGTTTTGAGGTTTTTTAAAAGAGAGCTTATTTACTTTTAAGGTATGAGTGTTTGCCCACATGTATGCATACATACTATGTGGATGCCTAGTGCTGCAGAGACCAGAAGAGGGCATTGGATACCTTGGAACTGGAGTTACAAGCAGTTGTAAGCTGCTATGTTGGTGATGGGAACTGAACCCATGTCTTCTGCAACAGCAGTCAGTGCTTTTAATCACTGAGCTACCTCTCCAGATCCTGTTTTATGTTTTTGTTTTGTTTGAGACATAGTCTTGCTATGTACCTTAAACTGGTCTCAAATTTATCACGTAGACCAGGCTAGGCCTGAAGTTGTGATTCTCTTGTATGAATCCCAAATGCTGGGATTATAGAAATGTGTTCTCATGCTAAGATATGTTCTTAAATCCAATTCACACAAATAGCAGCAGCTCTTTGCTCCACAAGAGTAGTACAGAAGATAAACTATTCAATTTTTTTTTACTTTTTTGTGTGTACATATGTGTGTGTATATATATATATATGGTGTGCACATGTCACAGAGGGTAACTTGTAGGAATTGATACTCTCCTACCCTGTAAGCCTTAAGGAACAAATTCAGAACACTAAGCTTGGTGGCAGGTGCTTTTACCCACTAAGTCACCTTGCTGGCCTAATAGCTATTTTTTAAAGACAGTAATAAGTAACAAAGAACCTTCAATTTTTTACAGTTAGAAGTTATAGCATGTTACTGTAAGGGGAGTGGAGAAATGGCTCAGTGGTTAAGAGTACCAGCTACTCTTCCAGAGGTCCTGAGTTCAAGTCCCAGTAACCACATGGTGGCTCACAGCCATCTCTAATAAGTTCCGATGTCCTCTTCTAGCATGCAGGTTCACATGAAGATGGAACACTCATAAACATAAAATAAATAAATCTTAAAAAATAGAAACAAAACAAATCCAAGATATTTAGAAAAAGAAGATGACCTGAATAATCATCCATTAAAATCTATGACATATAAAGGGATTATTTAGAACATAGATACTTTTAGAAGACACTAAAAAAATCCCATTGGATGAATCTAGCAATTATTTGAAAGGAAAAAAAAGGGGGATCAACTCAGATCACCCCGGTGTGTGTGTGTGTGAGGTTAGTAATTGAATCCAAGGTTCTGACATACTAGACAAGTACAACCACTGAGCTCGTTTTAGCTCCAAGTTTTCCTAGACAGGTTCTTATGGCCCTATCACTTTGTGGTATGTGCCCAATCTCATCTGAGTCAAGTTCTGCCTCTGTAGCCCAGGCTGGCCTTGTATTACAAATACTACTTGCTCAGCCTGCGAAGTGCTACAGTCATAGGAGCATGCCGCCAAAGCTGGTCTAATAGGGTTTTGTTTATTGTTATTAACTGTTGTTTTCTTGGGGACAGGAAGTGGATTTTAGCTTACAGTTCCATGCCATGTTTTTTTTTATTATTTTTTTATTTTTTTCACTTAATTTTTGTTTATTTATTTTATATGAGTGACCATGTTATTTTTTGAGTCAAGGTTTCATATAATCCAGGCTAGCCTCAAACTTGTTATGTGGCCCAAGATAACACTGAACTGCTGATTTTCCTGCCTCTACCTCTTAAGAGTTAGTATTATAGATATGCGTCACTGTTCATGGTTGTTAATATAGATTTGAAAAGCTAAATATTTGGTACCTAAACCTCTCTAAATTCTTTCCCACTAGTTTTCATTGCAACAATGGTGACTGCTTTCTACTCTTTATTAAACCCAACAACACTACTGAGTAATTTATAAGACGGGTACATCAAAGTTCTCGTGTCTTGGAAGTAGGAAGCCTTGCAGAGTTACTTTACTGTAACTATGACACAGTGAGGCTATTAGTGAATAAAAAAGATTTCACTAAGGAACCAGTCCAAATCAAAATTTGTTATACCTGAAATACTCTTGGAATTCCTCCAGTGTTGTAGTGAACTACAAGGCTGACTTTATTGTCTTTTTCCACAATTTCAAAGGATCCTTCTTTCCATTTTGTAATCCCAGTCTGCAAACTTCGAATTCTGATAGGACCATATATCTTCAGAGGAGACATTTTCTTTAAAAATAAATTGCTTTTAACCAAATTAAAAAGCAAAAATATATGTTCACCTGATGAATTCTAAGAAAAAAAATTACAAGTGATTATCATTTTATATAGTTTTCTATTTGAATCAATCTCTTTTATCTCTGCATCTTCATACTCAAAGGTCCTGATCAGTTGAAGAACACAGATAATAGAGCTAGCTAAGGCAGATGAAATTTAATCATCTTTCATTTCTTTTGTACATGCTTCTTTGTATCTATTAGTCACTGTATTTTGTATCCTGCACCATTCACAAATTAGTTGATATGGCAATTAGAAATAACAATTCCATTCTCAATTTAGGTGACTTTATCATTAAAGTACTCATTCTTTTCTTTTTATATAATAGAGTTTGAATTTCAATTTTAAGTTAAAAATCAACTCCAGTGACTCCATTCCTTAGAATATGGAGTTTCAACCCAATATAACTTAGTCAGCAGTAAGTATATTCACATGTACACCATATAGCAAATGAATTTTAAAAATTAGGAATAAACAAACTAGTTCAACATCCAGAATTACATTAGGAAAAAAATCACTTAATCTCTAACAACAAGAACAACAAAATCTTACTCCTTCCCTAACCCAACATTAGCATTCCTATAAAGCAATTTAACTTTAAACAAATATTCAAGTTTCCAGAATGAACTATTTTCTTCTCTTTCCTGTGTATATGATGTGTGTTATTGAGTAGAGGAACACTTGTACAGCAGTTGCCTGAGACAAGGTCCCCTTTGTTCATTGCGCATCCTGCAGGGTAGTGAACCCATAAACTTCCTATGATTCTGTCTCTGCCTCCTAACTCCTGTAGGAGTATGCTGGGATTACAGACATGTTGTACTCTGTCCAGTTTTTGATTGGGTTCTGGGAATTCAAACTCAGGTCATCAGGCTTGGTCATTGAGTACCTTAGCCGAGTCATCTTCCCAACCCCTTGAATGAACTTTAATACTTGTAAGTGACTTATATCATTAATAGGATATCTAATACTCAACTAGCTTTGCCAAAAGTCAGCAAGTAAAATTATAGTAATAGGAGATATTACCAAATAGTACTGCATATATAAATGTGCAAATATCTAACACTGTTAATCAAATTTTTTATGTATTTTCAAATTCTAAAACAGTATCTCTAAAATGGATTTTTGCTTATAAATTTATACATTATTTGAACAATACTACTGTCTAGATAGCTCAACTGGAAAATGTAGAAAAGATAGCATAAAAGACATATTCGGTCTAGAAATTGGGAGCTGACTCTGTCACTAATTGTAATTTTCTTTTCTGATATTAGTGTGTCAACCATGAAGTGCAACGGCAAACACTATAATGTTGGGGAATAAAACAGCATATATACTCAGCTGATAGTACTTTTAATATGTATGGAGTTAGTGTCCAAGCGGAATCAATCCTTCTCTATAGTATCTCTTTTTCCAAAGACCTCAATAAATCACATGTTGACACAAGCTACAAAACAACCATCTTTAGCGGCTAGCTAGGTAAGAGAAATGACTCAGGTAGATAAAACATATACGTGCTATCAAATCTACTAGCACATAAACCAAATTTGCCAGATCACCTAATTTTTTCTTCATGAAAATAAACTTTATATAAAACTACTCATTTTATATTATAAGCAATAAATTCTAATTTACTTTCAAAAGCTACAAACAAACAACTCACCTGTAGGCAAGAGACGACTAGTCTGGGGTCCTCTAGTTCAAAGCCTATAGTTATTGCACAGAAAATAACTAGGAATTAAAAAAGAAATTAAAAAACATTTTGAGAGGTCAGTACTCTTTATTCACATCCTCAAAAATTTCTGAGGGCCAACTGTGGCTACATTTAATTATTAGCAATTAACTAAATGTATAAATTCAAAGTAATAACATTTATTATTATTTATAGACCTGCCTATTCATGTATCATTTTGCTCAAACTAATAACCTTGCCAAAAGCTAAACAAGCAACCTACACTTGTAATACATTTTAGCAATTATTTGTGGCTCTATTGTTTGTCCAAGTCCTTGAGTTTTTTTCCATTTTGTCTATCAGGATTAGAAAGGATACATTTTTCCTCTCCTACATCAGCTTCCCAAGCCAGAGTCACTAGCTCTGACCTTCTTGTATTATTTTGGTATTGGACTAAAAATGGGAGGTTAAAATTCTGTGAATTCTAACTCCACATGCCCTTTCAGGTAACATTTTTTTTTAAAAGCATTTTATTTATTTTATGAATCTGAATACACTGTTGATCTCTTTAGACATGCCAGAAGAGGGTATCAGATCCCATTACAGATGGTTATGAGCTACCATGTGGTTACTGGGAATTGAACTCAGAACCTCTGGAAGAACTGTCAGTGTGCTCTTAACCACCAAGCCATCTCTCCGGTCCTCAGGCAATTTTCTAAGTAAACTACAAATCAAATAGAATCATTCTCCATCTTAGTATTATTAAATGACCTTTCATTCTCTTCTAAATAAAATACAAGTTCATTAACATGACATCAGAGCCTCATGATCCAGGCCCTGATTATCCATTCCTAGTAAGAGTCCCCTCAATCCAGCCTTCTCAACTAAAAAATTTTCCCAAAGCCTGTATTCTTATGACACTGCATCTTTACAAACTGTGGTCATGTCTATAAGTTTTCATGTATTCTCCCTTCCCCAACCTGCCTTAATTCCTTCTGTTGGTTCAAAAATCAAGGCTCAGCTTAGATGTTACCCTCTGTAAGCTTCCTGACTACTTTTCACTGGTTCTCTTCCTCATAACCACTCTGAGGCTATCTAAATCCTTCTCCATATTTCTGTTGTACTTTGTACTTATGGAGACATTTTTGACACTGTTTTATAAATGCTGTTTATACCTTTGTTTCTATGTATACTACTTGAAGACATGGAATATGTTCTTTAATCTCACTAAGTATCGGTGCTCAAAAATGATAAACAAGCTAGGCATGGTGGCACATACCTGTAAATCCCAGCACTTGGAAGATTACTGTGGACTTAAGGCTAGTCTAACTTATACAAGTACCAGATCAAAGATACATAATAAGTCCATTTTTATAAAAATGTTTTATATCCTACAAATTTTTTTCATCTTTCCTTATACTTCTCCCTTCAAAAAGTTTTGTCTTATCAAATTCTTTCATCTTGCTTTATATCTCATTATTGGTTAGGGTACCAAAAGGGAATATAAAGCACAAATATCTTAATATTTACCTTATTAAAAAATCATTATTAAATAAAACTTAGAGATAAAATTTCATGTTCACTAAAATATGTAAGAAATTTAAAAATCCTATTTTTGTCTAATTCTAAATGCAACTCTTGGTTATGAGTATAAAATTTTTGCTTCATAACTTTATGTGTAGAACATTTTCTTAATCACTTTAACAACTTTGTTTTCTTCTAATGAAAAGACTGAAAGATACAGAGCATAAAATTAGAGAATAAGTACAACTTTAATATGCTCAGTACCTTCTTTTGTACCAAATGGATGAACAATAACCACTTCTGAACACTCATCAAGTTATCAGACCTTGCCCTACTTGCTTAAGAGACAGTTTTTCAGACTGAAGTACATGTAGAAACAATTTTAAAAGAAAAATAATTTTTTTTGAGGCAGGGCCTTACATTGTAGCACTCCAGTCTAGAACTCATTGTATAGTATAGGCTAGTTTCAAACTCAGCAATTCTCCTGGATTAGCCCCTCACCGACTGGGATTGCAAAAGTGAACCATGTGCCTAGCAATAACTAAACTTTGTCAACAGGAATCAAAGATTCCTTGAACTCTAACACTAGTTGTCTTATCCAACTAGTGTTATTTTCTTTTAACAAAAGAAAATTAAAATAAATTCTAAGTATGTTAAAAGATTCTCTTTTTTCTAAACTATTTCACAATTGATTGCCATCCAAATTTGAGTGTTCATATTGCAAACAGTGTATACATTGTATTCAGTTACTTAAATGCACACATATTGGAGGCATTCTGTAGTAAAGAAAACACACTGAAGCATAAAAGTATAATTACATAGTGAATATAAAAAACTGCTAATTCTTGCCTATTTGCATAATATTGGAAACAGAACCAAAAACAAAAACAACTTACTTTTCAGTGATTTTTACTGAAAAATTCCACGTGATAATAATTCACAGTTATTCTGCTTCTTGTGCCAAAAGCAATGTACTTTTCTTGAGAAACTATTCATATTCTTCAGCTCTACCAGTGGTCCCTCCAGCAGTCACCAACTCAGCTAAAGAAAACATAAGTGTGCTTTAAAAAGTTTCAACATATGAAATTAAAACTCAAGAAAACAAATCATGTATGTCAAAAAGACTCATTTAAAGACCACTTACTAAAAATATGTAAAGACTTTCCACCCCTCACAAAATAGGGATGTGCCTGCAGTAGAGAAGGAGGAATTGTAGGAAGAGCCTGCAAGTCCATCACCCTGTGTCTTGCTTTTATTTATTGCTACTAGATTTTGAAACTAAGTCAGTGAAAAAGTACATCCTTTGTTGACTTTAGAAACATTGTTACATCACAACTGTCTTAAAGGCTGCTTCTAAGGTGTGTTGAGCTGTAGTTTTTAAAGGTGGGAAAAGGGTATCTTCACTTACCTTTTGGAAAGCACTCAAAAAAAAAAAACCAACAAAAAAATCTTTTTAAATTTTAGGTCCCTCTAAGCCTAATTATCTCTGAAATTCTACCACAAACTTTAAACAAGATTATCAACTCATCTGTTCATTTGGACAAAAGCTTCAGATTTACTATATTCCAGTTAGAAGACAGTGTAGCAGGAGAAACAAATGTGAATGACACAGTGAATGATCAGCTACCATTCCTCCTTTTCCTTTTTTTTTAGTTTAGGTTGGTTTGTTTGTCTTTTGGGACAGGATTTCTCTGTGTGTCCAGGGCTGTCCTGGACTTACTTTCTAGACCAGGTTGGCTTCAAACTCACAGAGGTCTGCCTGCCTCTTCCTCCAGAGTGCTGGGACTAAAGGCGTGTACCACCATGCTTGGCCTGATTTCCCCATGTTTATCCTTTCCTTTATCATTCAGGCAAGTCTTAATTGCTAAGCTTTAAGATCATTCTCACCTATTCAACATCTTTTAAACCCCAACTTTTAAAAAGTGCTTCCCTAATTTAGAAATTCATCACTTTGGGATAGGGATGTAGCTCAGTTGGTAGGGTACATACAGGAAACCCTAGATTTAATCCTCAGCACCAGGTTAACTGGCCTGCCTCTAATCCCAGCACTTGGGAGGTAGAAACAGGAGGGTCAGTTCAAAGTTCATCTTTGGACACACAGTGAGTTTCAAGGCCAGCCTGGACTACATGAGAACCAGTCTCAAAATAAGTAAGTTGATTAATTAACTAAAATTCTCACTTTTTTGCCATTACCTCACCCAGTATCAATCATTAACTAAGCATAGCAATAAGTAGAATATCAAGCACTTTCATTTAATATTAATAACCTCTTTCTTTCTTTCTTTCTTTTTTTTTTTTTTTGGTTTTTCGAGACAGGGTTTCTCTGTGTAGCCCTGGCTGTCCTGGAACTCACTCTGTAGACCAGGCTGGCCTCGAACTCTTGAACTCTCGAACTCAGAAATCCGCCTGCCTCTGCCTCCCAAGTGCTGGGATTAAAGGCGTGCGCCACCACCGCCTGGCTAATATTAATAATCTAAGGATAGGGTTTATAACTGTATTTTACAGATAAAGGAATCTCAGGCTTTCAGAGATTCAGAGGCAGAGGAAAAAGCAGCAGGTGGATCTCCGAGTTCAAGGCCAACCTGGTCTACAGATCGAGTCCTAGGACAGCTGGGGTTGCACAGACAAACCTCAAAAAACCACTCCCCTACACGAAAAAAAAAAAAAAAAAAGAAAAGAAATTTATGCAGAGTGCTAGAGAAATGGCTTAGTAGTCTAGATCACTTGTTTCACTTGCAGAGGACCTAGTTTCAAATCCCAGCATTCACATGGTAGCTCACAACCATCTGTAACTCCAATTCCAGGGGACCAGACACTCTGTTCTCACCTCCACAGGCACTAGGCACAGATGTGGTATACATACATATGTGCAGGAAAAACAGACATAAAAGTAAGCAAATCTTTAAAAAAAAGGAAGAAACAAAGAAAGATAAGATAAAAGTCAGTAAGAGAAAAAGCTGCTTCCTTTTTTGTTTTGTTTTGTTTTTTGAAACAGGGTCCCATGTAACCTAGGCTTGCTTTCAACTATGTTATGTGGAGGCTAACTACTATTCCTCCTACTTCTACTCTTCAAGGGCTAGGATCACAGGTACATACCACTACACCTGGCTAGAACCCAAATTTTTAACCACTACCATAGATCATCCTCATCAATGAATTCTGAGTCACTTCCCAGACATTATTCTCAAAGGATTTTTTTTTCCATCAATGAATCCTTTTCTTCAAAGTCTTTCTAAAGAACCATTCTTTTGGTCTGGAGAGATGGCTCAGCAGTTAGGAGGACTGACTGTTCTTCCAGAGGTCCTGAGTTCAATTCCCAGCAAACACATGGTGGCTCAAAACCATCTGGAAGAACCATTCTTTTTATTTCTTAGGAACCAAAGTCCACATTATTTGTTTTTTTAGTCTTCTCCCTAATTAGGAAGGCACATGATGTATAACAACAAGAACTCAGGCACACTTCTAGTATATTTCAACAAAATAAAAGTACCTGTTCTAATACTTAACTCCATTGTAAACATTTTTACTTGCTCATTACAAACTAGGAAATAAAACCAAGTACTTGTGTTTGACATCTGTAACACTTTAGTGTTTTATTGTTTTCAATATAAATTCTTAAATCCCTAAAACATGTTATTAAACTTTAATATTGACTTCCTTATCTACTAAGAACTGTTTTATCTATTTGTAGAAATCTCATCTTGCAAGTAATTAAATACCACCATAAATGAATACATCCTGAACTGGGAGCCTGAAGCGGCTTAAGACCCTGTTTAAGGCAGGCGTGGTGGCACACACCTTTTATCCCAGCACTTGTAAGTTTGAGGCCAGCCTGGTCTACAGAGAGAATAGTTAGTTCCAGGACAGCCAGGGCTACAGAGAAATCCTGTCTCAAAAAAACCCAAAAAACCCTCATCTTTACTAGTCTCAATTTAACCTGTCGCTAAAAAAATATAAACCACTCTTATAGATTTTCAAGGACTCTCTTTCCTAACAAAAAAATAAAACATAAAAATCATAAAAAAAATAGAACCTGTAAAGAATTACCCAAATGGAAAAGACACTAGCTGTCCAAGCTTGATGACATGAGTTTGATCCTGGATCCAACAGTGAAAATTGAATGACTCCTGAAACATGTCTTCTGACCACATCAACATACATGCCATGGTACACATGTACCCAACCCACATGTTTGCATGAACACGTACACAGATACCATATCAATTATATATATATATATATATTTTTTTTTTGGTTTTTCAAGACAGGGTTTCTCTGTGTAGCCCTGGATGTCCTGGAACTCACTCTGTAGACCAGCCTGGCCTCGAACTCAGAAATTCACCTGCCTCTGCCTCCTAAGTGCTGGGATTAAAGGTGTGCACCACTACTGCCCGGCTAATTTTTATAATCACATACAGTAAGTATACAAAGGAGATAAAGTTCAAGTCTTAGGGGAAAGAAATTTTTTTTATCTAAATAAGATTTTATCTCTAATTTACAAAAGATTTACCTCCATTAGATTGTCTGAAACCAGAATGATTTCACACAATCCTGTTCCTGATTCACATAGGAATTAAGTTTAAAAAAAAAAATCCTTAACTGGAGATCCTCGGTTGCTTTCCCCACCTCATTTTCAAATAGAATCCAGGCTTCCAGCATGCTAACCAAGTACCAGCTCAGCTATATTTCTAGCTGTTTTCCTTTGATGTGTCCTTTGCAGAATAATTCATTTGATAAGAGTATCTGAAAACTGATGCTTTCAAAATGTATGATGATTCTTAAAGCATCTTATACTTTAAATCATTACAAGCTTATGCAATTTCCAATTTGATTCATTTAACCATTTTTGAGAAATGAATGTGAAAGTCGCTTTATGCTCATTTTTTTTTACACCTCGTGTGTGTGTGTGTGTGTGTGTGTGTGTGTGTGTAAAAGAGAAAAAAATCAACAAGGCTTCTCTGAGAAAGTATTATTTAAACTGAAAATTCAGACATAAGTTGATCGAAGGATGGTAGCACTCACTAGTGCTGGAACAATCCAAATAAACAGAGCAGTGTATATGCAAAAGCCGTAAACCAGAAACATTGAGTGTCTACATAAATTAAATCAGTGTGGCAGGAGGTTAGTTAAAAGAAAGGAAGAGGTCAGAAGGTGAAGGTAAAGAAGCAAGCAAGAACCAGGTTATATAGAATCTTGTGATTCTGAAATAATAATAATAATGATAATAATAATCTTCTTCTTTTTCTTCCTCCTCCTCCTCTTCTTCTTTAAAAGAGATGGTCTTTTCATCTAGGCTGGTATATCTTGAATTTCTGATTCTCCTGTCTCTGTTGGCTTTATGTGGTGCTGGAGTGTAAACCCAGGGATTCGTGCATACTAGGCAAGCATTCCAGCAACTGAACTGTATCCCCAGAACATGATTTTAAATTTTATCTTAAAGTAATAAGCACCTTGGCAATGGGAAAGTCACTGAAGGGTTTCAAGCTAAGAAATTATATGTTATTTGAATGAATGGATAGATAGTGGTGAGTTTGGGAAGAAGACAAAAAAGAAAAACAAAATCCAGGGAGATCAGATAGGAAAGTAGTGTTTTTAACTTATAATTACAATAATAATTAATTCTTACTTGTCAGGCAGGACAGCCAGGGCTATACAGAGAAACCCTGTTTCGAAAAACAAAAAAACAAAACAAAACAAAAAATTAATTCTTACTTGCCAGATTCTGTGTGTCAATGCTTCAGCAAGTTTATAGCACTCATAATAATCCACTAAGGTGAGAACTTTTTTTTTTTTTTTTCTGGTTTTTAGAGACAGGCTGTCTCTGTTCCTGGCTGTCCTGGAATTCACTCTGTAGTCCAAGCTGGTCTTGAACTCAGAGATCCATCTGTACCTGCCTCTCACTACCCAGGTAAGCTATGAACTCTTAATCCAATTTTATAGGTGAGAATAGGAGCAAGGGAGATCAAGTTCATATGAAAAAGAACTGTGCTTTGAACTAGAAAAGTAAAAGTGAAGATGGTCAGAAATAGATGCAAAACATGTATTGGAAGTAAAACAGAACTTGGAAAGGTATGAACACATAGGATGAAGAAATCAAGACTGCCTCTCAAGCTTCTGCCCAGTGTAACTGAACAAATGGACAGATGGCACCATGTGGTAGTGGACACTGGAAAGGAGAGAATTTGGGTACAGATAGAAAGATCAAGACTCTAGCTTTTAAAGGTGTCATATTTGAAATTCCTAAGGGGAAAAAAATCAAGTTGAGATGTTAAGTAGAGTTAGCTATTTAAATACGGATCTGGAAATAAAAATCCTCAAGTTATCAACATATAGCAGAATTTAAAGCTTAGAGAGGATTGGAAGAGCAACAGAAGAGAAACCGCAGTCCAAAACCAAATCATTTTACCCTGCCAAAGTTTCTTACCAAGACAACTGATTACATCTGTCCTTGGGTTTTTCAGTCCCTCGTTTACCTTTTGCCAGTATACAACACTATTCTTTTGGATATTCATCCAAATATTAACATGACAAATGACAAACATATCATACAAACACACTAGTGTCCATCTATCTGTCTGGCCCGGAAGCCTCCTCTAATACTAACCCAATAAACCCAAATGCCCCCTTAACATTCCCTCTTAGATTAGCTCTTTCAGCTATAGACTCATTAGGTAGTATAACTCGTCAAAAGAATATCTGAAGAACACTACAGTACAACTCTCCAACGACATGGAACTTTCTTACCGATTACCTTTCTATTTTTCGCCAGATCTTGATTTAAAATTGGTAAACTGGACATCGTCAGTGTCATGGCTAGATACAGACAGCAACCAAATGCACGACAAAAATTACACTCACTCTCTTTCAGCGAGTAATGTCTAAGAGGAGTAGGAAAGTTAAGAATGATCAAGAAGGCGAGTATCGCATCCAAGGTCTTGATGAATATGTGGCAACAAAGTCACCTGTAAAGACAGCAGGCCTTGCACAGAGGCAAGCTGAGACCACCTGAACCTTGGTGAAGAGAGGCCAGGTTTAGAATGCAGAAAGCAAGTGACAATACGGACGCGTTAAAGGAGAAGGAAAGTAAAGAGAAAACACTCTAATGGGCCACCTGTAAGGCATAGGGAGAGTCCAAGGACCCGGGGCGGGCTGAGAAGCAGACCGGCGAACTCTGGAGTGGACGCCGAGTGGGCGGACCGCACAGGGTGGGGGGGGTGCCGGGGAAAACGGCTCAATTCAGAAGCTGTCCCGGCTAGCCATACCTGTGCCAGAGGGTCCCAGCTCGGGAGAAGTTTGCCGGAAGCACAAAGTTCCCGCGGAGTGGGAGGAGCCGAGAGGCTCGGACGGAAGGGGCTCCTCTAGCCCCAGACAGCGAGACCGGTCTCTCCTCAGCACACCTAAACCCGCTGATGGCGGGAACTGTGACTACACGCAAACACGTACTGACGCACGTACTCTCGACGCAACCAGTCCAGGCGCGTGTACGTAAGCGCGCAAGCCCCACCCCCAAGCATTCGCTCCGCCCCCACCAAACCCAGCCCCTACCCCGGGCGGTCTCGCCCCTGCGGTGACGGTACTGTAATACACATGCGCACTCTCCTCTTTACCAACTTTGGGCCTCCCACCATTTTCCTCTCGCTCAGCCGCTTGAGCATGCGCAATTCGCGTCCTTCTAAGACTGCTGGCCTTTTCCCGCCCTTCTCTGGCCTTAGGAGGAAAGTCAGAGTTCACATTTCTTAGGGGATATACCTGCGATGGCGGGGAGATACGAGGACCAGTAGTTTGCAGATGTCATTTTGATCCTGAATCTGAAAGTTCAAAGAACATACTTTGGAATTATTTGCTAGGCCGAGGTCCAGGAGGCGGGAAAGGGCTGTGTGGGCGGAGGGTCGGAGGTGAGAGGTCAAAGGGCTGCGAAGGGGGCGGAGCGAGCCGGAGGCGGATGGCGGCTCATCATCTTCCGCTGCAGAGCCGCTGAAGCTGAGACGCGGGTCCGGCGCGTCCGGCAGAAGGAGGAGAGCGGCGGCGGCTCCAAACATGCACAGCCTGGCAACGGCAGCGGTGAGTGGTTGCGTCCGGATGTCCGTCTCAGCCTGTTTTCTAGCTCCCAGACCCGGGCCTTGAGTCCAGCTGCTTCTGCCCCTAGTCGCAAGGTCCGGGAGTCTCCATACACTGACCGTGGCGGAGCTGGACCCCCGCTATCCCCTCCCGACCCCTCTCCTGGCCTGGCGCGCGGCCTCGCGTTCTTTTCCGGCGCCGAGGCCTGGTCCCCGCGCTGCCTCAGCAGGCCATTCATTGATTCATTTGCTTTCAGCGTCAGTTTCTGGACTCCGGTTGTGTGTGCTGGGCGTCGGCGGGGATAAGGATAATTCCACGGCCATTCACTCTGGTCCCGTGATCCCTCAACTCCTCTCCTAGGCACATCTCAGTGGTTAGAAAATGGGCTTTTAGCTCAAGCCACTTGCTTTGCATGAGGAAAGCCAAAGAATATCTGACTTAAGGTTCTCTGTGTTTAAAGACTTTCTCGCGCCTCTCGTTTTATCTTTTAGCAAGAAAAGTGAATCATGTATTACACTTCCCTAAAGTCGTACTATGGTTTTCGGTTAAATTTAGAGAAAGTAGACTCTTTGGCCTACAAGCCCTGTATGATGTGGTTCTTAGTCACGTTTATTGGCTTGGTTTTTGTCATTTGCTCCCTAAGCTCCTATCAAAAAGTATATGAACTTTTCTGTTGCATATTCTCTACCTGGAATGTCTTTCTTAGGACTCTGCCTCCATACATGCACACAAGTCTACTTCAGAGTGACTTTTTCTGACCATATGCATAGTAGCTTTTAACCCCAACATTTTTCTCTGATCCCAGTGTTTAGTTACTGGACTTTTATTTATTTATTTTTACGTGTGGGTTGTCTGTCTTCTGGAAGTCAGGGGCAGGTATTTGGTGAGTCCTGTTTACTTGTTTTCACCATCGCTGGGACAGTTCCTACTACAAGGTAAGCGCTCAAATAATGCTGACTGAATGGCTCTTCTCACAACCAGACCAGAAGCAGTATAGTTTAAGAACACTTCCAAAGGCCAATTTCATTTTGTTTTCACCCAGGGGAAATGTTATCAGGAAAATAATGTACTGGGATTACATTATGAGACAACATGACATAATGGCTAGATAAAACATGAAAAACTACCTTATCTTCAAGTATAAAATGAAATATGTATGATAGTCATGCTTGGGAGGCAGAGGCAAGTGGATTTCTTTAAATTTTGAGGCCAGCCTTGTCAATATGGAGAGTTCTAGGCCAGCATGATAGCATAGTGATATCCTGACCAAAAAGAAAAACATTCTCCAGAGTGTGGTGGCAGCACCATCTGTAATATCAGCTCAAACAGGCAAATCACAAGTTCAAGACCAACCTGGCAATTTTATTAAATCTCAGAAAACATTTTTTAAAAGGTTGGAAATATCAATTATAGAATATTTGATCTAACATGTGTGACACCCTGAATTCAGTCTCTAGAGACTCCTCCCAAAAGTGAACAGTCTGATTGGCATGACTTTATGCTTTTAATCCCAGCACACAGGGAAGCAGAGGCAGGCAGATCTCTGCATTCAAGGATAGCCTGGTCTAATTGCTTCAGGAACCAGTGAGATGGCTCAGTGAGTAATGTCACTTGTTGCCAATCCTGATGACCTGAGGTAAATCCCCAGTACTCACAATACACACAAACTAACAAGCATTAAAAAAAAATTAAAGAACATACAGCTTCATCAAGTTGATTTTTTTTTTCTTTTTCAGAGCAAGTAATATTTTATATCCTGTTTCTGTTTATAATTGTTCAGGGTCTTAATTAAGCGACTAGTTTCCTTAGGGAGGTGTGTGTGTATGTGTGTGTTACTTAAGCACAAATAAAGTCTATGTGTAAGCCACATAGTCATTCCTTCATTACACAGCCTGATTGGTAACTGATGGCCAACTGTGTTTTTTTTTTCTGTAGTGGTTTTGCAGTTCTTAGAGGGAACACTGAGAAATCTCAGCACAGTAAGATTTGTTACAAAGGAACACGTCACACTTTCTAACTCTTGTGACCAAGAGTTTCCAGAAGCCACTGGGCAGTGTGTGTTTTGCTTTCTTATTGTTCTCATGATTATGTAGTTATGAGAATCTAGTCTTCTCCATACCTTTTGCCACTACTTCTGGGTTTCCTGTTACCCTTAGTTTTGACATTGGTCTGATTGGTGTCCAAATGAAATTCCTGGTCCTCTTTTTGATGATCTCACTTCACTAAGGTCTGGGAGCAGCCATGAAGGGAGGCAGGAGATGGCAGTCAACTGGCAGGCAGCAACTGAAAAGAAGCCAGTAGCTTTTTATGTTCCTTCTTCCCCACTTACACATATTATTTGAGACACATCTAATTGAAAAGTAGCATTGGTGGTATGGGAGTTCTTCCAGGTAAGATGGTGGAGCTCAGCATCTGAGCATACATGCGTTTCAGTACCAATCTTCTCTGTCTAGATTCTCATTTTCCTTTTTCTTTTTTCTCCCTAATGCATTATTTGAGTAGCTGTTAAAACTATGGCACATTAAGCCAACCATAGTGGTGCCTTCGGTCCCAAACTTGAACAGGAGCAGACAGATCTCTTCAAGTTCAAGGACAGCCAAGGCTACATAGACCCTGTCTTTAAAACAAACAAAAACTTGTGGTACGCTACTTAAAAAAAGTTCTCAATATATAATTCTTCAAACTATTTAGAGTGCCATATATAAATTTAAAAGCCAGCTTTTTAGGTGAGTTCTAGAAATTAAACTCAGATCCTATACTTTCATGTCAAGCACATTACTGACTGAAACATCTCCCCGGCCCTAAAGTTCCTTTTTATTTTCGTTTGTGTGTGTGTGTGTGTGTGTTGCTGTGAATCGGTACATAGGGCCCCATACGAACTAGGCAGGTGATCTACTACTTAGCAATTCCCAACTCTCTGTGTGTACACACGCACACACACACACAGAGCAAGGAAACCATCCCTTTAGCAAGGATATTGGAAGTACTATTAAAGGACAGTGCAGGGTGTTATTCACTAAAGAGACAGTTACAAAAGATACTGAGGTAGTTGACTTATAGTATGATCTTGCCATTATGAAATATATCCTAACATCACCATTATCATAGAAACAAAATTTGTTTTTTTCTACTTTACATGAACAGAAAACAGTTATTTGCAAAATTAATAAAGGATATGAGGAGAGATAGCTAACCAGGTAAGAGTACTTGCTGCTCAAAGCATAAGATCCTGAGTTCAGGTCCCCAGTACTCATATAAAAAGCCAGCTGTTACTACATGTCTGTAACCCCAGAGCTCCAAGGTTATGACAGAAGAATCACTAGGGTTTGCTAACTACTAGCCTAGCACTAGGTTCAGTGAGAAACCTTGTCTCTGTGTACACTTCAGCCCCACATATGTATATACCACACCTGCACTCTATTACTATGTAAATAAGTAGCATGCTAATGAAAGGTAGATTGATGACAGTTGAGTTACAAGGGACTATACAATATGCACTGGAATATAGAGCCCTATTTTAATCTTGGTCTGAGTATTGAGGATGGTAATTAATAGTCTAAATTAAATTTATCAGGTGATTTTTGTGACTGGGTATTAATAGTTGAACTCCAAATGCAAATCCAACTGTTAATAAACTATAGAGTGTAACAATAGTAAAGTTTTGTTATGGTTATAAGAAATAATTTCTTCACCTTGAAGGGAAGATGTTTGATTTCAATCACATAGACCAGATGGGGATACTGAAAAGTGGTTTTAGATAAATTGACCTCTGCTGAACATTCACTATGTGACCTTGAGCATGTTAATCCTTTATTAGCCTGTTTCTCAGGCTAAAGTGAATGATCCATACCTCCTACCAGTAGTTGCTAGAAAGCACAGGCCTCATCTGCAGCAGCAGAAAATGTCTATGGTTGTCTAGACCAGATTATGGGCTTACTGAACAAGGCCCTGGAGAGCTTTGTGGCGATAATAGAAATAACCTTTATCATAATTCTGATGGTCATTGAGATATGTAAGTTCATCAAAATTTAGTGAAATGTGAATTTAAAGTGGGTGTGTTTATTGTATGTAAATTATACTTAATATAAAATTGATGTCTTGGGGGCTGGTGAGATGGCTCAGCGGTTAAGAGCACTGACTGCTCTTCTAGAGGTCATGAGTTCAAATCCCAGCAACCACATGGTGGCTCACAACCATCTGCAATGAGATCTGATGCCCTCATATGGGTGTCTGACAGCGACAGTGTACTTACATATAATAAATAAATAAATAAATCTTTAAAAAAAAATTGATGTCTCTTTCTTACAACAGAACTAAATAATTTCTAAGATTCTTTTAACTACCTGAAGCTGGTAGTTAATACAGTAGCTCCACTTTAACCATGACAGAATTGAATGATTTACTATGGGCCACAAAACTCTATGATAGCACTGGAATTTTGGGGGAGTGGTGCAGCAAACTGGATTTTGGAGGTGTATTCAGTTTATTTACTTATTTCAGTTTTGAGGTTTAGGATTTCACTATGTAGCCCAGGCTATACTGGAGCTTGCTATGTAGGCCAAGCTGACCTTGAACTTGAAAGAGATCTATCTACCTGCCTCTTCTAAGTGATGGGATTAAAGGCTCATGCCACGGCGCCTGGCTTAAACTGGGTCTTAAGCCACTTCATGCTCCCAGTTTAGGATGTTTTCATTTATGGTGGTATTTAGTTATTTGTAAGTTAAGATCTTTTATGGGTTTTTTTTAATAATTTATTTTTATTTTATGTACTTGGTGTTTTGACTTGTTATGTCTATGTGAGGGAGTTGGATTCCCCTAGGATAGGAGTAAAAGTTAAGAGCTGCCATGTGTGTGTTGGGAATTGAACCCGTGTCCTCTGGAAGAGCTCTTAACCGCTCTAAAGTCTGTGCTCTTAATGGCTGATCCATCTCTCCAGCCCATGTTTTTAATTTTTAATTTTATTTATTTTGTATGTATGTGCATCATTAATGTCCTGAGTTATATTGTCATGTAATGAATTATGTAAAAATGTTTTATAGACTTTCACATGAAAATTTATATTAAGTGCTTTGTAATCTTATTTATAACTAGAGAATTTCTCCTAACATCAATGACATCCTTGATACTAGGTTTTCTTTTAGGGATGCCCTTTTCTGGCCTCTGGATACCCACATGCATGTATGTGCTATACACATATACAGACTCACATACACATAAATAAGTCTTTTTTTACAATCCTTTGTAACTCCTTTTCCAGAAAATCTGACACCCTTCTGGTCTCAAACATTGCATATATATAGGTGTGTGTTGCTCAGACACATATGCAGGTATAATACCTGTCTTAGTTAGGGTTTTACCGATGTGAACAGACACCATGACCAAAGCAACTCTTTTTTTTTTGAGACAGGGTTTCTCTGTGTAGCCCTGGCTGTCCCGGAACTCACTCTGTAGACCAGGCTGGCCTCGAACTCAGAAATCCGCCTGCCTCTGCCTCCCAAGTGCTGGGATTAAAGGCAGTGCGCCACCAACACCTGGTTTAGGGTGAGGCTCTTAAAGCCCACAATCACGGTGCCACACTTACTCCAACAGGGCCACACCTTCTAATAGTACCACTCCCAGGGCCCAAGCATATACAAATCATCACATTCCACTCCCTGGCCCCCCTCCATAGGCTTGTTCAAATATATGAGTCTATGGGGGCCATATCTAGTCATAGCATAATAAAATACATTTAGTCCAACTTCCAAAGTTCCCATAGTTTATAGCAATCTCAACAATGTTAAGTCCAAAGTTCAAGGTCTCTTCTGAGATTCATCCAATCACTTAACTGTAATCCCCAAAGCAAGACAGGAAACCAGCATGACTCTGGCATCTCTAACATCTTGGGATCTCCACGGCAACTTCAATGTTATAGCTTCTTGTTTCAATGTCTGGGATCCACATACGATCTTCTGGGCTCCTCCAAAGAGATGGTGTCACTTCTCCAGCTCTGCCTCTATGGCACTCTAAGCTCAGGTTGATCCACTCCACTGTCGCTGCTGTTCTTGGTGATAAACCCATGGTACTGCCATCTCCAATACACTGGGGTCTTCCCCTGCAACTAGGCTTCACCAGTAACCTCTCATAGGCTGTCTTCATGGTGCCAAGCCTCAACTCCTTTGCATGACCTCTTCAGTCCTGGCTGTCAACTGCAACGGAGGCTGCACCTTCACCAGCGGCTTTCCATGGCCTCTCACAGTGCCAGACCTCAGCTGCTCTTCTTGACTTCTTCATGCTTTCAAAACCAGTACCACCTGGGTGACCTTACACATTACCAAGTGCAGCTGCAGCACGAGGTACAACCTTGGCTATCTCTGGAACTCAGCTTCTTTGTGCTCTCAGAAAACACTTCTCAGAAGATTTCACCTCAGTGACACTGGTCTCTCCTTAATCACCGCTAATTTCTTAGCTCCAGCTAACCAGCATCAATTGTCCCAGTAGTCCCTTCTATTCTGGACTCTAAAATCAGAGCCATAAAGCCGAAGTTGCCAAACTCTGCTACTTGCAGGAGCTGGAACATGGCCCCTTTGCTCTATTGCATTGTCACTAGCTTTCCATTTTTCAACTCCTTCACTGACTAAGCTTGGCTGTCCTGGATCTTGCTCTGTAGATTAACCTTGAACTCAGAGATCTGCATGACTATCTCCTGGGATTAAAGGTGTGTATCACCTTCCCGGGATCTAAATTTAGCTTTGTAGGTTCTTGCCCCAAAGTCCCACTCCCTTAATTTGTTATCTCCTTGAATACAGGATTCAGCTCCATTTCACTTCCTGGTGCCCCTTTAATGCTCAAACAATATATTTTTTTATTTTCTCTTTCTAAGTTTATTGTGCTTGTTCAAAATGCTCTTCTTGAGATTTATCCAGAGAACAAAGTCTCTGCTAAGTGTTTCTGAGACTTTGTCAATGCAATTAATCTGAGTCTCTTCACCTTAGCCTCAGGCAGACTCTTCAGACAAGTGCAAAAAGTAGCCACATTCTTCACCAAAATACCATATACTACATACTGAAATTCTTCTCTGAATTCTCTTGGGCCCAGTCAGCACAGTTTAAATTACTCCTAACAACAAAGTCATATTCCTCCTAGAATGGCCCATTAAGCCCCATTTAAAGCATTCCACTGCTTTCCAAATCCAAAGTCCCAAAATCCACATTCTTATGAACAAAAGGATGGTCAGTCCTATCACAGTAATACCCCAGACCCTGGTACCAACTTCTGTCTTAGTTAGGATGTAACTGCTGTGAACAGACACCATGACCAAGGCAACTCTTATAAAAATAACATTTAATTGGGGCTGGCTTAGAGATTCAGAGGTTCAGTCCATTATCATCAAGACAGGAACAGTGCAGTATCCAAGCAGGCATGGTGCAGGCAGAGCCAAGAGTTCTACCTCTATCTGAAGGCTGCTAGCAGAATACTCATTTCCAGACAGCCCACAACCACAGTGACATACATACTCCAACAGAGCCATACCTTCTAAAGGCACCACTCCCAGGGGAGAGCATATACATTTGCACCATAATACCCATACACAATAGAAAGAAATAGGTTATTTATTGATTTATTGGTTAGGTTGTTTTAAGACAGTTAGTTTTAGGTCTTACTCCATATCCTTGGCTAGCCTAGAGTTTACTATCTAGACCTGGCTATTCTCAGACTCAGAGAGATCCACCTGCCCTGCCTCTCAAGTGCTGGAGTAAAGGCATGTACTTCTAGATCCATCCCTAAATAAGTCTTTTTTTTGGGGGTGGGGGAACAATTAGCTCCTATTTGTTTGTTTGAGATTATAGTATAATTACATAATTTCCCCCTTTCCTCCACACAAATTCTCCCATGTACCCTTGCTCTCTTTGAAATTCATGGCTACTTTTTAGTTTAAAGTCAATTATATATTACTATATACAAATATATATTTAATTGACTTAAGTACTGCTGTTACTAAAGTGGGGGTGAAATGAATAAGGATGATAAGAGGAATCCAGGTAGGCACCAAACTGCCCCCCTGCTGCTAGAATGGCTACAGAACTGAAGCTAGTGCCTTTGAGGGCCTCATTACGACACATTTGAGGTGGTTCTGGATCAAAGTTACATGGAGACTACAGCCTCCACAATCACCTCTGGAGGAGGTGGTTTTGAGTTTGAGGTGTTGGTCTTACAGGTGTCTACCACTGGCAGAGGTGCTATCTGCTGGCATCAGATTCAGCTCTGGGAAGGGAATATATGAGAGTGGGACCTGGTATACAAGTGTCATGGCATGTTATCTGGTGACTGACAGGAAAATTGAGGTATGGAGTTGCTGAATACAAGTCACAGGCTAGTTCTTAGTGGAAGAAGAGGTCATGGAGTTTACTGGTGGTGGTGTATGTATGACAAGACTTGGGAAAAAGTTGCTTGTATTGAGCAACATAGAAACTATATTGCTAATTTAGTTTCAGTGAGTCTTTTAGTTATTATGTTATAGGACTTGTTCTATGAAAGCTAGGTAGGCAAAGGACTTCAAGCTAAATTGTAGCCTATATTTCTGTTAATGTTTTTAAGGTGGTATAATAATCTAAACGTGTATCCTTTCTTTTTGTAGGAATGTGTTTTACTAATTTTTTTACTTAGCATGGTCCATATTGAGCAATGACTTTTCATAAAGGGCTACATAATATTCCATTATAAAGATGTACCACACTATACTAAAGTCATCTCTTATTGCTAGCTGTTTGTTAGTTTTTTGACTTAAAATATCACAATATTAAGCGTCCTAGTATATTTTTCAGTACAGCTCAAATACACCTATAACATAGCCTCCTAAACATGGGCTCATTAACTGTCAAACAGGTTGAGTTACTTTGCATCAAATATATGTGTTTAACAAAGCTCCTGTAATTTACAAATATTCGTGTTTATAAAGCACTACTGCAGGATAAAACTTGGTTTAGTTGTACTAAGTTGACATCTGTTTTCTTGTTTTCCCCTAAAGCCTGTGCCTACTGCACTGGCCCAAGTGGACAGAGAGAAGATCTATCAGTGGATCAATGAACTGTCCAGTCCTGAGACAAGGGAAAATGCTTTGCTGGAGCTTAGCAAGAAGCGAGAGTCTGTGCCTGACCTTGCACCCATGCTATGGCATTCATTTGGTACTATTGCAGCACTTTTACAGGTGAGTATGTATCCACAAGTAGGAATTCAGTCATGTTTGTCACACTTGTGTTTTTCTCTTCCTGTGCTCAAATGATTTTTGAAGACTTGAGAATGATTGTTTAAATATTAACATTTGTAAGACTCCATTTTTAAGAAGTCAGAGGTATTTGTTAAATGCATATTTGGGGGTTCTATCCAAGAGATTGAATTTAGTTGATCTGAGAAGCAGGCCTTAAAAATCTGTGTTTTACAAGTGAATCTAAGAACTACACTGAGAAGCCAGGCGGTGGTGGCGCACGCCTTTAATCCCAGCACTTGGGAAGCAGAGGCAGGCGGATTTCTGAGTTCAAGAGTTCGAGGCTAGCCTGGTCTACAGAGTGAGTTCCAGGACAGCCAGGGCTACACAGAGAAACCCTGTCTCGAAAAACCAAACCAAAAAAAAAAAAGAACTACACTGAGAAACAGCTTTTAGAAATTCAGCGGGGGTAGATCTGTTATAGCTGGGAAGAATATAGAAATCGTATGAGGACCATAGACATGGTTTAAGGGAGGAAAATGTTGAGACTCAGATGTGGCAACTATAGGATTAAATGTGTGTGACTGTGCGTTAAAGAGTGAATAAATGCATCTGGTAAGGTGGTTCATTGGATAAAGGCACTTGCTGCCAAGCCTGACGACTCGAGTTTAATCTTTAGGTACACGGAGAGATCCGAATCCTGCAGATTCTGACCTCTACACGTGTGCTGTTATGTGTACACACACTACAAAAATAAATAAATAAAATCAAGAATAAATAACTAAAATTTGGGTCAGGCCAGAGTGGTGATATGTGGGAAATAAGTTAATATGAAACAATCTTAAGATATCAAGGTATTAGATTAAATGACGATTATCATTAATAACATAAAGTTTCTTCCTAACACATGTAGCTAAGAATCTGTTAGTGTTATAAAAGGATTTGCAGCCAAAATAAACAGAACTATATTCAACATGGGTCTCATCATAAAGTAGAATACAACTTCTCAATCTTAAAAAATAAGGGTCCCTCAGTTAGCTACAGGGTCTGGAGAGATGGCTCAATGTCATGGTAAAGAACACTGGCTACTTTTCCAGAAGTCCTGGATTTGATACCCAGCACCTACATTGTAGCGTACAAGCAGCTGTAACTCTAGTTCCTGGGAATCTGACACCCTCTTTCTGGTCTCTGGGCACTGCATACATTCGATGCACAGATGCACATACAGGCAAAACACCAATATACATAAAATACAGTAAAATGAAGACTAGCTGCAAAGTGTAGGGGAAGTATAGGCGACCCAGTATTCCTAGAGACACATAGGAAAAGGTCTTGCCTACTTAGTTTAGTACACTTGTAATGAAAGGATAATTTAGTTTCTTTAAGAATTAAAATTACTATGCTGTGACACTGGTAATTTGTGATTCATTGCAGTCTGGGATTCTTTGCATTTTTCAGGAAATTGTAAATATTTATCCATCTATCAATCCTCCAACCTTGACAGCACACCAGTCTAACAGAGTTTGCAATGCTCTAGCATTGCTACAGTGTGTGGCCTCACACCCGGAGACCAGGTGAGTGTATTTTGAGTGTGTTGGTAATTTGGGGGTGGGTGAGTACTTTATAGGAACTTACATACCTTTGCTGAGTGATGAGAGAGGGGAGATGCAGTGTAGTGTATGGACAGGAGTCGTCAGAACTCTATTTTTTGCTCATTCATGGCAATAACTTTTTTTCTTACAGTTTTTGCAGTGTGTTGGATATTTTTAATATACTTTCTGGATATCTCTTGGCTTTTTTTGTGTGTGTAATGTTTTATTAGTTGGTGTTGGAGTTGGTGGGTATTTGTGGAGAAGGCTATTTGATTTGTTTTGAGACAAAATGTTTTTCTTTTCATAGCTGAGACTGGCCTTAAACTTTCTTTTTCTTGAGGTGTTTGTTTGTTTTTGTTGTTTGTTTGGTTGGTTGGTTGGTTGGTTGGTTTTTCGAGACAGGGTTTCTCTGTATAGCCCGGGCTATCCTGGAACTCATTCTGTAGACCAGGCTAGCCTCGAACTCAGAAATCTGCCTGCCTCTCTCTGCCTCCCAAGTGCTGGGATTAAAGGCGTGCACTACCACCGCCAGGCATTGTTTTTGGTTTTTGGGTTTTTTTTTTTTTTTTTTTTTTTGAGGGAGGAGCATTGTTTATTTGAAACAGAGTTTGCTGTGTAACCCTGGCTGTCATGTATCTCACTCTGTAGACCAGGCTGGCCTGGAGATCAAGAAAGATCCACCTGCCACTGCTGCCACTCCACCACTCCCACTCCCACACCAGCTTTGGCCTTAAACTGTTAATCCTTCCATCTTTGTCACCCAGGTGCTGAGATTATAGGTATGACATGTTTTAAAATGAAGCAAAATATAATTCCATACCTTTAACAATATAAGAACAGTTTACTAATTTAGTGATTTGCTATGTCTAAGAGGAAAGATTTTGCTCAACTACCTTAAAGAATATTTTCTGTTAGTGATTCAATCCCAAATATAAAACCAGAGCTTTAAACCTCCCATGGTTGTTCATACTTATAATTCCAGTGCTCAAGAGGCTTGCTAAAAAGTGAGGCTCTGTTCAAAAAAAACCAAAAGTAATTATTTTATGTTTACTTAAATCAGAGTCATCTTACAGCAGCAAAGTTTTAAAGAACAATGATCATATCACAGGAACGCTAATGTATAATAGGCACATGGGCACCTAGAAAGTACCAGAGGCAGCTGTAAACTATGGGAAATACATATGAAAATTGAACTCAGGTCCCAGCAAGAGCCATCTTTTCAGCCTCCTGAAGAATCTCTTTAGCACTAAAGTAGCTTTTGCCTTTTTTTTTTTTTTTTTTTTGAAACAATGTCTCTAGGCTAGCCCCAGACTCATGAACATGATTCTCCTGCTTTAGGCTAGGTTTCTGTGTAGATGTACAGCAACACAGTGCCTTTAGTATTTATGGCTTGATTTTTGTTTCTGGGGGTTGTTTGTTTGGCTATAGTTGATTACTTTTGAGTTATCAGTTTTTAAGGCATTTAGTGCAGATTAAAAGTAAATTGTGTTGATTAACCATCCTAGCCTGGGTTACTGTTCCACATTGACATGTTGTGCTGAGTCTTTATGGTGAGGACAAGAAAGTACCCTTCTCAGCAATGTAGACTTGTCTGGCTTCTGTGACTGGGTGCCAAGTAGCCCTCAACATCTCTCACTTCTGACAAATACATCTCCAAATATTAACACGTCTCCTAGGGGACAAAATTATACATTAAGAATGTTGGTCAACTAAAACCAGTGAAATTCTTCTCAAAAGATTCCTCCCCCTGGCAGTCTCGCATACTGTCTGAGACGTAGACATGGCTCTGGGTTCTGACTGTGGTTGTCTTTTCCTTCAGGTCAGCCTTTCTGGCAGCACACATCCCGCTCTTTTTGTACCCCTTTTTGCACACAGTCAGCAAAACTCGTCCCTTTGAATATCTTCGGCTCACCAGCCTTGGAGTTATTGGTAAGTTATTTTTTTTGTTTTTCTTGAGACATGGTCTTATGTAGCCCAGGTTGTCCTCAGGCTTACTATGTACCTGAGGATACCCTTGAATTTTTTAAATTTTTTATTCTTTAACCTCTGCCTGCAAAGTGCTGGGATTACAAGCACACTTCATCATACTTGATATGGTTTTTAATGTGGAGCTAGGGGTTGAACCCAGGGTTTTATGCATTCTAGGCAAGCATTCTACAGCTGACATTGATATTCTAGGTAAGTTATCAGGAACATTCTGTAAGCCTGAAATTCTCACTGATAATAGTGGTATAAGTTGTGTGTTTGGTTTACTTCTTGTAGCTGTTAATTTTTCATCTGTTTACTAGTAAATGCTTACAAACTTAGCATGCACCATTCTTTTTTTTTTTTTTTTTAAAGATTTATTTATTTTACATATATGAGTACACTGTAGCTGTCTTCAGACACCAGAAGAGGGCATTGGATCCTATTACAGATGGTTGTGAGCTACCATGTAGTTGCTGGGAATTGAACTCAGGACATCTGGAAGAACAGTTATTGCTCTTAACCACTGAGCCATCTCTCCAGCCCAGCAAGCATCATTCTTAATATTGTTAATGAAACTGTGAGAATCAGAAATCAAGATCTGACTTTAGCTTCAAATTAGAGAGAGTATTGTGTCTGGCAAGAACTTAATTTAATAAATCTTTTTTCTGTTTAAGGGTTTTTTTTTTTTTTCATGTATAATGTGCCTACATGAATTTCTCCCCTTTCCCTCTCCCTCTATTCCCCCTCCCTTTCCCTCTCCCTCTCTCCCCCTTTCTTTCTCCTTTACCTTTCCCCCACTCCCCTTCTCTCTGTCTTGTAATTCCTTGTAGCCCAGGTTCAACAATGTCTTCTTGCCTTAGCTTTCCCAATGCTGAAATTACATTCATGACTCACTGCATCTGACTCTTTTTTGCTTTTTGTTTAAATGGATATGAAATGAATTCCCTGACACAGAAACTACAGTCTATATGTCATATTCCTTGCTTTTGATGAACAATACAGAGTAAAAATAATTAGAAAGCCTTCCTTTTTTTTTTTTTTGGTTTTTGTGTTTTTGTGTTTTTGTGTTTTTGTTTTTCTTTTGTTTTTTGAGACAGGTTTTCTCTGTGTAGCCCTGGCTGTACTGGAACTCACTCTGTAGACCAGGCTGGCCTCGAACTCAGAAATCCGCCTGCCTCTGCCTCCCAAGTGCTGGGATTAAAGGCGTGCACCACCACTGCCCGGCTTAGAAAGCCTTTCTTTAAAATAACTTTGCTTGTCCATATTTCTTTAGGGGCCTTGGTTAAAACAGATGAGCAAGAAGTAATCAACTTTTTATTGACAACAGAAATCATCCCTTTGTGTTTGCGCATCATGGAATCTGGAAGTGAACTTTCTAAAACGGTGAGTGCTTTAAGTAAGAGTCAACCATTGTTTTGGTCTGGAGCTGCTACTTTGTAGCTCTAGCTTCAGATTTTTCACCTTCAAAATGTTTTGTCTTATTTGTAAGTGTATTTATTTGTGAGTGTGTGACTGACTGTGACATGAGCTCCTATGGAGATAAAGACAACTTTGGGGAGTTGGCTCTCACATTCTGCCTTGTCTCTGCTTTCTACTGCTGTGAGCTGCTCCACAGGCTTCTGGGCACTTGTGTCTCTGCTTCCCATTTCACCACACGGGTGCTGGGATGACAGGGGTCAAATTTGGGTCATCAAGCTTATACAGTCAGCATCTTAGTTGAGGTTTCTATTGCTCTGGTATTAGTCAACGGTTAAAAGTAACTTGGGGTTGAAAAGGTTTGTTTCCTCTTACAGCTTGTAGTCCAGGGAAGTCAGAGCAGAAAATCAAGGCAAGAACTGATGCAGAGGCCATACAGGATGCAGCTACTGGCTTGCTCCACATAGCTTGCTCAGTTTTCTTAAAGCACCCAAGACCACCAGCCCTCTGCACACACATATAGTGCACATAAACTCGTTCTCTTTCAAATTTGGAACAATCCTTCTGTCTCAGACTCCTGAGAGCTGGGATTATGGACTTGCACCACAGTACCAGGCTTGTATTTAATTTTTTTTGTGCAACAATTAAAACACTTTGTCCATAGTAGGCACAGGTTGAAATAAAGGTCTTCAGTCAAGTCTGTTATGATGTAATAACCTGGGAAATATTTTTAAAATACAGTTGTGGGGCTGGAGAGATGGTTCAATGGTTAACTACTATTTTTCCAGCATCTAAAGTTCGATCCCTATTACCCCTATGGTGGCTCACAACCAATTACAACTCTGATGTCCCCGTCTTTCCTCCCCAGCATTGTGTGCACATGGTGTACAGACATAGATGAAGGCAAATCACCCGTACACATAAAAATAGACAAATCTTCTATGAGTCTGGAAAAATGGCTTAGTAGTTAAGAACACTTGCTGCATAATCATGGCAACTGGAGTTCAGATTTCATTGCCCACGTACCAAATGTCGCAAGCTATATCCTGTGCACACCTATACCCCAGCTCTGAGCAGACAGAGGTAGGAGAATGTTAAGGCTTGCTGGCTTCCAGCCTACCTGAAAACAAACCCCAGGTTCAGGTAGAGACCCTGCCTGGAAGTAATAGGCAAAAAGTGATAGAGAAGAACATCTGATACCCTCTGGCTTCTGCACAGACCTGCAATATTACATGTACACATACTCATACAGACAAGTGCATGCATAAATAAATAAATAAACAAACAAACAAACTTTAATAGACGTAGATGTCTAAATCTAGTCCTGGTCCTACTATGAATGCTTTTCCAGGGTGCTAAAGTTTAGTTGGATGGGTGGATTAGTTGTTTGGCTGGTTGTTCATGTTTTTATTTGTATGTGCATGTGTCACAGCACACATGTGAAGGGTAGAGGACAGTCTATGGGAGTTGCTTCTCTCCTTCCAGCATGTGGACCTTGGTTATTGAACTTGGGTTTTCAAGGTCAAGTGTCCTTACCTACAGGAACATCTCACTAAGGTGACTAGTTGGTTGGTTTAAACCCTGCTAAGTAAATATAAAATGTAACTATTTAGGAACCAGGCATTATCTGCTAAACTAGACACAAGCCTGTTGTATGACTCCACAATCTCACACCAGGTATGTTCTCAAGAGAAATGAGCTCTTATGTATGTCAAAATATGTACTAGAACATTTATAACATTTCTTTTTTTTTTTTTTTTTTTGGTTTTTGGTTTTTGGTTTTTCGAGACAGGGTTTCTCTGTGTAGCCCTGGATGTCCTGGAACTCACTCTGTAGACCAGCCTGGCCTCGAACTCAGAAATCTGCCTGCCTCTGCCTCCCAAGTTCTGGGATTAAAGGTATGCACCACCACTGCCCGGCAACATTTCTATTTTTAAAGATTGAAAAGTTATATAGTCAAAAATAACTACATGAAAAAGTGTGATATATGTAGTGCCGATGGTTCTAATTATATTAAGCAAAGAAACCAGCACATGGATTTTTACTGTGACTCCACCTAAGTGAAGTTCAAAAACAAAGAAAAGGGCTAAGAGCAATAAGAGCAGTGGCTCTTCCAGAAGACCTGGGTTCAATTTTTATCATCCACATAACAGCTTACAGCGATCTGTAACTTCAGCCCCAGTGGATCCAACATGTGCTCTCTCTGGCTATCATGGGCACAAAACATGCACATGGCACACATACATGCAGACAAAACAGTCAACCAGCCAAGCTAGATGGTGCCTTAGATTTTTAATTATTGGTGGTTACCTGTAAAGTATCTGTATTATCTGGGAAAAGATACAAGGTAGTATTAAAATTCTGAGCTGCTGGAAATGTTCTGTTTTAAGCTGTTGTGATGTACAGATATGGTATACAGACTAAAAGTTCACCAAATAATACTCTATTAGTGAATTTGTTCTTTGCTATGGTTTGTATTAGTTGCTTATTGCTGTCATGACAAATTAGCAGAAGTAAGTGATGGCTTAATTTATAAACTTATTCTCAGTTCTAGAAGTCACAAGTCAGTTCTAATAAGCTAAAATCAAGCCAGGTAGAACAGGGCCAGGGTTCCTCTAGAGGCTATAGAGGGGAGTCTTTTTACATGCCACTTTACTTCTAGAATTATGTTCCTTGTGTTCTGTTACACATGGTTCCCTTCTGCAAGCAGTCAAGCATGTTCACATTTCATTCTCTTGTATTCCCTTCTTTGTGGTTAAATTTCCATCTCTCTGTTAGAATGATGTTTAGTGATTCTGAGGACCTGTGTGAGTAATCTCTCTAGCTCAAGATCCCTAATTATATCTGCAAAGACCCTTTTGTACATATGAGACAGCACTCTCAGGGTTTGATGATTAAGATTTAGCTACCTTCGGAGTCTATTACTTGTTATACCTCATATATACAGTCAGGTCTATGCAGTGGTATACCTCAGTGGAGCAATGACAACAGCTGTTCTGATGGCATCAAAGAAAGATAATTCTTATCCTAATTGTCTCCAATGTGTCTCCTGCCTATAATTCCAACACTATGAGTTTGAGGCTAGCTAGCCATGGTTTCAGAGTAAGACCCTGTCTCAAACCTTTTCCCCAAAATAATGACTGTCTGATTTAAAATAGGAGCGGGGGGAGGGGGGGACTGCGGGTTGAACCGCTGTTCCAAGTTGGTTTGGGATTCACTGTGTAGCCAAGGCTGGCTTCAAATTTTATGCAATCCTCCTGGTAATTATCTAGGGCTTTCCCTTTTATATAAAATGAGAATAGTGGCATGTACTTTGTGGACTCAATAGGAAGAGTCAAGCCTATAAATAACCTTTAGAAAAAATCCTGACATAGTAATTGTTCGGTACGGTAATATTTGTTCTGATTGTGTGGTGCTTGATAAAGTTACAGAAAATGTGCAGGGGACTCCGCTTGTTCTATGCTTTGAGTGCTGGTCATACCTAGATGTGTGAGTAGTAGTCACTGAAATGACACGTCTAAGCAGCTCTTCAGGCTTCTTTGTTTTAATCCAGGTTGCCACATTCATTCTCCAGAAGATCCTCTTAGATGACACTGGTTTGGCTTATATATGTCAGACATATGAGCGGTTTTCCCATGTTGCCATGATCTTGGTGAGTTCTTTCCTTAACTCTCTTCGAAATTTACTTCATTCACAAAGCTTAGTCCCTTTGTAACTAGCTCAAAACTTAGTCTTCTAACTAGAAATAACTGTTCTGGCCAGGTACAGTAGTATATGCCTGTCATCCCAGTATCTGTAAGGCAGAGGAAGGCAAAAGGATGACTGTGGGCTTGAAGCAGCAGCATGAGTTTCTCACTAGCCAAATGAAGAAGTGGTGACCTATTCCAAAAATACTAGCTGGAATGGTAGTATATGTCTTTAATCCCAGAACTCTGGAGGCAGAGGCAGGCAGATCTGTGTGAGTTCGAGTCCAGCCTGATCTATATAGCGAGTGCTTAGCTAAGACCACATATAGAGATCGTGTCTCAAAAGGGTAAAAAAAAATCTCGCAAACTTTATAATGATCTGATCTCTGGTGTCAGTTCTAATTATTTTGTGACTTCTTTGTCCCCCTACCTTTGTTTTGGGTAAAACAGGGTAAAATGGTCCTGCAGCTATCCAAAGAACCATCTGCCCGTCTGCTGAAGCATGTAGTGAGATGTTACCTTCGACTCTCAGATAATCCCAGGTAAAGATTTAACAGGAGTTAGAAGATTTGAGGGAAAAGAGGCTCATGAATGGATTCCAGTGTTACCGCTCAGATCCTCTGTCTTGAGAATTGGAACACATATAACTTTAGTTTATTTAAGACAAACTTAAGTTCCTGTTAACATCTAAAAATCTGACTTTAAAATGCACTAGTTAGATTTTCCTGTTGTAACTGTGTTCTACCCTGAAATTCCCAAAAGCCCATGCAATTTCAGGGGAGGCTGGTGTGGTTCGGGCTTTCTATGGCTGCTCCAGGTAATCAGAGTGTACTTTGAAGGTCCCTTGCAAAGTTCTGTAGCCTAGAGGCTTTTTTAGCTTGCTGTTCTCTGCTTCCTGTAAGCTGTTGAGCTTATTACTTTTTCTTGGTAAGTTCAAGAACTCTGCCAGAATCGTGCACTTTGTAGATGTAATACACTTCAGAAATGTTTGACCTTTTCTATTAATCCATAATTTATGATGAAAGCTACATGTACAGCTTCTGCTAAGCCACATAATGGAGTGCTTTCTGAGCTCCTAAGAATCAAATGGCCTGACTAATGTGAGCTGCTCTCTAGCCACTGAGGTTATTTGAGCCCTAGCTATTCTTTGATCATTTTGTCCTGTTTTTCAATACCCCCAAGTTTGCAATATACTTATTAGAAATTATACCTGCTTGAGTATAATAGCGGTAACTGTTCAGAACAGCTCTGTATGGAGCTGGCATTTGCTTATTTTAGACTTCTAGATTAAAAACTGCTACCATAGTTTTTACTATTCATTTTTTATTAAGGTTTTCAAATATAAGGTTGGAACACTTCTGTAAAGCCATAGCTGGTGTTAGTGTAGGATTAAAATTGGTTTATCATACAAATGGGGTCATATCTGCTGTTAGTGTACAATTGTTTGAATAATTTCATTTCTCATAAACTATATCTAATGTTATTTTGACAATATTTATCATAATAAATCACTCCAAAACAAAGTTTGGAGTGAAGTGAACTATTGTATCATATTATCCCAGTTTCCTTTTGCATGAAATTCTGCGTTAGGGTGTGGTGAATATTTGTGGACTACATAATACTTGATTTAAGGAATCTAGTAGTTTCTTGGTGTAACTTGATAGCCATAGATTCCTAGGAGGTTATATATTTATATCTAACAAAGGGGGTTTTCCCAGCCCCCAGATGTGGGCTTATTTGTTGTCTTTCTGGTTGGTTTGTTTGTTTCTGATGTAGGGCACGTGAAGCACTCAGACAGTGCCTCCCTGACCAGCTGAAGGACACAACCTTTGCCCAGGTGCTAAAAGATGACACCACCACGAAACGCTGGCTTGCACAACTGGTGAAGAACCTGCAAGAGGGCCAGGTCACCGATCCCCGGGGAATTCCCCTGCCCCCTCAGTGATCCTCGATGTTCCCTTTCACTACTCTCCTACGTTTGGGAGTGAGAGTGGAACCTATGAGGAAAACAGCTCAGGTTTTATTGCTGACTGGGAATAGACAACCTCAGTGCTGAACTGTACTGGAGAAAGGGGGCAAAGTACTCCGCTGAGGTGTGTGGGCTGACTGGAGGTCCTGGATCCCCCTGCTGCTCCCAGGAATTGGGCTCCTGACAGCAGTCTGCTACCACAGCCCCAGGAGGGTGTCAACACCAGCAAATGCTGTATTTGCAGCATGCCCAAGATGACCCTGCTCCTGAACCTCTACCCAGCCACTGGTAAAGAGGAGACGTGGTAACAGCAGCAACACTCTAGGCATGGAGGCACCTGGGACCAAGCCATGTGGCTTTTTTTTTTTTAAAACTTTGCCTTCCTGGACAACTCATGGTGTGTCTCTTAATTCTCTCTCTCACAGTATTTGTTTACTTTGGGTTTTTGTTTTTAATCTCAAAAGAGAGAGATGTGTTTAATGGACACAAGCTATAGTTTTCAACAAAACTTTGTCAGTTGGCACTGTTTACAAGTCTGTTAGCTGCATAAGCTCAATAAAAAGTTGGTCTGGGCATTGCATCCCCTCTGGCAGACTGATAGCTGCATCAGGCTGTTGGGTGGAATGGGAGGCAGAGGAAGAGGAAAGCCAAAGGCCAAGCAGGAACTCTCTGCCTATTCCCTCTGCTCCTGTTCTTTACCTCCCAAGCCTGGCTGCTATGAGGACATTCACTTTGGTTCTGGCTTCAGCTGCTAGCCTACTCAAATCTCAGCGCTTTCCCCTTTTTTACCACTTAGACTTAAAGCAGATGTCTTAATTTACTCAACTTTCCCTAAAAGAATTGTATTGGGGCAGGAGGGATGGCAGTTCTTCAGATTCAGGTCTTCAAAGATAATTTTCAGGTGTCTTCTCAAACAGAGCAAGCACCTGAATCCAAATGGTAGGCTACTTGACCCTGTTCTCTGGCGCCATCAGTGAGTTTCAGTAGCGCCATCTCTCCTCGTGATTGTACTTGAAGCAGTATTAGCTGAATGAGTTCCTTCAGATGTAAAATGAATAGCTGGACTTGCTGGCTTAGTCTCCTCTCCCTTTTAACACACTTTCTTTGGTCTATGGAAACTACAGGGTTACCACTGAAATGTTTACTTGTTGATAGTGTCAGAATTCCCCTTCCATCTCCATGGGCTTGACTGTAAACCTGTTACTGTGAACTGCTTTTCTTTCTGCAATCCTTCCTACCGTCAGCCTTTGTTTTCTTATCCTCATCTCCAAAGATGGGATTATTAATTCAACTCTAGAGAGAGCCCAAATCTTCAGCCCGTGTGTCACACACTTGAAGATGTCTGTATTAAGTTTGAAGAGGTTATAAAGGGACAGATGCTCATAGAAACCTTTGCAGAGGCAGTTGTGCTAACCCAAGGGCTCTTTAAGCCGACTTTCACATGGGGAGCCGGCATTGTTCATTGGTTTCTGTCTTTAGAGCCAAGAAAGTAGTAATTAAGTAGCCTGGATTTTGGGAGGGTAGAATAAGCATTTATTCCCCTGCCTTCCAAATTGAAGAGGAGGACCTGGCCTCAAGCTTGAAGAAGAAAAGTCTCAGAAAGCAAAGAACATCACCACCTTGATAAGTGTCTTGACTCACTCCGCAGCTTGTGATCTGAAAAGTTCACTAGGGTACTCTGATTTTTGAAATCTGCCTTCCTGCTGAACTGAAGTCTCATTCTGCTTAACTGGGGAAGCAGCTGAGGCTTGGGGCTTTGCTCCCTAGGACATTCTCTCCATCGTTTGGTGCGTTGGCCATGTTACTGTGCCAATAGTGTCTTAATTCATGTCCCATCTATCCTCAGCTGGCCTTGGACCTACATAGGAGTTGAATGGGGAGGGGGTGCAATGGGTCTTACTTCCTGTGGTTGGTCCTGATGTTCTATGTACTATATAAAGAGACCCCTCCCCTTATTTTGTGTTTCCATCCCTCACCCTCAACAGGATTAAAATAAAACATGCTCTGTTTTTTTTTTTTTTTTTTAAAAATATTCTTTTAGTTGGAGAGTTCGTTCATTCTGTCAGCATAGAAATATCTGGGCACTTTAATCTGCTTATCATTGTTAGACCTGCCTCTCTACCCTAACTACTTAACACACAGACTGTCCTGTTAAGAGGACCATTGTGGTTTCTTTGTGGATAGATTTTTTTTTTAGGCAGCTAGAAGGCTACAGCTGATCATGAAAGGTGTCTAGGATAGTGGACCTTACCTGATAAAGTGTCTCTTGCACAGGCAGAACCTCACTCCTGGCTTCTGTGCCTGTGATTAGGAGAGATTTCTGTAAGTAAAGAGGTAGTGCTTTATTTATTATGAACTTTAAATGTTAGAGGACATTTTCAGAGTTGATCTTATGCCTGGCTTAGTAGAATACAGTGAGCCCATTTCCACCTTCTTTTAAGGACTTTAGAGAGCAAGTACTGCTCTGGTGGTAGGACAGGGCAGGAGAGGCATCTGCAAGCTTCAGAGGGCTTTTCTCTCCATATAGGATCTCCTTGCTTGCTATTGCGCTGCTCAGAAGTTGGGAAAAGGACAAAACTCTTACCAAGAACCATGGAGAGGCTGGGGATGTGTCTCACTGGGTAACATGCTTGCTTGCCATGCAAGCATGTGGAGACCTGAGTTCAAATTCCCTATTATATAAACAAACAAAAGCTGGGTATTCCAGCACACCTGTAACCCAGCACAGAGGGGCACAGAGACAGGAAAATACTAGGGGCTTGTGCCTAATCAGTCTAGCCAAAACAGCAGTCTTTGGGTTCAATGAGACCCTGTCTCAAAAATATGATGATAGAAGTCAGGAATGTACATTCAGAGGGCTGAGCCAGGTAAATCTCTGTGAGTTTAAGGCCAGTTAGTACATAAAGTCATAGTGAGTTCTAGGCCAGCCACAGTGCATAGCTACCCTATCTTAAAAAAAAAAAAAAAAAAAAGGAAAGAAATAAGATTTCCAATATTGCCAGGGGGTTGAGGGTAGCACACATCTCAGCGCCCAAGAGGGAGAAGCAGGTGGATGTCTGAGTTAGAGGCCAGCCTGGTCTACATAGTTCCAGGACAGCCAGAGCTACATAGTGAGACTCTGTCTCCAAGAGGAAAAAAACAAAACACCATTGGGTAAAGGCACTCATCATTAAGCCTGATGACTTTTCAGTCCCTATGACCCACATGGTGGAAGGAGAGAGCTGACTCCAGCAAGTAATCCTCTGATCTCAACTGGGACTCGTCTGTGCCTCTCCGAATATATAGACAGACAAATAATGTAATGAAATAAAAATATAACCTCTAGTTCATACCTCACAGCTGAAAATCACTAACTTCATGTCAACATGAAAAAGGGAAAATTTAATATGAAGAATAAAAGCAAAAGTCTTAAAATGGGAGGGGGAGCCCTACAAATTAAAAACTACTTTGAAAAATCAGTGGACTTAAGCCCTAACAGACTAATCAGAACTATTAAATGTGTCACTTTAGGTCTGGGGTGAGTGTTTGCACTGAAGGCTTGGGAGATGACTCAGTAGTAGGTCAAGTACTTGCTCTGTGTCTCAGGTTTGTTTGCAGTATGATAAAAGCATGACCGAAAAGCAATTTGGGAAGAAGATTTATTTCCCTTACAGATTTCAGTCCATCAAGGGAAGGAACCTGAAGACAGGAACTGAAGCAGACAGAGACTGTAGAGGAACACTGACTGGGTTCCGTAGCCTAGTTTTGTTTTTTTATACCACCCAGGACCATCCACTCAGCCAACACACTACGTAAATCTAGTCTCTTGAACCTAGGTGCATGTAAAAGCCATTGGCGGTAGTGTGCATGTATAATCCCAACACTGAGGGGTCAGAGACAGGTGGATCCTGGAGGCCTTTCTGGTCATCTAATTTAGCCAAAATATTGAGCTCCAGGTTCAGTGACAAGCTTTCTCATAAAGTGGGAACTGGTGAGGTAGCCTGAGTTAGGTCCCCAGAATCCATGTAATGACAGAAGAAAGGAACTCTATCCGTTTTTCCTCTGGGCCTCACACATGGACCATGGCATAGCACCCATATAACCAGATAGTATTTTTTAAAAGGAGAGAAAGTCACCCAGTATCAGCCTACACATGCACAAGGTCAAGTGCAGGTATACTCACAATCGGCTACCACATCAACAATGACGTTCCTGTCCTAGAATCGCCAATAGGGTGATGTTATAAACAGAGGAAAGAAATAGGTTTCAGTTCATTTTTGAAGCAATGACACCTAGCTACTAAAACCTGTCAGGAACATCCTAAAAAACTAGGGACCAACTTCTGCCATGAGCGTAGACATACAATTCAAAGGATCATATTTAGCTCAGTCTAGTCCTCGATTTGTGATTCAACTTTCCCAGCTTCCCAAAGGCCTGGGTTTATAGGCATGTGCTACTGTACCCAGTAATGAGGACCAGTCTCTTCAAATGAAAATGGGAAACTGGGTATGGTGTCTCATACCTGTAATGGCAGTTGGGAACTGACACAAGGAATGCTGTGAGTTCAAGGCCAGCCATGTCTTCATAGATTCTAGATTATTGGCTACAGAATGAGACCCTGTTTCAAAATCTGAACAGTAAGGCTGAAGAGATGACGCTCTGTGGTTAAGAACATTGGCTGAGCTTCAAGAGAACTTGGATATGATTCCCAACACCTACACAGCTGCTCTCAAGTGCGTGTAGCTCATTTCCAGAGTGGTCTGACACCCATTTCTGGCCTCTGCAGGCATAAGCATGTAAGTGGTACACAGATATACATGCAAGCAAATCACTCATATACATAAATACCATTTTTAACTGAAAAATAAGGAAGCAAGGGGCTACACCTCACTAATAGAGCACATACTTCAGGCCTTAGCACCACAGGAAAGAAATTTGCAGACAAAATAGTCAAACCTAGCAATGAATAAAAGTATAGACAGGCTTGGTGGTACACACCTTTAATGCTAGCACTTGGGAGGCAGGTGTGACTTTGTATTCAAGGCCAGCCTGGTCAACATAGTCAGTTCCAAGGGGCTGGAGAGATGGCTCAGTGGTTAAGAGCACTGACTGCTCTTCCAGAGGTCCTGAGTTCAATTCCCAGCAACCAACCATATGGACGCTCACAACCATCTGCAATGGGGTTTGATGCCCTCTTGGGGCAGGAGAATCAGAAGTTCCAGTCATTCTAGACTATAGGTAGTTTGAGGCCACCTTCGAATATAAGCAACCATATCTCAAAGTAAATGAAGTTATAGAGATGGCTCAACAGCTAAGAGTATTTGTTGCAGGGTGGAGAGATGGCTTAGTGGTTAAGAGTTCTGGCTTCTGGCTGTTCTTCCAAAGGACCTTGGTTTGATTCCCAGCATCCATGTGGTGTCCCTCAACCATCTGTAACTCCAGTTCCAGGAGAACTGACATCTTGAGGGACCAAGCACAGACGTACATGTAGGCAAAACATTCATACCCATGAAGTAAACATATGTGTGTGCATGTTTTCTGAAACGGTTTTCTCGGTGTACCCCTTGTTGTCCTGGAACTAGCTATATAGACCCAACTGACCTTAAACTCATAGAGATCCACCTGCCCTTGCCTCCAAAATGCTGAAATTAAAGGCGTACACCACCATCAGAGAACCTGGATTCTACTCCCACACCCACACATCAGCTAACAACCACCCTATGCTCCACATAATTAAAATGCTATACATTATTTAAAATGATAAATTTAATTTTTTAAATAAATAAAAAGAAAGGAAACAAATTATGCCCACAAGGGCATCAAATGTCACAGGAGTCTTTACACTGAAAAGTGAACATTCCTTGAAAGATGAGTTGAAGCCTAGAGACTTAGCAGTTAAGAACACCGGTTGCCCTGCCAAAGGACCTGGCATCAATTTCCAGCACCCATATGGCAGCTTATAGCTGTAACTATAAGTTACAGGATCCAACACCCTCACACAGACATACATGCAGGCAAAACACCAATGAACATAAAATAAAAATAAATTATTTAATTTTTTTTTAAAACAGGAGCATGAATGGAAGGAAATGCACATCACCCCATGGGGGTGGGGCAGAACAGTAGCGTTAGGGTGCTAGTTGCTTCATGTTTACCTGCTTGCTGTTTCAACTCAATTCTAAGTAAAGTTACATGAGGTTTATTATTGTGAAAATTGACAAGTTCTAAAAATCTACGAGAACATCCAAAAGTAATCTTGAATAAAAATGTAATTAGCCTTTTTAGTTCCAGGTTTCCTTAACTTTTAACCTTTTTTGTAGACAGGACTCTCATAAAAATACTATGTATGTATGTTTATGTCTTTTTTTTCTGAAGTTTTGAATCAGTTTGGAATATTGTATCACATGCTATTTATTTTCCCAGCTATCATCTGGTTCTCTGGGATTTGGTTTTATACTCTTATCAGCTTCCCGCCGTTAATAAAATGACAGAACTGAGGCATAGTTTTGTTGGGATGGAGGAGTGGTTGGTTATGCATTCTCTGGTCTTCTGAAGTGTTGTAGACCGACTTTTACTTCTACAGGTAGTCTCACGGTGATTTCTCAGATGGACTCTCAATCTTCTCCCTAGCATCGATTCTCACCATCCACCTTGTTTACGGCAGGTTTTGTTTGTTCTGTGCATACCAGGCGAGCTGGCCCATGAACTTTTGGGGCTTCTCCTCTCTCCACCTCCTCATCTCACCATTGAGCACTAGAATTACATACTCACTGCCCTACCAAGTTAAATACAGGAGCTTTGGGGATTCAGACTCGGGTCAATCAGCTTTTGTGGCAAATGTTTGCACTTGGGCCATCTCCAAGATCCCACCTTCTTTTTAAGACAGTGTCTCTCATTGATCAGAGCTCACTGAGTCGGATAGACTCACTGGCCAGAAAGCCCCAGAGATCATCTTGTGGCCACCTCCGCAACTGTTGCTCAGTATCTGACTTTTTTGTGACTTCTGAGGATCCAAACTCGGGTCCTCGTGTTTGCCCAGCAAGCAGCCCCGCTGTCTGAGCCGTCTCCCCAGCCCTGCGGTCTAATATCTTGAGCTATCTTTTAAGTGCAAAAAGATGCTTTAGTTAAGACATCTGAGTTCAGGGGCTGGAGAGATGGCTCAGTGGTTAAGAGCACTCATTGCTTTTCCAGAGGTCCTGAGTTCAATTCCCAGCAACCACATGGTGGCTAACAACCACCTGTAATGGGATCCAATCCTCTCTTCTAGTGTGTCTGAAGTCGGCTACAGTACTCATAAACACAAAATAAATGATTTTTAAAAAGAAAAGAAAAAAAAAAGAAATCTGAGATCAGTTGGGTAGGCTGGGGAAGGGGACTCAAATTCCCCAACCTGAAGTCCTGAGCAGCAGAAGAGTTTGTGCCATTCTAGAAGGGCATCTCGGAAGACATGGCTGGAAGACTCAGTACCATGTTTGGGTCTCCCTGGGGCACCTGCTACTTCATTTTAATTTAGGGCTTCTAGGCCTTTTCTGGGCATGGTTCCCAAAGAGTCCCTTTGCTGCTGCTGCTGCTGCTGCTGCGCCGATCAGGTTTCTGGATCTGTTAATAATAGAAAACAGTGGGGGAAGGGCCAGGATCTTTGCAGATGTAGGAATTACCAAAGCAGAGGAACAGTTCCTGTGCCAAAGCCTTGTCTGCTGCCTCTTGGATCTATTCGAATTCCTATGTTCTCTCCAGGAGCTTCCATCCAACAATTCTATTTATTTATGTCTATCCAGTGCGTGCGTGTGTGTGTGTGTGTGTGTGTGTGTGTGTGTGTGTGTATGAGAGCGCATGCGCTTGAGCATGTGGAAGTTAGAAGTCAACTTTAGAAGTTAGTTCTCTCCTCCCGTGATGTGGATCTTGTGTATCAAATTCGAGTGGTTGGAACTGGCAGCAAGTCCTTGCCTTTCCCCACTGAGCCATCTCTCCAAGCCCCTTCCCAAGCATTCTTGGAGCCAAACTAATCTTGTGAAGTCTCTCATATACTCAACCCCCAAATCAGAACCCAAGCTGAGGAAGCTGAAGAATAGTGGTTTATTGATAAGAATGCAGAGACAAGTATTTGAGACCTGCTGTCTCCCAGAGAATTTAAAGGGTAAAGAGTATTCTTCCCTACCTCACCCAGGAGCTTGTGTAACACTGAGCCAATGAGAAAGAGGAAAAGGGTATCTAGTCCTGAGTAAGAAGAGGAAGTAGGTGGAGGAGGGAGATTGAAAAAGGAGATTATGATATCGGACTAGTGGGGATGGGACTTCCACTAAGTCAAATCTGAAACTGATGGCTTATAATTTGAGTCCTTCTTCCTCCTGCCCCCCAGGAATGGCTTCCCTCTTAATGTCTGCCTTCCTTTTGAACTATGTTTTCTGCTGCCAAAGCCTGCTCTAAGAAGAAAAGTGATGGATGCCTATAATCCTATCCAGAAGGTTCTGGAATTCAAAGTCATCCCCAGCTACATAATAAATTCAAGAGCAGCCTTGACTACACTATAATTGGCCCTATCTTAAAAAAAAAAAAAGACAACAAACCTGCTGTCAGTAAAACCAACAAACAAATAAACACACAGATAGTCCACCCACTCTCTGGGTTAATTAAGTAGAGCTACTAAGGCTTCAGGGGTGGCAGGCATGTTGGTTCACATGTACATAGTTCTAGCTTTTTTTGGAGGCTGAGATGAGGGGTTAGGGGCACCTACTTGAGCCACAAGTTCAAGACCAGCCCAAGCAACATAAGGATACTCCCATTTCACAAAAAAAGAAAGGAAGGAAGAAAAAAATAAAGGAAAGAAGGAAGGAAGAAATTGTAGAAGTTTAAATCCCTTTCATTGTAAAATATAATAGAAGCAATATAGACCTACAGAAAATGTATGACAGAAAATTATTTTTTAATGAAGGGACTCTTCCCAACCCCTGTTAGTACTCAAGACTAAAAATAGATCAAGCCCAGCTATGCATCCATTCTACCACAACGCCTTCCTAAAGTAATCTCCATCCTGGCCTTTGTAGTCATCACTTAGAAGGATTTTATTTTAATGGAACTTAAGTCTTAGCTATCAGTAACCACTAATGGCAGACTATTAGGCAGCTGAGAGGTATTTGAGGGAGCTGTAAGAGGCAGCTAGAACTCAACACACTCAAAGTCATGTCCATCTCACAAAGCTAGTTCCCTCTGGACTTGTGACTAAAATACACCACTGAGAAGAACCTCACAGGAGTTCCAGATATGTGCCCTACACCCATAACTGCCTTAACTGCCATCCATGGGGTCAGAAAAGCCTTGCTTCACCATCTTCCCAAGGCAAAGCAAAAGCTGAGCCCAGCTGTGGTGCTTGGGGACGGACAAGGGCATGTTGTCTTTACTGCCAGAGTACTGTAGAAACTTCTAGTGCCTTAGTTTTTATTTGCGAAGTATGGAGTCATAACAATACCCCCTTTCCTCTCCTAATCTGGTTCCCTTTCTTCCACCTGGGTTTCTGTGCCAGCTACCTATTCATTTACCCTTAGAAGGAGCTCCTTCTTTTATGAGTGTCCTCTCTCCCCACTTTTCTCTGTTGTTTTTGTTGTTGTTGTTGTTGTTACAAAGTTGGAATTTTTTAAAAGATGTTTCTAACATTGATTTTTAAGGGTAAAACAGAAAGTCACTAGGGAAGAGAGATACATGGGAGCATAGGTGTGACCTTTTCTAAGAGTCCTCTGATCTGAGAATTGTGAGCTTACTTCATCTCTACCCATATCTTTATTATGTGTGGTCAGAATAATGAGGGAGCGAGGTTGTGAGTTTGAGGCCAGCTGGGCTACATAGCAAGACTCCAACCTCAAAAATAAATAAATATCCTGGCATGGAACAAATGATTACACGAGAAAAGAGGACATTATGGTGGGGGCGGATTGAGGGTGCTGAGGATGTAGTAGTTGGCAAAGTGCTTGACCACTATAACAGAGGTCTGGGTTTCATCCTCATCACCATTTAAACTGGGCACAGTGGTACACACCTGAGTCTCAGCGCTCAAGAGATGGAGGCAGCAGGCGGTGGTGGTGCACGCCTTTAATCCTAGCACTTGGGAGGCAGAGGCAGGCAGATTTCTGAGTTCGAGGCCAGCCTGGTCTACAGAGTGAGTTCCAGGACAGCCAGGGCTACACAGAGAAACCCTGTCTCGAAAAACCAAAAAAAAAAAAAAAAAAAAAAAAGGAGAGAGAGAGATGGAGGCAGGAGGATCTGTAAGGTCATGCCCAACTACAAATCAAGTTTAAGAACATATCAAATTCAAGGTTAGTCTGGGCCACAAGAGAACCTGTCTCAAAAAACCAAAAGCACTCACCATTTCACACGAGGCATTTCACACGTGCACAAATACTGTCCCTTCAAACTGCTATTTCTTCCCTCCTGCCTATCTTGCTCAGCGCCTGTATTTTTACAGACTCAGATTGATTGCCCCTGCGAGGCAGGATGCAGGAACACAGCAACAAGCTGGTGGAAAGAGACACCATGGAGAGCAGCCAGATGAAATGAGGGCAAAAACAGTGGTATTCCACACAGACTCTGACCAGAATGAAAAGCAGTGATTCACAAAGCACTGCAATAGACAGGCTTGGCTTTCACTTTGAGAACAATTGTGGGATTGGGGTCAGTACGGGGTCCAGGTGGGGAGATAAAAGGCAGCCAAGAGCCTTCTCCCTGGAGGTGTGTTGCTATCAACCTCAATCCATTCCCTTAATCTTTTTCTGCCACTCCACCCCCACAACTCCTCCTCTTGATCAGTGCCCTGGGCCTTTAAGAGTTGGATAGGCTGGACCTAGGAAAGCGCTCACACGTCTCCCCACCCCACTCCTCCTCTCTGGCTGTAACTTTGCCAGTTACAGCTACAAACTGCAGTCGAGGGTGGAAGCAGTCAAGTGCAAAGGAGAAAAGGAGTCTTCTCATTCTCAGCGGAGAGCATTGCGGACACAGGATTACTATCCTATCCAAGGTAAGAGCCCTGAGCTCTAACCAGCCTCTGGCCAAACTGAGTCCTGCCAGAGCCCTAACTCAGCTCTACAGATGCATACCTGTATTAGGTTAAACTAGGCTTCTTTTCCCACCCCGAGGCTCCACAGAGCTCCCACCCTCTTCCTGGTTCACTCCAGTTTACCCTCTCTGACTCCTAAAAGCCGTTTTCTTCCCGACTGTGTCAATCACCCTTTTATAGAGAAACCTCTTAGCTGTACGGGACCATGAGTGCTGACTGTAGCCACCTCTCAGAGGTGAATCCGCCCCAATAAGACAGGAGGCAGAATGAGAATAGATTCTCATAAGTGAAGATGCATTAACAGACTGTTGAGGTTACCAAGTGAGGGTTGTCCAAAACATGAGACATCTGAACTTCTGGTAATACAGAGATAATTTTAAGACAGCCTTGGAAAGAGTCTGAGTTTGAGTTTATTCTGTGCTCTGTGTTTTGCCTGCTTAACAAGCCAAGATATGTTCTTGGTACACTAGCAGGTTGTATGCCATGGGGCTTTAAGGCCACAGACAACTGTTTGATCTGTAATAAGATTTAGGGATACCCAGGGTGGCCTTTGTGCCAGGACTGCTTATTAGGGTGCCCACTAAATATGCTCTCCTCACCCTTGGAAATCTTAATCTGGCAAATTCTAAAACACTCTCCTGGAGATAATTGATCTAGGCTTAAGTCTCTGGACTTGAGAGAGCCTTCAAATTCTAACATTCTAAGGGGTATGACCTGTGAGCAGAGCCAGCCTATCCACTTTATATGAAACAGGTTAGCCATAATCCTTTTCAGAAGTGAGAATGTCGACAAAATAGCTCTCTTCCTCCCTGCCTCCCAGAAAGAAATTTGAGATGCCCTGACTTCCTACGATAATGTCATTGCCACATGGTATTAACACTTCCAAACTCTATCTGAGGGTCATATAAAGCTACTTGGAAGTACAGAACCAAATCTTGCTTGCTCTGTAATACTGGGTCACTAGTACTAGAAAAGTCTGTGTCTGTTATTACCAACATGATTATCTGTATCCTCAAAGATCCCAAATATATGCATATGTGCTAATCTCCCCCTACCCTGAACCCAGGCCACCCTCAAACATCCTATATAGCCAAAGATGATCCTTGAACACCTGATCCTTCTGTTTCCACCTCCCACGTGTTAAGATGACCACTGTGCCTGGCTGACCCAATCTCTCTTACTTTTAGAGTTTTATCCTTTAGTCCTTGCTGGTGCCCCCTCCCCTAAACCTCCTTTTTCTTCTCACCCCACTGCACCTGCATCCGTTGTAACCATCCTTCCTTTCAGACACCAGCGGGAACACCAAGCCCTGGAACACTTAGGTTCTAACACATTCTTTGGGCACTTTGTTTAGTCGGTCTCCTAGGATACAGGGGAAAATGAGGCTGAAAGGAGAGGCATGTTACTGAGTGTCCAAATGAAAGTGCCCTCTCTCCTGAACTATAGACTCAAAATCCTTAAAGGGGCTGAGAGCCAGGGCTATTGGGAATTAGTGGAGATAAAGAAGGGAAATGGCAGTAAAGGGTGATGGAGAAAGAGGAGGAGGAGAAGGTTAAGAAGAAGAGAACCCAAAAAGCTTGACTTGAGGGAGCAGAGAGGTTGGTGAGAGAGAAAGGAGTGAGCTAGAAAGAAAGGACAAGAAAGAGTCAGGCATGGGATGGGAGAGGCAAGACAACGGGAAGAAAAGAAAGTTATTTGGCGGGATGTAGGGGACCCAGAAGATGATGGAGTGGAGAGAAAGATCATCGGTGCCCCTCACTGGTCCCAGGCCTTCCTTCAACGTGCCTTCTGGAAAAGGCCTTTTCTAAGGGAAGAGTTGGTGAACTCTGCACCGGTTGTAGAGAGACCTGCAATCTATTGCAGTTGTGTCACTGAAGGACCCTGTCAGGACAGCCAATCTTTCTGGTCTTCGTGAAGCTTCTCCTCCATGAAGCTCAGGTCTCATACGCTGTGGCTTCCCCGAGGTGCTGCTGACACGCTTGACCGTACCCCACATAGATACAAGTTAAAACCACCTCTCTTGAGTGGGGACAGGTTAGATGAGTGGGGGGAGGGAAGAGGCAAAGTAGTTTTTTAAGGCTGGCTTGGGAAACTGTTTTTGGATCTTGGGCTCTGTTCTCAGGTTTCCCATGTTCCAGGACATGTAAGGTTCCTGTACACAGGGACAGAGAAGGTAATTCTGTCTTCTTCCAATCCCACAACCAACTACAGTGTCCTGTGCCTACATGGTGGAAGCTGCAATCTCAGGTCCCCTCAGCCCACGATTGTCTGAGCAGCCAAGGAGTTTAAGAGTGACCCATTACTTTGTCCTCTGGGCTTCATATAGCAGTTTTAAGCCGTATGAAGATTCCAGATAGTGTATCCACACCTGGAAAAAGAAATGCTTTCTGTCCTTGAAGGAGCGCTTTGGGACCCTTCTTCCATCTAAAGGGCTCTTAGCTAAGAGCACACACACTTCTTTTAAAACTGTCATAACTGTTTCTCTCCTTTGCCCCTCACTCCTCTACACCTTTAGGGCGACCACTCTAGGTCTTCAAGCCGGAAAAGTACATTCTCAGTGACTCTTGTACTCTCCTTAGGGTTACTGCCAGGTATGGTGCTGCACAACCTCAGCACTTGGGAGGCAGAGGCAGGCAGATCTCTAAGTTCAAGGCCAGCCTGGTCTACAGAGCGAGTTCCAGGACAGCCAAGGCTATAGAGAGAGACTTTGTCTCAAAAAGAGTTACTCCTAACTAGGTGGCTTTATAGGTCTTCTTATTAAAGGTGGACAGAAGGGCATGGCAGAGTGGCACTCACCTTTAACCCCAGCACCTGAAGGCAGATGAAGGGGGAATCTCTGTGAGTTTGAGGCCAGCCTGGTCTACAGAGTGAATTCCAGGAGAGCCAGGGATATAAGGAGAGACCCTGTCTCAAAAAAAGAAAAAAAAGAAGAAAGAAAGAGAGAAAGAAAGGGAGAAAGGAAAGAAAGAAGGAAAGAAAGAAAGGAAGGAAGGAAGGAAGGAAGGAAGGAAGGAAGGAAGAAAGAAAGAAAGAAAGAAAGAAAGAAAGAAAGAAAGAAAGAAAGAAAGAAAAAGGAAAAAGACAAGGAATTAGGGTTCTATATGCTGTGTGTCTACACAGGTCACATCACATTCTCTTGCTTATTCATCTGTAAACATTTAGGAGTTAGATTGGATGGCACTTTAAAATGTGTTGGTTTTATGTATGTGGGTATTTTTCCTGAATGCATGACTATGTACCACTTGGTGCCCACTGAAGCCAGAAGATGATGTTGGATCTTTTGGAATTGGAGTTACAGATAGTTGTGAGCCACTGTATCAGTGTTGAGAATTGAACCTGGATTCTCTGGAAAAGCAACCAGTGCTCTCAAATGCTGGACCATCTTTCTAGCCTAAAACTGCATGATATTTTAATGGAATGCATTAACAGATTTGGAGGGTTTTTTTTTCTTTTTTTCTTTTTTCTGTGAGACAGGTCCTATATAACCCAGGTTGACATAGAACTCATTAAGTGGCTGAGGCTACCCTTGAGCTCCTAAATGTTGGGATAGCAGGCGTGTTTCACCAGGGCCAGCTACTTCCCAGAATTTTGAGGTTTTCTTTTACATGTTTATCACTGTCAAAATTATCAACTTTACATGAGTAATTACAGCACATTTCTGTTTAAGCATAGGTCTTTCACTCGTGCTTTATGCTTTGAGATTTGTCAGTTTCAGCATGAGCTGATCAAGAGCTGAACCTGATGCTGGGCATGGTGGCTCACATCTGTGATCCCAGCACTAGAGGTGGGAGCAGGAGAATCAGGGATTCAAGGCCAGCCTTGGCTACATGAGACTCTGTCTCAAAGAAAGAAAGAAAAAAAGATTCTGCCCTAGCTAGCTATTTTGCAGTTTGGCACGATGTACATGAGGGTGTAGACAGGGCTTCAAGAGGAAAAAATGGAAAAATCCTACCTGGAGGAAAGACAGCTAGGGTGTGGACAGATTCTAGGTTCTCATAAAGGTTGGCAGCAATATGGCAGACCCCAATAACAAGGACATGGGGGGATGAGCAAGGTGTGGAGCAACGTTACCAGATGAGTGTAGGGTAGCAATTTGGAACACTGCTTTAGCCTTGCCTGGAGATAGCCATGGGAACTAGTTAACAAAGATCTATGTATCTTATTTTAAACTCCAATCTGTATATGAATTGAGACAGGTTTCTTAGCCTAGCTAAGCCTCAGAGTCAGCAAACTCAGAAATGCAAATAGCTACAGATGAGATGAAGTACCTGATCCATGCCACGAAGGAGATCCTGGGTTTCTTTCTCTTGTTCTCTTCAACTGCAGGATTCACCCAAAGCCCCTTGCTCCTCCTTGTTCCTTTAGGTGACTCTGGCACCAACTGGTGGAGCAGTGGGTGATGACATCTCAGATTCAAGACTGTGAGTATCCCCGGCATGGGAAGAGGTCTTGGAGGAAAGCCCAGTGGGTGGGAGGAGATTAGACCCTGGTGCCAAAGCTCCTCTGGGCCCCCTAGCCTTCCCACTGGGTAAATACGCCCCTGCTTTTCCTGGCTCAGTACTGGCCACTGATCAGGACTTGGTGCTGATGCAAGAAGGCACAATGATGCGCAAGGTGAGGACCAAAAGCTGGAAGAAGCTAAGATACTTCAGACTTCAGGATGACGGCATGACAGTCTGGCATGGACGGCAACCTGAAAGCATACCCAAGCCCACTTGTGAGTGACCTTGATAGCTGTGGGTGGGCATGTGGGTGGAATCTAGAAGTTTGAAGGCAGAGGAGGGACCAGGATTTTGTGATTGTCCAGACTCACTTATGTGGCTCTATACAAGATGACCAACATCTCTTGCCTCTGTAAGACTGTAATGAGGATTAAATTAGTTATTGCACAGAAGGGGCTTAGAAGAGCCCTGGCACATGATAAATCTCCATAAATAATAGAATATCATGGTTATTCTGACTATGATATGATGTCGCCCCGTTTGGACTAAAACCCTGGTCATGACACTTTCTAGTTGAGTTGATTTGAACAAATTATTTAATTGAACTAAAGTTTCTCACCTACAAAATGGGGGTTAACCTGCACCTACCTGTAAATTATAGAGATGCACCAAGCTAATGTGTGAAACATCAAACAGGAAACCTCACTGGATTTCATAAACATTAGCCATGACAATAGTTCAAAGCATAAAGTACAGCCCAGTATTGTGTCAACCCTGTTGGCCAAGCTCATTATGGTACCTTTAAACTCTTGATCACAGAATAAAGAGTCTGCTCTAGAGACATAATCAATACTCACAAACCACACTGCCTCGAGCTGAGGTAGAAGCTGGAAGAATTTCTCTAACTCCCCTCTAGGCACCTGGAAAGAGGAAACCTTCAGACCTGAAACATAGGCATACAGTGTACTCTTTGGTGGACCAATTTTACAGGTGTAATTGTCAGCCCCACTAGCTCTCCTGTGGGAACCATTGCAACCTGCCATGAAAGGGACCATCCATTCTTTAAGATGTAGAAACTGAGGGGTTAAGTTTGGGTCTTCACTCTGTCAGCTGATGGCTGGGTCAGGTCTTGCCAGGTCTAGCTGAAGCTCCTTGATGTGCTGCCTAAGAAAACATGGAGTCACTCGAACTCCTGAATCACTGAGTCTCCATCACCTTGTCTGAATGGCCTTTGGGATCCTCCTCTCTGTGTCTCCATGGAGAAGGGAGTTCTGATCACCACCATTCCTTTCCCCTGTTGTGTGTCAGACTCCTCAATGTTTCCACCTGCTTCTTTTCTGGCAGTCTCAATCTCTGATGTGGAGAGGATTCGTAAGGGCCAGGATTCTGAGTTGTTGCGCTATCTGGTGGAAGAGTTCCCCCTGGAGCAAGGCTTCACCATTGTCTTTCATGGGCGCCGCCCCAACCTGGACCTAGTGGCCAACAGTGTTGAAGAGGCCCAGATTTGGATGCGAGGACTCCAGCTGTTGGTGGATCTTGTCGCCAGCATGGACCACCAGGAGCAACTGGATCAGTATCAACCTGGTGGAGCTAGGGTGTGGGCAGGGTTTATTGAAGGAGTCAGATGCTGCAAACCAAGGGAATATGGGAAGGGTGCAGAAAAAGATACAAGTTGTGTGAGAGAGACAGGGGCCAACTATAGGGTTGATGATTCTGAAGGGGAAATGGATGTTTCCAGTCAGAGCCTGAAAATGAGCCTGAGAACCTAGGATAGGAGGAAGGGTCAATGAGAGGAAGAAGGACAAGCAATGTGCTGCTCCTGTGAAGTAAACAGACATCCCAGTAGCAAGCATTCACTACCACAGGTGTGGGAAGAAGCTCCTAGAGGTACAGTGGTGTAGACTCACTTCAAGATTGCTAGATAAAGTCAGTGAGGTATTTCAGTTAGAGAAGGTGCTTGTTTCCAAGCCTGACAACCTAAACTCAACCTATGGTTGAGTTTGCCCACATGGTGGGAGAACTGACTCCTGCAGCTTGTCCTCTGATGCCCTACCCACACACACAGTGGCTTACAGACTCTCCAATACATGTAAAAGAGGTTTCTAGATTGCACATTACTTCATGCATATATATGTTCATTCAGCACCCAGTAGCCAGATTGTATCCACCATTGTGCCTAATTTTAGGGACCTCAAGATCAATGAGACCATATATATTACTTTGGTTAGTGGGAAGAATCAATTTGTGTAAATAATTTAAGTACTAAATTAGAGAAATACTTGATTCTACCTAAGAGTGTTCTGAGAAAGTGTCAGGGAAGAAATAACGTGATTTTGGAACAGAGATGTAGCCCTGTTGGTGGAGTGCTTGCCCTAACATGCATGAAGCCCTGGGTTTGATCCCAGCACTGTATATAGTTGGCATGGCAATGTGTGCCTGTAATCCTAGTACCCATGAGGCAGAAGGAAAAGGATCAGAAGACCAAAGTCTTCCTTGGCTACCTGGGACCCTGTCAAAGAGAGAAAGGAAAGTAGTTCAATTTAAACCTGAAGGAGTGTGGGAAGGCACTCCTGGCTGAAAGGATAGCATGAATAAAGGCTTCAGGCAAAAGAGACGGAAGAAGCAGGTCAGGTGATGTTCAGAGGAAGGAGCTGCTGAGTCTGGCAAAAGGACAAAGAAAGGTACAATGAGAGGACTGGGCTGAGCCAGATCACAGGGGTAGGAGGATCTTAACTTCTGTATTAGATTTTATGTTTCTTTCTGTAAACAACAGGGAGATAAGTTCCTGCAGGCACCCAGGCCATCCAGTGACAAGATAGATTTATGTTCAGGAGAGAATATTCTAGAAGCTATGTAGAGAATGAATTGGTTTGGGAGAGAAACTGGCAACAAAGAGAGAAGGGGTTCAATAGATGAGCGCACACGCACTGCACACACACACACACACACACACTGCACACACGCACTTCACACACATCGAGCTTTTGCCTTGACTCTACTGGAATGTTGAATGAGTGGTTCCAAGAAGCAGACATAAACCAGGATGGCCGGATGAGTTTCGGAGAAGCTCAACGGCTGCTGCTTCTGATGAATGTGGAAATGGATGAAGAATATGCTTTCAGTCTCTTTCAGGTGCGTTTGCCTGGGAGGGTTTACAGGAACCAGCAAGGCCATGTCTTCACTTGGCCAGAAGGTCTCTGACCCCACCTAGTAGTGTTCACTTCTCGACTCCTGTGTAATCCATTACCATAGTAAGCTCAGTGGGACCTGTGTGGGGAATAAGGCTCTGGCCATTCAGTCTTCTTGGGAGGATGAGTCATAATCTTTATAAAAAATAACATTAAATTAAGACCTAGGGTGGTGGTGCAAGCCTGTAGTCACAGCACTTGGGAGGCAGAAGCAAACAGATCTTTGAGTTTGAAGCCAGCCTAGTCTACAGAGCAAGTTTTAGGACAGCCAGGGCTACACAGAGAAAGCCTGTCTCAGAAAAACCAAGCAAACCAAAAATTCCATCTCACATTAAATGACAGAGATAAACCTTTGTCTTTTATTTACTACAGTGACTTGTAACCATGTGAAATATCAGGAACTCTCTGAGAGTTTTGTTTGTTTGTTTGTTTTGTTTTGTTTTTGAGACAAGGTTTCTCTGTATAGCCCTGGCTGTCCTGGAACTCACTCTGTAGACCAGGCTGGCCTCAAACTCAGAAATCTGCCTGCTTCTGCCTCCCAAGTGCTAGGATTACAGGCATGCAGCACCACTGCCCAGCTCTCTGAGAGTTTTATAAACATGTTATGACAAACCTTATAGGACCTGGGAAGATGACTCTGGTGTTAAAAGTACTTGCCATGTAAGAATAGGACTCAAGTTCTACTTCAGCATCTGTGTAAAAAGCCAGGCATGAGGTGTTTGTGTTTGTGTGTGTCTATGTGTGTGCATGTATTATATTAGGGGCTACTCCCAGTGCTTGAGAGAGACAGCAACACAGAGAGAGAGAGAGAGAGAGAGAGAGAGAGAGAGAGAGAGAGAGAGATATTGACTCCTGAAACTTATTGGCCATACAACCCTGCAGGACAAATGAAGATCATCCCGTTTCTCAGAGTTCATCCATGCCCTGCTAAATCTCTTGCAGGCAGCAGATGTTACCCAGTCTGATACTCTGGGATTAGAAGAATTTGTACAGTTCTATAAGGCCCTGACTAAGCGCACTGAGATTGAAGAACTATTCGATAACTTTTCATCTGACAAACAGAAGCTGACCTTGCTGGAATTTGTGGATTTCCTTAGAGAGGAACAGAAAGAAGACAACCATGCCCCTGACCTTGCTCTGGAACTCATTGACCGCTATGAGCCTTCTGAGAATGGTAAGAACTGGGTGTGTAGATGTTAGACAAAGGGATTGGGGAAAGGAGGGGCCAAACAAAGACCCAGACACAGAGTCTTCTACTGTAGGGAAGGCTGAGTCCACCTTTCTCCTGGCTCCTCCCCAGTCATCTCACTGAACCGCATCACCTAAAGCAGGGCAGCCCTTCCCTGTCAGTTAAGACAGAGACAGACCTTCATCCCTTTGGAGGAAAAGCATGAGGTCCTGTCCCTTCCCTAAGCTCACATTTGACATCACATCACCGTATCGGCTTTGTCCTCAGTGGAAGAAGAAAGCGCTTCACCCCTCCTCCCACCTCCTCCCCACACAATGCTTTTGCCCTGTGGTTCATGGCTGTCGTTCCTTTAAATGTTAGCTTCCTGGAAGTTCTTTAAGTTGGTTTTGAGTCCTTAAGTCCTTGAATCAAGAATCTGGTGAGCTTAAGCCTGGGGCAGTCATGAGGCCAAGTATCTGGCATTTGATAAGTGCAGCTAAAATATTACTTTCCTCTACTCTTAGTGGACTCACTTCCATCCCTCCATTCTTTTCAGAGCATGAGAAGTTTATATTCATAGGAAATTATTTACAAAACACTTCCACATTCTTCACTTAATTTAGCCCTCATGGCAACTTGAAAAATAGAAAACCATCAATCTGTTGGGATTTCACTGAATATCCTGCAATGTGCTAACATCTCTACATTCTTTTCTTGTTTTAGCCTTCCCAATAAGATGGGCTCTATTCTTAAGTTTTATTATATAAAACAGAGATTTCGAGAGATCACGTGGGGAGCTGGAGAGGTGGCTCAATAAGTAAGAGTGTTTGCTGTGCAGGCATGGCAACTTGAGCTCAGATCCTAACATCCATGTATAAAGCCAGGCCTGGGGCTGGAGAGATGGCTTGGTGGTTAAGAGCACTAACTGTTCTTCCAGAGGTCCTGAGTTCAATTCCCAGTAACCACATGGTGGCTCACTACCATCTATAAAGGGATCTGATGCCCTCTTCTGGCTCATGGATCAGAGCAGTCATACATTAAATAAATAAAATTATTTAAAAAAAAAAAGAAAAGAAAGAAAAAAAAGGAGGAAGGAAGGAAGGAAGGAAGGAAGGAAGGAAGGAAGGAAGGAAATGATAAAGTAGGCCAGGCCATGGTGGAGGTGCCCGCCTTTGTTCCCAGCACTCAGGAGGCAGAGGCAGGTGTGTCTCTGAGTTGGAGGCCAGAGTGAGTTCTAGGACAGTCAGGGCTACACAGAGAAACCTGTCTTAAAACAAAACAAAACAAAACAGCCGGGCGTTGGTGGCGCACGCCTTTAATCCCAGCAGTTGGGAGGCAGAGGCAGGCAGATTTCTGAGTTCGAGAGTTCAAGAGTTCGAGGCTAGCCTGGTCTACAGAGTGAGTTCCAGGACAGCCAGGATTACACAGAGAAACCCTGTCTCAAAAAAACAAAACAAAAAACCAAAAAACCAAAAAAACAAAACCCCCCAAACAAGTGTGTACAACCATGCTAGTCAGAAAATAAAACTGAAGAAGTCAGAAGAAACGATTGGATCTTTTGTTTCCAGAGCAGGACCGATTACATCAATTACACCTGTTATGAGCTGGAGGCGTTCTCTGATGTATGAATGTTGAGAACCGAATTCCAGTGCATCGTGTTAAAAAGTGGAACCTTCAACTGAGACTTTCTACCCAAACTGCTGCCATTCTCTGTCTATGATTTGTCAAACCTAGGTCAAGGGAACTGGTCCTGAGAATCAGGTCCTCATACCTTCCAACCAAGCCTCTTTTTGACAAAATTAGTGAGACCTCACAGTCCAGTAGTGCAAGGCATGTCCCCTGACATCAGACTGCTTGGGTTCAAATCCCAGTTCCTTCACTTAAGCTATCTATTGTCCTAACTTGCTGTAGTAGCCATATTGCAATACTGACTTCACGTGTTAGGAAGGTGCTGTCCTTGCAAGGAGTGAGTGCCCAATAGCTGCTAATCATTGCTGTTACTATATGAAGTCCATGCTTAGAACAGTCAGACCCATGAAAGGAGTCAAAGGACCATTTATTTCCTCAGCAAGAATATAGCCAAAAAAGATAGTGACAAATGTCCCCCCTCCAAACACCTCGTCATAAGTCAGGTCTTGTAGCTGCACAGCCCAAGGAAGAAGCACAGGCACTTTGGTCAGAATACTAATAACTTTTCTAGATTATACTTAGGTTTGGGACTGGATTCTGTGCTGTCAAAGTGTGAACTCCAAGAACTATGTACCTTTAAATGGACTACAATCAAGTGCTCATAGATGCATGTATCTAGGGGCTGCTGTGTCTAACAATGCAGAAGGAGCATTCTCATGGTCATCAACAGTTCTATAGGATAACCCTGGACCAGAGTATTTGGTCTATTAGTTTTTTAAGATAGGACCTCATGGTGGGGAGACATCTTCTTAGAAACAGGGGGGAGGAGAGATGGGATGAGGAATTGTGGGAGGGTAGACCAGGATAGGGATGATGACTGGACTGTAAAAAAATAAAAGTAATAAAATAAATAAATAACACATTAAATATACCAACAATAAAATCCCACCAAGTCCATCAAGAAGAAGAAGGAGAAGGAAGAAGAAGAAGAAGAGGAGGAGGAAGAAGAAGAAGAAGGGGGGGAAGAAGATAGGACCTCATGATGTGATCAGGGCTAGCTCTGAACCCAGTCAAAATCCTATAGCCTCTGCCTCACAAGTGGTGCAATTATAGGTGTGTACTACCAGGTCCTTCAAAAACTTTTCTCTTTTTCTCCTGAAGCCTAGGCTGGCCTTAGAGTTGTTACAGGTAGCTAAGAATGACCTTTTTTTGTTGTTGTTGTTGTTGTTGTTTTTCGAGACAGGGTTTCTCTGTGTAGTCCTGGCTGTCCTGGAACTCACTCTGTAGACCAGGCTGGCCTTGAACTCAGAAATCTGCCCACCTCTGCCTCCCAAGTGCTGGGATTACAGGCATGCGCCACCACTGCTCGACTCCCAAAAACTTTTCTTAGTGATAGAAATCTTATTTATAAGAGGAAATCACTCAGAAAAATTGGCAAGATGACTCAATGGACAAGGCACTCATTGTCAAGCCTAATGACCTGAGCAAATTGTCCTCTAACCTTCAGACATGTGCCATAGCAATGCAGCCCTTCACACACGTTATACACATACACAAAGTAAAAAATAGATGCGGGGGGATTGAGAGAGAGAGAGAGAGAGAGAGAGAGAGAGAGAGAGAGAGAGAGAGAGAGAGAGAGAGAGAGAGAGAGAGAGAGAGAGAGAGAGAGAGAGAGAGAGAGAGAGAGAGAGCGCGCAAGCATGCAAGTGAGCTCAAGAGAGCATTGTGGCACATGCCTTCAATTCCAGCACACATGAGAGGCAGAAACATCTCTATGTGGTTGGTGTTCTGTTTCCAAGACAGGGTCTCACTATGTAGCTCTGGCTGTCCTGGAACTTACTATGTAGACCAGAACTACTGAGTTCTAGCCTAGAACTCAGAGATCCTCCTTCCTCTGTCTCCCAAGGGCTGAGATTAAAAGCATTCACCACCACAGTTAGATCTCTGTGTGTTTGAGACAAGCCTAGTCTACATAGAGAGTTAGTTATACACCAGCTAGAGCTACCTAGTGAGATCCTGTCTTAAAGGGAGAGATGGGGGCGAGGCTAGATAGCAGGGAAAAATCTGAGGCCGAAAATTGTCTTAATGATTTTCTTTAACAGCCTATGAGAAGGAACTTTTTAAACTAACTATTTTTAATTTAATCTCAAATGCTGCCTTCCCTCCCAGTCCCCTCTCAAAGATCTCTCCCTCGACCCCATCCCCTCTCTCCTTTGCAGAGACTGAGCCACCAACCAAAGAAGAAACATTTTAAATTGCAGATACAACAAGTGGCACATTCAGATTCTGCTGACTGGGAATAGGCATCTAAGGGACAGGATCCCAAGGGAGGGTGTGGGGAATAGGCTTGTGGGTGTGTCGGACCTCTCACTTAGAGCTCCTCACTCTCCTGGCCCCCACTTCACACCCTAGGCAGGTTGCTGCATGTGCTGAGCAAGGAAGGCTTCCTCAGCTACCTCTGCTCTGCGGATGGAAACATCTTCAACCCCGACTGCCTCCCTCTCTACCAGGATATGACTCAGCCTCTCAGCCACTACTACATTAACTCCTCTCACAACACCTACCTATTGGGGGACCAGCTCTGCAGCCAAAGCAGTGTTGAAGGATACATACGGTACGTGGTGGTATGAGGGGGGACCTGCTCATAGGATGGACTGCCTGTGGGAAGCTAAGGAGTAGATAACACAGGTCAGGATAGAGAGAGCTTAGGGCCTTAGGGTCCCCGGATACCCGAGGCACTTGGAGAACACCTTAGACATTAGCAGAATGCTAATGAAATCCAGTGGATAAATGGGATCCTTCTCTTTGTCACAAGCTAGGAAACTGAGAATTCAGGAGCCCCAATGCTTGTTTTGAGCTTGTCCATGGGATACTTTAAAGCAGTGGTTCTCAACCTTCCTAATGCTTCGATCCTTTAATCCAGAGTCTAATGCTGTGTTGGCTCCCAACCATAAAATTATTTTTGTTGCTACTTCATAGCTGTAATTTTGCTACTGTTATGAATCATAATGTAAAATTTTGGAGCTAGAAGTTTGCCAAAGGGGTCACGACCCACAGGTTGAGAACCATGGCTTTAAAGGCAAGTCAGTGGCATGTAGAGTTAAATCTGGAGTCAATTGACTCTAGGTCAAATTCTAGGTCTCTCAGTGTCCTGGGGCTAATCAACCTCTGTATGTTTCTCTGTGAACTATAGATGATTACGGTGCCCATTTTGCCAGGGTTCTTGTAAAGACTAAAGGGCACAAACTATCAGTCGGTAGCTAATAAGTGGTGGTTGCCATTGTTGTGATTAATCATGATGAGACTGAATAGTCAGACAGCACTGTAGCATTGGCAACTGAATGACTGGGTAGCCTGAAGGGTACACGTTGTAAGGCATGTATGATGTCCTAGGTTCCTATTGGAGAGAGAGGCATGCACCTGCAGAATCCACAGTAGTGGAAATATTTGGAGGTGATGTGTAATGAATTGCTAGGGAAGCTTATGAACTGGGGCTAGGTAGAGAGAGATGTGAGCTGCAGCCATGGCCCAGTGCACTGAGATGCCTCCGGGGAAATAGCACTTGAAGTGGTCTGGATGGGCAAGTGCTAGTGAGCGGTGTTCTTTCCAGAGAAGGGAGAGGCTGCTCTCTAGGTAGAAGATGCTCTCTAGGTAGAAGATCACACCTTGACCTCTCCTGCCTCTGGGGGTTTGGGGTTCTTGCAGGGCCTTGAAACGGGGGTGCCGCTGTGTGGAGGTGGATACATGGGATGGACCTGACGGAGAGCCCATTGTCTATCATGGGCATACCCTGACCTCTCGCATCCTGTTCAAAGATGTTTTGGCAACACTAGCACAATATGCCTTCCAGGTAGTAGCCCCAGGTTGGGAATAACACAACAAAAGACAAGAAGGTCTGAGGGAAGTGTGACTGGTGAGGGTTGGAAGGGCAGATGGACAGTTAGTGCCAGCAGCTTGATATAGACAAAAGAAGGTTTTTTCATAAACACACACACACACACACACACACACACACACACACACGGAGAGACAGAGAAAGAAAAGGAGAGAGTTTGTTTGTTTGGTTTTTCTTTTTTCTTTTCTTCTCTTTTCTTTTTTTTTTTTTTTTTGGTTTTTCGAGACAGGGTTTCTCTGTGTAGCCCTGGCTGTCCTGGAACTCACTCTGTAGACCAGGCTGGCCTCAAACTCAGAAATCTGCCTGCCTCTGCCTCCCAAGTGCTGGGATTAAAGGCGTGTGCCACCACTGTCCAATTGATAAAAGAAGTTTTTAACTATAAAGCATCAGACAAATATCAAAGGATTACTATGATTAAGTGTTGTATTTGTTATTGGTAGTTAGTATTCATACAGTATTCAAACTAGCAACAACCGCTATTTGCTAGTAGCTACTTCTAAACCTGTCATTTTTACCTAAGTAGTGGGGGTGGGGGGAACAAAGACATGGGTGAGTTGGGCTGGGGGACAATAGGAATCTAGAGATGATAGTATTCTGTGAGCGCATAGCTAGAAGAATAATCTGACATCCACACCAAGACTGAAAACTCAAAGGCCTCAGAATGACTTGGACTGGCTCTGGTCCAGGTCTAAGTCTTAGGGTCTCAGCAGTGCTCCTTAGATGTGACTATGTCCCAAAGACTGGACCAAAGATTTATTAAGTGCTCACAGAGCCCTATATTGGGGTTGGGGGAGTTTAGCAATCAGTATATTCATTGGAGCTTACAAGTGGGGGCCTAGGAATTCAGGATTTGTAGTAGGAGGTTATAGGAATTAATAGTTCTGAATGGCTCATCCCCTCCCCTCTGCCAGTCATCAGACTACCCTCTCATCTTGTCTCTGGATAACCACTGCAGCTGGGAACAGCAGAAGACCATGGCACATCATCTGACTGAGATCTTGGGAGAGTGGCTGTTGAGCACCACCCTAGAGGGTCAACTGATTGATATACTGCCCTCGCCAGAGGTAGGGACTCTGGAGCCCAGCCAGGCCCTACTATGTCTTTCACAATCTCACCATGGCTTCCTCTTCTACACTCCTGTCTTCTTATATCTTCAGAATGGCCATCTTGCTTTTCAATATACTTGTTGGTGAGGGTTTTTGTCTTCCTTTTGTTTGCTTGTGGAGACAAGATCTCATGTAGTCAAGACTGGCTTTGAACTCCTGACCTTCCTCTCTGTTACCACATATTACCATGTAATACCTCATATATTACCATACCTAGTTTCTGTGGTGCTGGGGATCAAGCCCAGGGACTTTTATACTCTAGGAAAGCACTCTACTAACTAAGCTATATTCCTAGCCCTTACTATTTCTTGGTAGCTTATAATTCATAAGACTTTACAAGCAATACTGAGAAAGGGAATTCTCTCCATTATTATTCCAGCCACTTTCTTTTTTTTACAATTATTTATTTATTTTATATATATGAGCTGTCTTCACTGTAGCTGTCTTCAGACACACCAGAAGAGGGCATCATATCTCATTTTGGATGGTTGTGAGCCACCATGTGATTGCTGGGAGTTGAACACAGGACCTCTGGAAGTGCAGACCATGCTCTTAACCACTGAGTCATCCCTTCAACCCCTCTAGCCACTTTCATAACAGTCTATATCAATACATGGTTTAAGAGTATCAGATTTATTATTTAGGAGGTGGTAGTGGCACATGTGCCATGGTAAAGCACAAGTGTGGAAATCAACAGGAGCTGGTTCTCTCCATCTACCATGTGGTCCCGGAGAGCAAACTCCTCCAATCACCAGGCCTTTGGCCATCTTGCTGGCTCAGTGGATTTATTTTCACTCAGCACCAAACTTCACTGATGCTGAGCTGTACAACTGGGCTACACTTTCATCTGTTGCTAATACCTCCATTTCTTCCTTTTTCTCCTGCTCCTCCTGATTCTCTTCCTCCTCTTTGAGACAGTTCTCCTGAAGCCTAGGCTGGCATTAGAGTTGTTACATGTAGCTAAGAATGACTTTTGTTTGTTTGTTTGTTTTTTGTTTTTGTTTTTCGAGTAGCCCTGGCTGTCCTGGAACTCACTCTGTAGACCAGGCTGGCCTCGAACTCAGAAATCCACCTGCCTCTGCCTCCCAAGTGCTGGTTTTAAAGGCGTGCGCCACCACTGCCCGGCAGAATGACCTTTTCTTGAACCTCTGTTCCTCCTGTCTCCACCTTCCAAGTGCTAGTATTACAGTCATGTGCCACAGCACCCAATTTATGATATGCTGGGATTCAAACTCAGCTTTGTACATGCTGGGGAAGCACTTGGCCAAGTGCGCCACATTTCTAGCATCATCAGTAGATTTTTCTAAAAGCTTAAACAAACGTATATATGTAGAAATTCATATTAGAAAAGACATGAATGGGATTACTGTTCATATTTTTAAATTTCATATCATAAGTATGTTTTCATGAATATCTTTTCTTCCCCCCCCCCCCCTTTTGAGACAGGGATTCTCTGCACAGCCTTGGCTGTCCTGAAACTCACTCTGTAGATCAGGCTAGCCTCAAACTTAGAGATCTGCCTGTTTTTGCCTCCTAAGTAGTGAGCCCACACTGCCCAACTTTTTGTTTGTTTGTTTGTTTGTTTGTTTATGAGACAGGGTCTTATGTAGCCCAGGCGCCCTTTGAACCTCTCAACCTCCTTTCTCCACTTCCCAAGTGCTAGGATAACTGGTGTGTACCACCACAGCAAGTTTAGGCAGTGCTTGAACCCAGGGCCTTGTGCATACTAGACAAGCATGCTATCCACTGGACTATATCCCCAGCCCTATGTCTTTTCCTCATCATAGTTCTTCAGTGTGCTGTTCTGATTCCATATAGGACTGTCATTTATTCAGTTACACATTTAGCAGACACTTAGGTTGTTAATAATTTTCATCCTATCCATGTGCTTTGTCTATTTAGTCTTTGAATTCTGGGTTAAAGTGTTTGCATTCTAGGTATGACATTGGTGGTGGTACTGTGGCATGTATAGGTGCTGGCCAGAGTTTACATTTTAGCCAAATGTAGTGATTCCAGCATTCAGGAGGTTGGATCAGGAGGATTAGGAGTTGGAGTTCAAGGCCCGCCTCTAGTACATGTGAGCTAAAAGCAAGCCTATGCTACATGAGACCCTTGCTCAACACAGACACACACACAGACACACAGACACACAGACACACACACACACACACACACACACGCACACACACACAGAGAGAGAGAGAGAGAGAGAGAGAGAGAGAGAGAGATTGCATTTTCACAATTTTGATTATAATTGCTGAACTACTCACTAGAAAAAAATTACCAAATTATACTGCAACCAACAGAAAAGAAATAACTGCAAGCAACAGAAGTTCTTCTGCTTTTGTTGTCCTGAGTTTTTTGAGTGCCAGGATTACAATGTGCACTGGCATGGTTGCCACTTTTTAGCATCTAGTTCTACTTGCCTAGGCCTTCAGAGTGCTGGAACTACAGGCTTCAACCAACTCTCAATTCATGTCTTCTCTAAAGACTCTTCTATTATAAGACTATGCAAAAACCAGTATCTCTCTCCATACTCCCATGTCCTTTATATATGTAAATCTTTAAGGGGATTTTCAGTGTGTAAAATGAGTGAGGGCCTATTGATTCTTTTTTCATATGGCTAGAAACATCATACATTTGCTTGAAAATAAGTGACTCTCTACCAACTGTATTAAGGAATCAATCCCCGTCTGGGAAACTTCTGACAGCCCGAGTTGTTCTTCTGTCTTTGAGATGGTGAGAGCTTCACTGTTTTCAGGAGGAACTTGAGCAGACAAGTAGACATGTCTCTGTTTTTGTCTTCCAGCAGCTCCGAGGGAAGATCTTGGTGAAAGGAAAGAAGTTAAGAACAATTGAGGTTGACAAGGAAGAAGAAGAAGAGCTGGAGAAAGATCTGGACCTAGCTTCCCCTGAGTCGGACACTCAGCCTCAGCCTGAGTCCCAGGAGCAGGCCTCTGGGAACAAGAAGAAGAAGAAGAAGGTGAGTCAGGACTAGGATTTTGTTTTGTTTTGTTTGTAATGGTGTTTGGTGATCATGCATTACAAGTGGAGGACCTGTTTCTGAAGAGTCTAGAGCCAAGGGTGGAGAGCCAAGGAGGAAAAAAATGCTCTTTCCTCTCAAAGAGGCCTCTACTGAATCACTATGCATTATACCATCTATAGCAATACTGTCCCTTATCTATTGTTGTCTACACATGTATTGTAGTGGCTTCCCAACTTCATGGATCACAGAATCTTAGACCAAAGCTTCTTATTCAAAATGGATACATTTAACACCTCTCTAGTTGAAACCCTTGCTTGGCTCTCTCCTGAGTCCAAGTGGCATGGGGTGTTTCAGGTAAATAGACAGGTTCTGATGGGAGGGGAGGCAAGTTCAAGAAAGCAGACACGGATGGCCGGAAGAGATGAAGGAGTTAAGTGGCTCTGGACACAACTTTGTTCTTCACAAACTCCTTAAAGGCAAATCTGAATGGCACTCCTCTGTTTCTGTTGCTGTCTCTCTGTGTCTGTTTGTCTGTCTCAGTCTCTCTCTCTCTCTCTCTCTCTCTCTCTCTCTCTCTCTCTCTCTCTCTCTCTCTTTCTCTCTCTCTCTCTCTCTCTCTCTGTGTGTGTGTGTGTGTGTGTGTGTGTGTGTGTGTGTAGCTATTTTTGAATAGAAGTTACTGGACCACTGATTGCTGTGACTTCAGTCTCATCTATGATGGATTAGTTAGAGAAAGTGTTTTGGAAAAGATACATTTGAGGAGGAGCAATCCAAGTAGGGGGAGGCCAAGTAAGAAACGGTCCTGCTTGTGGGACCTCCAGGGCCCCAGTGTGAAGTCTGCATTTCTCTCTCTTGTGTACTTTCCTGGCTTACTCAGCTGACTTATGATTTATCCTGTTCTGAGGCTGTGGTATTTAAGCCTGTTGTTATGTTTAGGGATGACAATGAGAATTAAGGACTTTATTAAGGAATAAATCCAAAGATAATGCTCTGAGGTCCTCAAATCCTTACAGATGTGGATTTTGTGACCATCATAGTTTGACATGTCTGACTGGATTCATGTGCTTTTTGGTTTGTTTTGTCTTTTGAGGCAGTCCTGATACGTATCCTTGGGTGACCTGGAACTCGTTATCAAGACCAAGCTAGGCTCAAACTCATAGAGATCTACCTGCCTCTGACTCTTGAGTGCTGGGATTAAAGGCATGCAGCACCATGCAAGGATCATGTATACATTTTGACTGAAGATGATTATTGTTCATTTGTTTTTAAGAGAGGTAGGGAGATTGATGCCTCTTTGTTTAAAAATAATAAAGACTCTTTATCCCAGATGTAGCATAGAAATGACCTTCCAAACTCAGAACTGACACTGATCCGAGCAGTATATGCAGACTGCCTTTATTCCCATCCTCGCCCCCAGGTTGTGAAGTGTCCGATGCCTTGCCTGCTTAACTGTGGTCATGTTTTGGCCCAGGCTCCTAATTCCATTCCTGAGTCCATTCGCTTGTCAAAGCAGGTGAGGCAGGAGGGGAGACTATAGTGGGGAGGCAGCGGGCAGAGGCTCAGGTTGGATGGCCACTAGCTTCTTCTTTCTCTCCAAACCATGTTAAATTCAGTACCATCTCCCTGTCCAGTTTCTTCTCCAGAGTTCCACAACCATCTTGTGCCCAGACCTATCTTCCCTGGTTGTCTACTTGAGGACTGTCCCCTTCTGCAGCTTCACTCATTCCAAAGAAAACTACCACATCTACGACATTTCATCTTTTTCTGAGTTCAAGGCCAAAAACCTCATCAAGGAGGCAGGTCAGAAGAAAAGTGGGATGGGTAACTTCAGGCCTAGCAGGCAGGGAGGTAAGTCCCAAGAAACAGAACAAGGAAGCAATAGGGAGACTGGGTTCAGAAACTTAGAGCAGGCCTATAGTCTCACATAGCTCAGGCTGACCTCAGACTTGCCCTGTAGTTGAGGATCGCCCTGAACTTCTGATCCTCTTGTCTCTACCTTCCAAGTTCTGGTATTACTCTGTGTGCCACCATTTCCAGTTTGTGCAGTGCTGGGGTGCAAACCCAGGGCTTTATGCCTGCCAGGCAAGCACTTGACTAAGTTACATTATCAACCCACAAAGGAAAAGATTTTTGAAGAATGCCCACAAAGCTCTAGGGAGAAGAAAATTTTGGGGAGGTGTTTACCTTTCTGGAGCCAGCCTCAGATTTCAAGAATAGTGAAGTAAGTAGAAAGGATCCTTGGGAACAGGGAAGTAGGAGAACCCACCTTAAGAGACAGAACTTCTATCTCCTTATTTATACCCTTTTACAGGCAACGAGTTTGTACAGCACAATGCCAGACAGTTATGCCGCGTGTATCCCAGTGGTATGAGGACAGATTCATCAAACTTTAACCCCCAGGAACACTGGAATGTAGGCTGCCAGATGGGTGAGGAGACAACAGGGACAGGGAGGAAGGGAGTGGAGAATCAGCTGATGGGAGGTAAATTCCCTAGAGAAAGTGGCTGTGGAGGTTAGGGGGATGTTTTAAAGGAGTACTAGGGGGGAAGAAGGTGAGAAATGTGGTCCTATCTTTTGGAATGTTCCCAGCAAACACTGATTTGAGGACCATGCTCTGTTCTATAACCTAAGCTGGTTTCAAACTATATCCTTCTTCCTCAGTCTTCCAAGTGTGCTACCCAACTCCAGCAGGCATCTTTATACCTACTACCTTCTAATTCCCCTGAAAAAGGGGCTAGAAGGCCAAGGAGGATGTGTGTGCATGCATACAACACACATATACCTAGGTGTATATGTGTGTGAGACACAGAGAAAAAATAGTGTGTGTATGCATATGGAAAGCAAGAGTAGAAGCGGGAGGGGAAGGGAGGAGAAACAGGGTATATAGCCCTGGCTTGATGTGTAGACTAGGATGGTGTTGACCTTGTGGGAATCCTCCTGCCTCTGCATCCTGAGTGCTGGGTTTACAAGTATGTACTGTCACACTCAGCTCCCAAGGTGACTTTTTCTTTTTTTTTTTCCCTGGGATTCTCAGTGGCTATGAATATGCAGACTGCAGGAAGTGCAATGGATATCTATGATGGGCTCTTCCGCCAGAATGGTGGCTCTGGCTATGTGCTGAAGCCAGAATTCCTGAGAGATACCCAGAGTTCGTTCAATCCCCAGAGGCCCATTAGTCTTTATAAGGCCAAGATCCTTGTAGTCCAGGTATGACAGAAACTGCTGAGAAGAACCTGGAATAGCTGAAGTAGAAGTGTGTATGTGTATGACAGTGGGTGGGGTGATTCAACGTGACAGGAGTGTAATTGATTGAAAATTCTCTACCAGGAGTGGTAGTGTATACCTTTAATCCCAGGCCAGAGCTATAAAGTGAGACTGTCTCAAATAAATCAAAGAGGGAAGATATCACTCAATTGCAGACTTTGAAGCCAACTGACTAGTTTCAAATCATTTTCTAGTTGTGCAACATTGGGCAAGTTCCTTAACTTGTAACCTCAGTAAACTCATCTGTATGATGGGGTAATTCTCTATAACCTGTCTCAAAGGGTTGTGAGGACTATCAGTTAAAAGTACTTACAATTCCTGGTGCACAGTAAGAACTATAGAAAATTGTAACTGGTGTGCCTACTTTAAAGCCTTTAAAGTTTTAGGTTGGAAACTAGAATACACTATCTATGCAAGATTTTGCAAACTATGAAGCTGTAGTGCAAGTCCTGTCTTCTCAAAGGTGTGAGGGCTGGATGAGGGAAGGCTAGGCTAAGCAGAGACTCATAAAGTTTGTGTCCTGGTTGCAGGTCATCAGTGGCCAACGACTCCCCAAAGTGGACAAAACCCAAGAGACAAGTGTTGTGGATCCACTGGTGAAAGTAGAGCTCTCTGGTGTTCCTGAAGACACAATGGAGTATGAGACCAGCTGTGTGGAGAACAATGGTGAGACTCAGCATGGGGAAGTATCAGTCTAGACTGCTGATTCCCTTCTGTCTTGTCCATTTGGTCATTTGGTGCAGTCCATGCAACTCTGCACCCTCATGGGAGACAAAGTGAAATCATCCAGGGAATCCTGGCCCTCCCTTACAGGCTTATGAATTAGGAAAAGTTCTTATGCTTTTTATTTTAAAAGATTTCATTTTATTTATGTGCATGTGTGTGCACCACCTGCGTGTTTCCACATAGGCCAAAAGAGGGCATCAGATTCCCTGGACTGGGTTATAGGCAGCTGTGATCTGATCCATCAGACAAGGGTTCTGGGAACCAAACTCAGGGCCTCTGGAAAAGGAGCAAGTGCTTTTAACTTCTGGGCCATTTCTTTAGCCCCTGCTTCTGTATATTGTACCTGTGTCTTCACTTGTAAAATACTGATTGGCATCTAGATTAAATGAGAATGCAGGGAAAGCAATTCAGTATGGGCCTAATGAAGATGGTTAGTCTGTTCCTTTATTCCTATCGCCATTTCAGGTATCAATCCATACTGGGGGGAGACATTCTATTTCCGGATCCAGGTGCCTGAACTTGCTATGTTGCGTTTTGTGGTAAAGGATTATAGCAGGAAATCTCGAAATAAATTTATTGGCCAATACTCCCTGCCTTGGACCTGTATGAAACAAGGTGAGACAAACCTTAGACTCTTGGCCCATATCCAACTGTGGCTCCCTTCCTGATCCAATTCTTCTGCTCATTTCCAGGTTACCGACACGTATCCTTGCTCTCCAAAGATGGCACTAGCCTCCATCCAGCTTCCATCTTTGTGTACACCTGCATGCAGGAAGACCTGGATATGGATGAGCCCTGAGGTGGGTGTTCCACAGCAAGGCTGGATAGATATACTGGCTTTAGATGTCAAAGAACAAAATTGCCCTGCCCCTTACCCTTTTCCCCTAAGACAGAATCTTACTATGTAGCCTAGGCTGTACTGGAACTCACTAAATAGACCAGGCTGGCCCCAAACCCACAGAGATCCATCTGCCTCCAGAGTGCTGGTATTTAAGGGCATGAGATGCTCTGACCAGCATACCTTGCCCTTGTTAAGCAAATCTTATCTTTCATCTAGTCTTTCCTGCCCTCCCTTTTGTGCACTCTATGCTACAGTTTACTCCTTATTCTTGCCCTAGGCTTAGTGCCATTGTTAATCTTTCCTATCATCTCTGACTAGAAACACAGGGAGGGCCTTGAAGCAGAACAAGTTACAGATGCAGTATCCTTTCCAACCTACAACTTCCTCAAAATCCAGAGCCAGCCAAAGGACCAATGAAGGATCAAGGCAAAGGTTGAGGAAGAATGCCTGACCCAAAACTATGACTCTCTAGAGAACAATGCACAGCCCTGAGTCCCCACTGGACTGCTGCTCCTTAGCTGGTCTAAATAGAGCTTCTCTGTCCAATTTGGCTCCTGTATGGTCTGTCATTGTTGGGCAAGAAGGGAAAATATGGAGGGGGAAGTATGGAGGGGGAAGAGCATTTGGGTAGTCAGTTGGGTGTATGGCCTGATTGTTTGGCCAGGAGGGGACGTATGGAGGGGGGCCTTGTGGTGCAGAGAAACAAAGTTTCCAAGGGCTCTCCTCTTTGTGCTGCATAAGAAGGGAATGGAAGAGAAGCTTATAAGGAATGGGGCAAAAGCAGACAGGGTGTATAGCTTTCCCCAGTTAGGCCTTCACACCCCTCGATGCCTGAACTCCCTGATGCAGCTGCTGAGCCAATCTTCCGACTGCTGATTAAAGCTGCTTCTAGGAGGAAGCAGGATGGGTGAAAATCCTCTTCTGACAAATAAGAGCTTGAAACCAGGAGCAAGGGAGGAAAAGAGCTTGTACAGGTGATCCAGGTCTGAGAGACAAAGGACAGAGGCCCAGGAAGAGATAGGGCAAACTCAGATGACAACTTAGGGACCATAGGACAGGGATACAGACAAGTCTGTTAAACTGGCAATATTCTGTTTATATGCTTTACAGAGCATTAGGCACAAGGACACATGCAATTAGGTACAACTGTTTAGAAAATGGTAAAAGAAAATAGGATTTGAAGCAGTAAAAAGGAAAGAGATGATGGATTAAAAAAACAAAGCCTGACAGTCAGGGCCTCTGATGCAACAATGGTGGACATTGGAGATTGGAGTCAACCATAGTACTACTCAAGAAGAAATCAACGTTTTAGTCCAAGCCTATCTTTTATATAACTGTTAATTTCAAAGGCCAGAGTCCCAAGGGTGGAGAGTGTGTTCCAGCCACACTGACATCCCAAAGCCAGTCCTCCTTCAGGCCGAGTTCCTCAGGCTAGCTATAGTTCTGGTTTAAATATCTTGGATTATATGTTCTTCCTACACGAGAGGTGGGGGAGGGGCTCAGCCCTCAGGTCCAGTAGGGGGAGCAGGAGGAGCAGGAGGTTTGGGGTCTTCCAGCTTCACATCATGTAGATGCACTGTGGGAGTGGTGGGGTCTTTGCCAACACCCTGGTTGGGGTCGGCCTGGTCAGGGTGGTGCCTACGCACATGTTTGACCACCTGGAACTTTTGCTTGGCCTTGTAGCTGCAAAGGCGGCAGAAGAATGGGTGGCGATCCGTATGGGTAAGAGCATGATGGCGCAGTCCAGCAGCCCAGCGGAAAGCACGGTGGCAAACATTGCAAACGTAGGGTTTGGCCTCACTGTGCTTTCGGAGGTGGGTGCGCAGCAGGAAGCGTGTCTTGAATGCCTTGCCACACTGCTCACACATGAAAGCCCGGGCCTCTCTGTGTCGTGTCTCCCGGTGTACACGAAGTGCATCAGCCCGGTTGGTGCAGTATTCACACTCAGGACATTGGTATGGCTTCAGTCCTATAGGACAAGCACAGATCACCATGTAAGAGGGAAGAACAGAGTCAGTGAGTCCTAAGTTAGTACGATACTTAGCTATAAACAACACAGCAGCAAGCTAATGACCATACCGTTCTGTCCCAGGCACACCTGACATTCCGGTATCCTTCTCCACTCAGTCTTTGTATACACACAGGTTCCAATGGATGCTGACTACTAACTGGACTTGTAACTAACTAGCCTACCTAACAATAGAGAATATTCAACTCTGATGGTGTTATTAAATGGGAAACTCTAGCCATTCCTTGGTCATATGACACCACAAAGCTTAAAGACTCCATTTAGACACATTTTCTTATCAAATTAGGGGGGGGGGAGAGAGGGGGGGGAGAGAGAAAAGAGAAAATATTCAAAAAAGGAAGAGGTAAAGATACTCCCATATGGGGGAAATGATATGCTGTAATTGAAGGTACGCAGTCATCAGTTCTTTACAGAGAACCCATAGTTCTTGGTAAAGTTCTCTGTAGTGGATTCCATATGCTAGAGAGCAAAATACAAATAGAGAACTTGCGGCTAGAAAGATGACTTGGGTTAAGAGCACTGGCTGCTCTTCCAGAGGAGCAGGTTCAATTCCCAGCACCCATGAGTGGCTCAAAACTGTGTATAACTCCAGTTCCAGGGATTTGGCACATGCAGTCAAAACATCAGTGTGCATAAAAAATAAATCTTAAAAGAAAATCATCTTTCTCCTCACTCACAATCATTCTACCACATCTACACAGAAACCAAGTATCTCTCAGTACTTAATGAAAATTAAGTTGGAGGTTCTCCATGTGTGACCCTACATGTGTATGAACGAATATCATAATCACAGGGGAAGCTTTGGAAATACACTTGCCCAGGCTTTCAGGTTTACCCACTCTTCCGTTTCTATTCAATGGGCTGAGAAGCCATTTCTAGTATTTGTTCTTCTGGTGTATCCCCTATTCCCAGTATGAAAGAAAATTAGGCTCTGAATTTGAGTGAGGACATCCAACATCTCAGGGAGGTCAGGTTTTCCAGAGAACAGGGGAATCCTTTAAGCAGGACAGTCAACTCATAAACTCACCTGTGTGCTTGGTCATGTGATATTTGAGTTGGTTGACCCACTTGCACTTGTACCCACATTCCGGGCACAGGTACTTCCGTTCCTCCTTATGGATCCGCATATGGTACTAGAAGGAAGATCAAATGCAGGTTTACTCCCCACACAACAGGGTGCTTCTCCTTAGGTCTCAGTTGTTTCTTACTGTGTTACTGGGTAAGCCAACCCCTAATTCTGTCTAATAATCTTTAACACAGGGAATAGTGCAAGCATCTGTCTCTGTGTGTATGTATATGACATGGATGACAGGGCCTGTGTATATTAGTGGGAAGCACTCTTATCCCTGAGTTCCCTACCCAGGGACCCAACTTGAATTTTCAAAGGATTAAAACTGCAGTACTGAGAAATTTTAAGTGTTTAGTAAATGTTAGCCATTACTACCCTGATTATTCTCAAGCACTGCATGCCAGTTATTGAATTTATCTTTACAAAAGCTCATAAAGTTGTGTTCTCCCTTTTACAGATGAAGAATTTAAGTTTTGAGAGGTTAAGGGACCTATTCAGAGTCACAATCGAATTATGTGTTACAGAATCCAGTGCTCAGCAATTAAGAGCACTGGTTGCTCTTCCACACACAGGACCAGGGTTCAGTTTCCAAAATCCAAATAGCAACTCTAGTTCTAGAGGATCTGATACCTTCCTCTCGATTTGAAGGTACTAGGCACATATTCTCTCCCTCTCTCTTTCCCTCCTTCACCTCCCTCCCTTCCTCCCTCCCTCCTTCACACACACACACACACACACACACACACACACACACACACACACACAATTACAGATTCTAGAGCCTACGTTCCTTGCATTTCCTATCATGTGGTCCTTGACCTTACCTTGAGGCGAGAAGGGTCAGCACAGGCATAGGAGCAGAGGTGACAGCGGTAAGGCTTTTCCCCAGTGTGAATGCGGCTGTGCCAGGTGATCTTCTGACGATTTTTAGTGCTATAGGCACAGTCAGTACACTTGTAGAGCCGGGTACCTCCATGTCCCTTCACATGGTGATCAAGCACCAACTGATGGCGACATGCAAAGTCACAAAAGGGGCAACAAAGAGAGGGCTGGCCAGCATCCCCATCTGAGGGGGCTGTTGAAGTCTCCTCGTGCTGTTCCAGGTAGTGTTTCACAAGGCCTACTCGCTCCCGGGCAGCAAAGCTGCAGAGCTGGCAGCGGTGGCTGAAATGATGTTGCCTCCGATGCTCGTCTAGTGCTGGCCGGCTAGGGAAGGACTCCTGGCAGGCCCCACACTCCAGCCTTGGGTGCTGTTTACGAGTGTGTCCTCGCAGGCTGGCAGGACTGGGGCAGAGCAGGCCACAGTGGGAACAGTGCAAGGGGCCCTCAGTGACCTCTACAGGACAGCCAGAGGAAGGAGGTGTGGGTTCTGGGTGTCGTCGCAGAGCATGTTGCTTGAGTGCAGTTTCTGAGCTAAACTGGGCCTCACACTGAGAGCAGGAAAAAGATGGGGTGCCTTGGTGGCAACTGTTGACATGGCGAGTGATGTCATGACGAAGATAACCACTGTAGTCACAGAGTGGACAAAAGTGGGTGGGTGTTTTGTCATGTACTCGCAGTTGGTGCAAACGCAGTTTTGAGTTGGTACCAAATGTCTGGGGGCAGGAGCTGCAAGGGATGCGGCCAACACCTGTGTGTCGAGACTGGTGAGCCTCCAACCGGTACCGTCTAGTAGTAGAAAAGTCACAGAAAGGGCACTGATGTGGCTTCACACCCTCATGCTTGAGCCGCCGATGCTGCTGAAGGCACCGGCTTTGCTTGCAGGTAAAGCCACAGTCCTCACACTGCAGAAGGGGGCGGGGCCCAGAGGCTGGGGATGCAGTGGGATGCCTCTGCTTTTGATGGAGCCTCAGTGCAGCAGCAGCAGGAGCAGTGAATGGGCAGAGACCACAATGCAGATCTCCAGACTCAAGGGGGCAGCCCTGGGTCTGGTGAGTCCTCAGGGTCCGTTCCTGCTGACAGCTAAAGGGACATGTGGGGCAGGAGAAGAGGGCACCCTTTTGTTTCTGAACCACAGCTGTGTCCCTATCACCAGGGCTAGAGTCTGTACTCCCAGTATTTAGGAGGGTAGAATCCCCATTGTTAAGAGGAAGCACAACAGTCTGGGGGCGCCCACGCTTTCTTCCCTGGCTACGACCCCCTCTGCAGCCTTCAGTCACATGAGAGGTAATAGAGGAAAGCCGAGAACAAAGGAATGTGCACGAGCTGCAGTGAAACTTGCCTTGCTCAAAGTGGAACTTCTCAGAGGTCACTGTGGGTAAGGAGTTTCCTGGTGGAGAGGTTGGGAAGTCAGAGGGTGTGGGAAGAGGTTCCTCTATTCTTGGCTCCCCAGGGAGCTCAGGAGCATCTTTTGGAAGCAAGGGCTCTACCTTTGATGGTAAAGGTGGGGGCTTCCTACTTTCAGCATCCTGTGAGGCTTGGCTACCTGGGAGCTGAGGATGTAAAGTGGGAGAGACAGGTTTGGGCAAAGCCTTGTTCTTTCTGGTAAGAACAGGACATTTTTTCATCATATGGGTGCTGAGGCCACGCTGTTGCTTAAAGCTAGCCCCACACTCAGGGCATAACAGGGGCTCTCGGCGACCTTGGCACCCCGATTTGGAGTGCAGAGTTAGGGCTTTTTCCCTGCGAGTGATAAAAGGACAGTGTGGGCAGCGGAAGGCTCTGCCTTCTCCCTGGATCACTACCATTTGTACCCGGCCCTCCAGTACCAACGCTTCTGCTTGTTCTTTGTCCTGTCTCCTCATGGCTTTAAGTAGTGACTCTGACTCAGGAAACTGAAGCAATGGTACAGTCTCAGCAGTCAGAGTTGCTTTGAATGTGTTAGGTGCCTCCTCAGAGATCAGGGGATTTCTGGGAGGCTCAGTGGCTAGCTTCTCCAGAATGGGCTCTTCCTCAGCAACCAAGGCAGAAGTCCCAACACTGTCAAAGCTGGACAGTTCTGGCTCTTCCAGTCCACCTGGTCTTTCTGTTCCCAGTGGTCCCGAGGGATCTAGAGGCCTGAACTCCACAGTGGCTGTTTCAGTGAGCTCCTCAAGGGGTGGTGGCTCAGCCTCAGGTTCTAGCTCTACCCTCAGGGCCTCCAAGTGTAGTGTGCAGCCACCCTCTTCCACCTCCCCCAAGCTTGGGCTGCCAACCTGGTCATCCTCTTGGAGAGGCTCAGTGCCATCTTGTCTTTTGGTGCCAGCCTCCTCATTTGTCTCTGGAAGGGCCTGGTCCACACTGGAGCTGGCCACAATCTCATGTTCATGGTCTTCTCTCTCAGGCTGGGCAGACAAATGGCTTGAAGGTCCTGAGTCTGAAGAAGGTGGCAGGCATTGCTTGGCCCCCTCCAACTCTTGGCTGGCATTGCAGAACTGCCAAACCTGGTCCCCTGGCATGTAGCCATGGACCTTACGCTTGTGGAAGAAGAGTGTGGTATTGCTAAAGGTACGGTAGTCACAGAGGGCACAGTGGAACTCACGGAGGTGGGTGTGCTTGCAGTTCTCATGGCTCAGGAGGGCCTGCTTGTGGCGGCTCTGATAGCTACAATAGCGGCAGGGGTAGAGTGGGGCAGGTGTGCCAGGGTGGTGCTGAGAAGCCATGTGCTTCTGCAGCTCATACTTCCGCTTGCAGGCAAAGGCACACACCTCACACATGAGGGACTTGCCCTGGTGCCGTAGTTTGTGGCTGCTCAGCTGATCAGCCCGATGGCAGCGGTAAGAGCACTGGTTACACTGGTATCTGGGGAGAAAGACAAAGAAGAGTCAATACAACAATAAATCATAATAAATCATCACTGACTAAATACTTTGGGCCTGGGTCTGCACTCTGTGCTGCACGTGAACCAGCTGATTTAACCAGCCCTCCACCATCCTGTGAAATCGGTATTTCTACCTTATAAGTGAGGCCACGGCACTGAAGTTAAGAGGCTGCCAAAGGAAGTGATGGGCAGAGACAGCCTAGCTTCAGAGTTAGGGCTCTCTATTCTCTACTCTACAGTGCTCCCACCCCCAACCCCGAGGAGGTGCTGGAGACTGGACTCAGTCAGGGCTTTGTGCATGCTAGAAAACTGTTCTACCAGAGTTCCTAAGCTACTTCCTATAGGAAAGTCATCTTGAGTAGAGTAGGGCAGGTGTGCAGGGTGGCATTATCCACATGGATTCTAAGGGACTGGCATAGCAACAGCCCCATAGAGCAGGCTTTTGTGCTTTGCTGTCAATCCCCAGTGGAAGCATAAAAGCTACAGACCAAGCCTCCATGTCCACAGGTTAGAGAATCTGTCTGGATCTTAAAGTGGCCATTTGGTGCCATTTAAGTGTGTAGATCCATTTTCCTGAGACCGAATTCTAAGAACTCATATAATACATTTTTTTTTTTTTAAATGTGGGTTCTGAGGATTCAGCTCCTTAAACTGTCATGATTGCAGGCAAGCACTTTATAGACTGAGCCAACTCCTCAGCCCCCAACTGACACTTTAATCCCCATTTTCCTTCTCCTGGCCCAAAATACTCTTACCATGCAGAAAGGGCCACAGTTGGAGGGCTCAACTATAGGTGATAGAGCTAAGATAATGGTATCAGAGAATGGTGTTAGAATGGAGAAAGCAATGAGGCCAGAAGCCTGATGCAAGAGCTAAGTAGCATAATGTTCTGGGACAGGGACAGAAACACGTGTGCTCATACCTGAGATCCCCTGCATGTTTCCGCATGTGCACACTCAGATAGTGCTTCCACTTGGTGACATAGCCACATTCAGTACACATGTAATCCTTGGTGTTGGAGTGGGTCAGCATGTGCTTGGATAGGTAGCTAACGTCTCGGCATGTGAAGTCACAGAGCTCACATTTGTGAGGTTTCTCTCCTTATATTGTGTGTAGGGGAAAGAACACAGGTCAGATATAGAATGATTGAGTGGCCATATCATCTCTTCTAGCAAGTTTACTATGATGCCAGACAGGATCAAAAGCTTTATGTACTACCAGGTATGTAGCAAACTCCACAAACAAGGCTATACTAGAGCTGTCTCAAGACAGTTCCTCAAGAGAAGAAGAAAGGAAGCACTGGGTTAAGCTTTGAAAGATTAAAGTCTACCTTTGCTTTAAAAAAAAAAAAAAAAAAGGTAGTTGGCACCTGTAGCTTAATTCCTTCTCATTTCCTGAGTGCAGATTAAAACAAGAGGAGAAACAGAACTGGGACTCTAGATTCCAACAGAGTAACGTGTATGAACAGCCAGCATTTATACAATACTCACTATGTGCCTGAACATTGTATAAGGTGCCTCCTCTCTCTCTGAGTCTTCATAAGAACACTATGAAGGTGCTGCGATTATCACTATTTTATAGGTGGGAAAAATCAAGGCACAGAGAAATCACACAACTATTTTATTAAATGGTAGACCACATGGCCTTGGGCAGCCTGTTTCCTTATTTCCAGAAAGGGAGCAACAAAATATAGATCTCACATGGTTGATCTATTAAAGAAGACATATCTGCCCAGCAGTGGTGGCACATGCCTTTAGTCCCAGTACCTGGGAGGCAGAAGTGGGCAAATCTCTGAGTTCGAGGCCAGCCTGGTCTACAGATTGTTTCAGGTCAGCTAGAGTGACACAGAGATCACCTGTTTCAAAAACCCAAAAATAAACAAACAAATAAGAAAGAGATACCAAAGCTGTCAGTGATACAGTGAGCACTTTAAGGACGAGCTGTCCCAGTACTTGCTCAATACCTAGCACTAAGAGTCTAGTGGCCATGTTCCTTCAAGACCCTCCCTACCCCTTCAGCCTCCTCTGTATGGTAAAGAAAAGGCAGGCAACATACCTCTCTATGGTCTTACTGTAGATCGAAATTTAGCTTCTCAATTAAATTTTTGTCTCATCTTTTCCTGCCTTCCTTATAAAGGATGAAATAGGATAATACATATAAACTATGTAATACGACACAGGCACAGATTTTAGGAAAAGGTCTTATAAACTTAAGAGTCTGAGAATAAACTGTGTACAGAAATGAAGTGTTCAATGGGGGTCAACAATAGCTTTGACAAAACTGTCCAAAGACTATTCTACTAACCAGAGTTTCTGTGGAAAATGGCTTACTGGCTCATCAATTTATAGAAGTTTGCACCAATCACAGAGATGATGCTGTAGCAGGAGGCCCAATTTAGCTGCCATCTAGGCTTCAGTAATGCTAGCAACCAATTAAGAGTCTAAGATAAAAGAAGTACACGGCCTGGAGAGATGGCTCATCAGTTAAGAGCACTTCACTGACTGCTCTTCCAGAGGTCCTGAGTTCAATTCCCAGCAGCCACATGGTGGCTAACAATATCTGTAATGGGATTCAATGCCCTCTTCTGGTGTGTCTGAAGACAGCTACAGTGTATTCATATAATGTAAAATAAACAAATGAAAACAAAACAAACAAAACAAAAAAACTACAAAAACCAAAAAACTCAAAAAACAACCAAGTGCAATTTTCAGGGCACTAGAGGTGACCTGTTTAGTTCTAAGGAAAGTTGCAATGTATATGGGTGGTTGATTATTCTCCCTTCTCCTGCTCCAACAGACTGTCCCAAACTTGAATTATGAAGTTATCTGTTCTCGTCTGGAATTCTTCACTATAGAAAGGCTAAATATTCACCTATGTGCACTTGACTAGGGGTGGCTAGAACTGGACAAGTGTGAGGAATGATACTCCAGTGTTAGAACACACGTTCTGAAATCATACTACATGGATTCAGACTAGTGTGACTACTTTTGTTAGTTAAATGATACTCAACTTATGCCTCGTTTATAAACTACGGATACAAATGAAGCACTGTAAGCAATGGCCTTTGTGTGATGCTTAGGACCCAGCAAAAGCTCATGGCGAACATTACCCACACCACATTATTACACTATTATAAGGATGAAAGACATCTCACCAGTATGCAGCAGCATGTGTCGGATAAGCACCCTTTTGTGGGCAGTGGCAAAGTTACATTCAGAACACTGGTGGATCTTCTCATGAGCATGCATCTTGCCAACATGGTCATGGTAGGCTACTGGGTTGAAGGTGGCAAAGGGGCAGAAGGTGCACCGTAGCTCTTCACTGCCTGGGTGACCTTGTTTCTTATGTTTGCGGAACAAGTGCTTATTGGAGCAGGCAAAGTCACAATGGGGACAGTGGAAAGCATAATGGCTCTTGTGGTGGGCTTCCATGGCTTCAGCTGTGGCAAAGAGCATGGGACATGAGTGATGGCGGCACTCCACAGCCCGTACTCCATGGGTCTCCTTTAGGTGCTTTAAAAAGGCCTTGCGGTCAGGAGCTACATATGTACAGCCCTCCTGAAAGCAGTGTAGGGGTAATGGTTCTGCTGCAGCTGCTGCTGTGTGGCTTTTGAGGTGCTCCTTAAGTGCTTGGCTGAGGCGGAATTCCTCCCGGCAGACAGGACAGGCATAGGTGTCTGAATAGAAGTTGGAAATATCTTCGTGCATGCTGGCCATGTGGCGGTTAAGTGCATTCCTCTCCACTGCACTGTAGTGGCACAGAGGACATCGGTGGGCCTTCTCGCCCAGCTCCCGCAGCAGATGGGTCTTGAGTTTGCTCTTGCTAGTGAAGAACTTCTGGCAGTTAGGACACTGGAGGCTTGGGTCTGGAAAGTGCAGATGTAGGTGCTCTACCAAATGGGTCCGCTTCTTAAAGCAGCGCTTGCATTCTGGGCACATGTGTGTCTTGAAAAGAGACTCAGTGCCTGAAGCTACATGCCCTATGAAAGAGAATGCAGAGGGCTAGGATTCAGATTCTCTAATAGTTCATTACATAATGACAGATAATAGAAGCCACAGTGTGTCCAGATACAAATAACATGCGGCCTTTCTTGTCATGAAAACCAAACACAAGAGGTAAGAAACTCCTCTATTAAGAGAAATAGATCACAAGGATTACTCATATCTTCTTGTGGCCTAGTTCAAGTGTTTTCCCAAGTCACCCACTATTCCTAACTTCTATTTGGAGCTGCACCATCTGCATAGAGCCTTCTTATTCTTTCTGCCTTTGCTTTATAAAGATAAGCAGGAAGATCAGCAGGGCTGATGAGTAAGAAAGAGCCTCAAATGAGTGAGCAAAAAAGTACTCAAAAAACACTGGCTCACCAAGCTCTAGATAATGGAGAGATGGTAATAAATACAATCAGATCTTTTTATTTACCAGATATAAATATAATCCCTGTGGGATGAATTTGTTTCTATTATGGAATGAAGTGTTTCTATTAAGATCAAAAGTGGAAGCAAAGATTCAGAGAAAAAGTCTTAGGAAGTTAAACGAAACAGGTGTATCAATAATCTGCATTAGCTACACTATGAACAGAATCCCCTTTTCACTGCTAAAGAGGTCCCTGTCTCTACTGGGTAGTTTTATGTTAATGTGACACAAGCTAAAATCATCAATGAGGGGGGAACCTCAATTAAGAAAATGCCTTCATAAAATTGGGCTGTGGGCAAACTTATAAGGCAAATTTTCTTAGTGATTGATGGGGGATGTGGGTGGTACCACTCCTGGGCTTGTGGTCCTGAGTTCTATAAGAAAGCAGGCTGACCAAGCCAGTAAGTAGCACCCTTTTAAGACCTCTGCAGCAGCTCTTACCTACAGATGCCTGGCTTGTTTTGAATTCCTTTCCTGACTTCAATGATGAACAGTGATATGGAAGCGTATGCCCAATAAACCCTTCCATCCCCAACTTGCTTTTGGTCAAAGTGTTTCATCATAGCAACAGAAACCCTAACCTAAGACACTGGCTGAGGAAACTTTGCGTAAAAGAATAAATTGTATTTACATCTGTCCTATGCTATTAGCTTACTTAACCTATTCATCAATGCCTACTAGACTTTGTGGTGGCTTTTAAGTCCTTGAGATTAAACCTAAGGACTCACACATATTAAGGATTACTCTATTGTTACTTCCCTAGCCCTAGATCTTGACTTTTGAGTCTAAGTAGAACAGAAAGAATGTATGTAGGCTGGAGAAATGGCTCAGTGGTTAAGAGCGCTGACTGCTCTTACAGAGGTCAATTCCCACACAACCCCTGTCCGTAATGGGATCCAATGCCCTCTTCTGGTGTGTCTGAAGACACCTACATTGTACTCATATACATTAAACAACAAACAAACAAATACTTGGATCTGAACAGAAGTTCAGAAAACCAAAACCCAGGTCCTAAATGGCAGGTTCCCCACTATCCATTCCTCTCTACCACGAAGAGCTTCAATCTCAGTGATGTTATTACCTTCCAACTGCTGAGCCCCTTGGCTTTTATTCAAGTCTTTCTGGGAGTCTTTTTGGGCGACACTCTCCTCTTCCTCTACATCTTCTTCCTCAGCTGACTCCTGCCCAGGCAAAGGTGTATCTGCTTCCTCAGAAGGTTCTCTGTCTCCTGGAGGCAGTTTGACAGCTGGGAACACATAAAACTTAGTCCACAAGAGCCAATGACTGTACTGAATGCTGGTACTTTATTTACAGGCAAGCAAATTACCTTCTCTCTTTTTAGCAGAAAAGGATCTTGGATGCTAAGTAAGTGTATGTAATCTTATTCAAGACAGGGATCTGAAGAGCAAGAGTAAAAACCTAGTCCAAAATCCTCAGACTCCTTGAATATCAGAACTTTCAAGTTACTTGGAAGATGGGAGGGGTTAAGAGGCAGAAAAGAGTAGAATGTACTTCCTTGGCCCAGGTCTCCAGTGCTAAAGGCTGGATGGTTCACGGCACAGACACATACCCTGAATGCTCATTGTTCTACTGAGGAGGATAATTTGGACTTCTAGCTTACACCTTGCCCCTGAAAGATCTTTTCTTTCTGGATATTAGAATAAAAGAGGCCCAGCAAGTCAAGTTCTCATATTCTGTGGTCTCCTGGTCTATCTTCTCTGTTCCCTGCTCCAACATTCAGCTCATGCTGGTTTTGTTGTTTTTGAGACTAACGGGAGAAATTGATAAAGTATCACCCTTCCTGATTATTTCTTTTAAAAATAACCCTATTTCTTTCTACCCCCTCTCACGTGACTTATCTATTTGAGACATAATTACATATAGTCTAAGTTGGCTTGGACTTTGCTATATAGCTAAAGAGGACCTTGAATCTCTAACCCTCTGAAGTACTAGGATTATAGACACACACACCGTTTCATCCAGCTCTAGCCTCACTCATTCTAAAGGCAAGCTACAAACATCCTACTAGTAGCAACAGCCACTGATAGGCACATCCTTAGGGTCTGAAGTGGATCAATAGGAGATAGTCCTAAAATAATTTCAGATTATATGTTGCATAAGCCAAATTTCATTCTTTGTCATAAACACTGGATTCCTTTTGTCCCATGTATTCTAATTGGTTATGTTTTCAAGAGCCTTTCCTATATCACCTCAATAATTCCATCTTCTTAAGTCACGGACTACATTCTGCCATATTCATGGAACAGTCATACTGGAAACAAATGTCTCTTATAAGAGATCAACGATGGCCACATTCTAGGTATGGGACTATTGGACCCTGGCCACCTACCTGGCAGTAGCTCCTGGGATGGAAGGCCCTGAACAGCAGAAAGTTCTCCCCGTGTACTGGCTCCATGGCTCCGCTGATGCTGCCGGAAGAGTTTGACGTTGGAGCCCATGAAGCTGCAATGGCTGCAGTGGAAAGGGTAATGGGCCTGCCGATGCAGCTCCATTCCCTGCTGGTTCCCAAAAAGCAGGGAGCAGCCCCGGAATGAACAGGGCACAGGAACTGCCTTGTGGATCTGTCTCAGGTGATGCTGCAGACCCTTTCGATCTTCAGCAGAGAATACACAGCCAGACTCAGGGCAGGAGAACATGTTGGGAGTGACCCGGTGAATCTTGAAGTGGCTCTTCAAGGCCTGGGGTTGGACAAACTCTTGTCTACATACAGGACATGGCAGGGGGCTATCTGGCAGGCTGGGGTCCTGCAGAGGGCCATGGTGGGTAAGGTTGCTGGGGGGAAGCTCTACAGAGCATGGGGGACTAGAGAGGTCCTGCACAGCCTGAATATGGGTCTCAGTGCACTGGTGCAGTGAGAGCAGAGTAGGCTCTGCAAAGCTCTGTTCACAGCGCTCACAGAAGTATACCTCCACCACCTTTACCAGGACACCTGCAGGCAGAGGACCGACAGAGAAAGGCACAGAATCAGATGGAACAAGGCTTGAAGGAGTTAGTCACTAGTAGAAATGTAGGTGAATCTTTTCATAGTCACGGAATACAGACAGACTTCAAGTCTGGCTCTGTACTGGGCTATATAATAAGCCCAGGGATAACCTGTCTAGTTATCTGGCATGTCTTTGGATTTCTCATGTCTGGTGAAATACTTGACAAAAGATGTGTGCTTAGTAAGTGTGTTAATGAATCAACAAACAATAAAATCCAGAAAGCATTAAGAAAGCATATTTGGAGGCAAAGTCTATAAAATGCCTAGCATGAAGACTTGAGTTTGGATCCCCGGCACTGAGGGTGCAATGACAGGCAGATTCCAGAGCTTATTGACTGGCCAGCCTAGCCAAACCGTTAAGCTCCAGGTACAGTAAGAGACCCTGTCTCCAAAAAAAAAAAGTGGAAGGGCGTTGAGAAGATATCTGCCACCAAACTGGATGACCTGCATTCAATCCTCAGAACCCACATGGTAGAAGCAGAGAACTGAAGTCCACAAATTATTCACTCAGACACACACACACACACACCCCAGAGCTAAATAAGTTGTAAAGGAAATAAAAATGTAGAGAGCAGCTGAGGAAGATCCCTAATATTGATCTGTCATCTACAAAAGAGCATATATGCACACACACACACACACACACACACACACATATGTACACATACCACACATACATATACAAAGGCAAATCAAATTAGAAATAAAAATAAAGTTTCAATAGAATGACAGACTAGGAAAAATACCTAATATAGATTATGAAAGGCATATTTTGCTCAAATAAAATTTAGAAAGTTTCAAGAGAACAATGACAGACTAGGAAAAATAACCAATATAAATGATGTGTTGGGCTGGAGAAACGGCTCAGTGTGGAGAGTACTGGCTGTTCTTCCAGAAGACAGATTCAATTTCCATCATCCACAGGGTAGCTCACAACTGTCTCAACTCCAGTTCTAGGAGATCTGTTAACGTTCTTCTGGCCTCCACAGGCACCAGGCACACATGACATACATGTAGGCAAAACAGCCACACATAAATATCAAAAAGCTAAGGAATATGTGTCACTTTCAAAGTCTATAAAGAAAAATTCAGACAAAAAAAATCATAAAAGAACTTTTTTTCAGAAGGGCTAGATATAATAAGTGTTATATTTTAAAAGAATAAATAGATCTTGATGATGGCAAGATTTAGTCTTCCAACCGCTCTGAAAAGGGCAACTTGGAATTCTACAAAGCTAAGACCACGCTCAAGAACCAGGACTCAAGCACAGGGTAGCTTAGCTTATATTTTATTCTGCTGGCTGCTCACTCTCTACTGTTATTTTGTTGTTTTCTTTTTTTGGGGGGGGTGTGCAGGTGATGGTGGTAGTAGTGAGACAAAGTTTGGTTGAAACATGTTATGTAGATCAAATGGCCTTGGACTCAGAGAGATTTGCCTGTCTCTGCCTCTCGAGTACTGGGATTAAAGGTGTACACTACCACATTTGACTGTTGTTTTCAAACTATCCTCCCTAAACCCCTGTTCACTTGCTCTAGAACAAAGTTGTTGGGCTTTTTGTTTGTTTGAGACAGATCTTTTTTAAAAATTACATTTACCTCTTTATTTAGGTATTTGTATATATGTGGGCTATGGCATATGTATCAAGGTCAAATTGAGGCAAGATCCCTTGTTGTTTCTGTCCCTGTGGTGTGTATCTGAGATGCCCAGCTTCTGGATGATTCTCCTGTCTGTACCTCCCATCTCTCAAAGGAGTGCTGCGTTAGAGATCCAAGACATCTCATACGTATAAGCTTTCTATATGGTTCTAAGGATGAAACTCAGATTGTCAGGGTTGCATGGCAAGCACTTTTGTCTGGTAAACCACTGTACAAAGCCATGAGACAAAGGGTTTTGACATGTACCCACGCTGGCTTGTGTAGCTTAGGCTAGTCTCAAACTCTAGACTCTTCTGCCTAAGTTTCCTGAGTACTAGGATTAAAGGAGTGCTAGGATTACTGATGCATACCAGCACACTTGTAGTGGGTTGGCCTAATGCTGCTTATATTCTAATGCTAATTTTGGGTCCCCAAGACTGATTGCCCCAGAGAAACCCCCAAGTTATTTCTGATTGGTAAAGTTGCCAACAGCTAATAGCTGGGCAGAAGAGACATAGGTGAGGTTTAGGTTTTCAAGGGCTTGGAGTTAGAGAGGGACCATGAGGAGGAAAAGGAGGAAGAAAGTGCAGGAGAAGATGAAGGAAAGGCTGCCATGGGTTAGGAGTCAAGAGAACATGGCTCTGAGGCTGCCTAACTGGAGTTAAGAGCAGCCAAGATGAAACACAGTAAGTAGTAACTCAGGGTTAACAATAGGAAAGTAGACTCTTAATAGCATAGAGGGTAGTACCTGCTCAGCTACTGTGTTGTTTAAGGCTTATTACAAATATAAAGGCAGTATGTGTCTTTCATCCAATAACTTAAATAGCTAAAGTGAGCTAAAAACCTCAGGCTGGGATTAAATAATTTCTACAACACACACTCACCTATCAAAGTTATTTTTGTGTGACTACATATTAAGTCTTCTTTATCTTTTTAACCTGTTTGTAGTACTTCATAGCACTGATAAATCTGAGTGAAATTCTGCCCTGAGGGACCACTGAGATGTCAACAACAACAACAACAACAACATCATTAGCATCCCATCTCTATATGCATGTGGGTCTTCCTGTAAGAGATATTTCTGGAGTGGAATTTGGAATTACTAAGACAGAATGTGCATATTGTAAAATCTGCCACAAAGCTAAACTGACCTTCAGAAGCTTAATTTGGGTTGCAGATGCAGCTCAGTGGTAGTATAACCATCAGCTACTATATATAACCTGGATTCTACACCCCAGAGGCAGGCAGATCTCTGTTCTAGGCCAATCTAGTCTATACAGCAAATTTCCTTCCAAACCAGCTAGAGCTAGTGAGATTGTATACAAACAAACAAACAAACAAACAAACAAACCCCAGAGTTGCAAGATATTATATATCCTTATATAGCCTCTCCTCAACTTTAGGCATTTTTTAAAAATATGTATACTTTTTTAAAAAATTAATTTACTTTTATTTTGTGAGCATTGATTAGTGTTTTGCCTACATTTATGTCTGTGTAAGGGTGTCAGATCCCCTAGAACTGGAGTTACAGATAGTTGTGAGCTGCCATGTGGGTGCTAGGAATTAAACCTGGGTCTTCTGCAAAAGCAGCCAATGGTCTTAACCATGGTGCCACCTCTCCAGCCCCAACTCTAGGAATGTTTTTAAAAAAAAAAAAACACTTAGTTTTTGCCAAAATTTAGAAGCAAAAATAGCTTCTATTTTATAACTACATGAAATGAAGCATTCTTCTATAAGAATATTGTTTCCCTTTATTTTTTCTTTGTGAACTGTATATAGTCATTCATATTCATTCATTCATTCATTCATTCATTCATTCATTCATTCATTCATTCTCTCTCTTCTCAAGACATCTTGCTGTGTCGCCCTGGCTGGCCTAGAATTCACTATGTAGACCTCTGGCTCAGAATGCAGAAATCCTTCTCAGTCCTGGAATTAGAAGTGTATACCACCATATCTAGCTTAAAACAAAACAAAATAAAAACTAAAACCAAAAAACAATGGACTCTTAAAATTATAAAATACTGGCTTTTAAAATGTTTTTTACTTTAAAGAAAACATTCATTTATATAAAATGTGCATAAACATGCTTGCACACATGTGGAGGTCAGAAGACAACTTGTAGGAGTCGGTTGTCTCCTTTCACCATGTGGGCTCTAGGACTAAACACAGTTATCCCGCTTAGTGGCAAATGCCCTTATTCACTGAGGTATCTTGGCAGATGCCTTAACTTGCTTATGTTAAAATGTTTCTTCTTCTTCCTCCTCCATTTTTTTTTTTTTTTTTGAAGACAGGGTCCCAGTAAGTAGCACTGGCTAGTCTTGAACTCACAGAGATTGGCCACCCTCTGTCTCCCAAGTACTGGGATTAAAAGTACAAACCAACATAGTCTATTCATGCTCTCTCTTTACCCCTAGAGAGAAGTTTAGAATTCTTACATGGTCTAATTACCTAATTTCCCCAGCATTCTTTGTTATTATCCTACACTGTCAGAAGACAAAGTTTAAAATTGTAACTGAGAGATAGCAGTTAAAACGCCGAGATTGCTAAAAATGAAAGTTTTAGATGTACAGAGAATAAAGAGAAACTTCCTATTGGAATAAATAATATGTCCTACTCTCTTAACAGCATGCCCTGGGTGTATGCTATACACAGGAAACTAGAGCAAGGAAACAGCAGTTTCTTCTGGAAATCCCTGCCAAATTCAGGATGGTTGAAGAGGCTGGGCCTCTGGCCTAATCCTTGGCTGGCTTAGGGTCAGTATGGAAGAAAGCCTCCCCAAGGACCGTAAGTGCAAGGGCAAGCCAAACTGGCAGAGGTGTCAAAAAGGTTTTTTGCTCTGGATTACTGCCCAGCAAACACAAAGCTCTTTTGGGATAAACTTTGCCAAAAGTTTATTACAAGGCTGTACGTACCTTGCCAGCCTTCCATCAACATGCACCAACTGCAAACCAAATTATACCATCTCAGGGTATAAAAATAGCATGTTACCTTGTGTTCTCATCACATTCAAAGAGAAGGACCAAAAATAGAACAGACAAAAAAACTCAAGGCTGTGTCCCACTGGCCTGGTGGCAACTATGTTTGTACCTGAGGTCTCTTCAGGAGCTGCTGTGGACAGAGTTCCAGCTACTGCTTCCACAATGATCTCCATGTTCCCTGGACCCTCTTCAGTAGCTGTGGCCTCTACCAGCAGGCAGCCTGGGTCAGCAGGCAAAGGTGCAGGCTCCCCAGAAGCACAGGTATTCTGGACAGAGCCCAGGATTCCATGGTTTGAGAGAGGTGGGGGAATCAACAATAGTTCAGAGCATAATCCATCCATCTCCCCAGTGCCGTTAGCCAGCTGGGATGCCAACACAGGGTCTGTCATTATTACTGATTTGTGTGCTGTGGTCTCCAAAATGCTGACAAACCAGAAAAAAAAAAAAAAAGCTATAAATACACACACACACACACACACAGAGTTAAAACTCTTAATTTCTCTTAAGTTGGCCCACAAATTTAAACATTTCCTTCTATAGCAACATCACAATTTATTATTCTAAATGTTTTCAAAACAACATTCAACACACAACTATGAGATTAAAGTCAGTATTAGTAGAGAATCAACAAGCTGAGGCTGACACTAAAGATTATAGGTTCTGTTTCTTGCTAAGTGACCCTAGCAAGAAAAGTGAGTAGGGTCAAAAGCTCCACTCTTACTCCCTGATGACCTCATTATTCCTCAGATATAATACCATTCCTTCACTTGTGGTCCTCCTTGACCCACCTCCCCAGACATTCCTCTCACTCTGCCCTCCTAACCAGATGATTTGCCATCCTCTGACTCACTCCGTTCGTTTTTGCTTGCAGACCCTTCTACTTTCTTGCCCCTCCCATTCAACCCATCTAAGTCTCCTGTCTAGCTAATCAGATACTCCTTGAGAAAATAAACAAGTATCATTTCTGCTAGGAATGCTTCCTAATATTCTTAATTTTCTCTCTTCCAGGGCCTGACAGCCTTTGTATGTAGTTCTGTCAGAAACCACACTGCACTGTAAATTCCATGTCAATCTCCCTTCCTAGACAGCTCAGCTGTCCAGAAAACAGTGGTGATCCCTTGAAGCTGGGCTGCTCGTCAGACACCTGATTTGGGGGCTGAAAACTGAACTCAGGCTCTCAGAAAGAGCAGCATTTACTCTTAACCACTGAGCCATTTTTCTAGTCTCACACTTTTTAAAAAAAACAATGTGCTATTAAATCTAGGGCTTTGTGCATGCCCGGTAAGCACTGTACAAATGAGCTAGTATACATCCCAAGCACTGGATGTGGAGCTTTGAGTAGTCTATTGGCATTTTTCACACCAATGAACACTAAGCACCAACAAGCTAGGTAAGTCAGACAAAATGAAAATTCTAGTGGAGCAGGTGAGTTGCAGTAAACCCAGATATTTTAAACCAAGGTATCAAGCCAGTGATTCTTCAAATACAAGGTAAGTTTCCAATTCACTAACTTACTAAAGCCTCCAGTGGAAACACAACTGAGAAACAAACAAATTAAACTGCATGCCCTGTTAAACATGACTGAAATAAAAAGACAATCTTTTAAATTCCCAGGACTCAGGAGGCAGAGGCAGGCAGGTATCTGTGAGTTTGAGGCTAGCCTGCTAGCCTGTTATACATAGTGAGTTCCAGGACAGAGCTACATAGTGAGGCCCTGTTTCCAACAAAATTAGGTCACTGAGTAAGAGCCAGAATCCCTCCACTTAAAAGCAGCAAGAGGGCTGGAGAGATGGCTTCGTGGTTAAGAGCACTGACTGCTCTTCCACAGGTCTTGGGTTCAATTCCCAGCAACCACATGGTTACAACCATCTGTAATGGGATCCAATGCCTTTTTCTCGTGTGTCTGACTGTGCAACTGTCTACTCATATACATAAAATATACAAATAAATCTTTAAAAAAAAAACCCAAAACAAACCAGCAAGAACCGACAGGCATTCAGAAGGTGGGAGGGAAGGGCACTTCCATGGTCATCGAGACTTTTTGGAAATCACAGCCTCCATCTGGTTATTGCTTCTCTAGCCAGTCTTCCAGCCCATCACATGGCTCCAGGAAGATGTGGTAGAGGAGTGAGCCAGAAAGAAGTAATGTGCTTTCTTTGAGTTCGGAGAACCAAGAGACGCAGAAGCCTGGGGAACAAGGCGCCCCTGCGTAGGCACCTCAGTTCCCACGAGCCTCTGGGCTTTGACTCACCGTATGGCCTTGAGCAGACACACCTGCCTCTCTTCTCTGGGCCTCAGCTTTCCTATCTGTAAAGTGGAGGCGGCGACAGCTTCTACACTGTGCGGCGACAGCCAAGTCACGAGATTCAGCAGAGAAGAGAGGCGTCTTAGAACCTGCAAGGCTTGGGATGATGCATCGTCACGATTATGGTCCTGAGGAGAGGCAGCGGATACCCGGGCGGGGCCCGGAGCTGTGACGCGACTGAGGCGCCCGAGTGCAGCTGAGATGCGACCGAGCCCCTCTCATCGGCGCGCTCCCCTCAGCACCTCCTTACACGGGTTCCCACCTCCCAGGCCCACTCAAGCTGGGGCTAGAGAAACTTTTACCTCCAGCTCGCAGCACCCGCACTTCCCCTGGTTCCCGCCGACAGCCGCTCTCTCACCTACCCTAGGGCTGGCGGGAGCAGCATCTCTATGGTTCGACTGGAACTGGAGTGGCTCCTTAGGGGCCTTTGATGCGGCCGCCCCCGGCCCAGGCGCCTCTGGGAATCTGACCTGTGGCGGACACTCTGTCTCTCTACTACTCTCTGGTTTCCCCTCTATGTCCTTGAGTACCCCAGCTCTGAAACCCAAAGCGGAACCATCGAGAATTGCAGGGAAGAATGGCAAGGACTTCGTGGTGGGTGTGGCAGGAAGTAGATGCAGCGCTCGGGGGCGGGCCTAGCAGCGCTACCTCTCAGTAAGCCTGGTGAAACCATCGAGTCTGAGGGCCAGAGAGTCATGGAGGTAAGGGGGCGGGGTGACATATTCTCCGGACCACGTTCCGGAAAGCGCGAGCTGGGTTGTATAGGGTGTTCCAGAGTCAGCTGCTGTGTGCCAGGGTCGGGAGTCCTGGGCTAGGAGATCTTTGTCAGTGGATCTCCATGCAAAGGTGCTTTGGAATTCTGGATCTCAGCTCCGAGCCTTAGCGGAGGTCACAGCTTTCAATTCACCAGTGGCTCGGCGTACCGGGTTGAGGACAAAGTGGCGGTGGAGGAGTGTTGCAGGAGAGGTGTGCTGGAAATAATTTGCCTTTTTTTCTCCTTGGGCATTGTCTTAGTAAGGCTTACTCACATCTTATTGGGTTGAATTTGAAAAGGCTCCGTGGAAGAAGTAGCCTGTAAGATCTCAATTAAAAAGGATGCCTGGAATAAAGAAAGGGTCTTTCGGTACCAACAACTGAATGAGCCAGCGGTAGTGTACGCAGGGTCCATCCCTGCGTATCCGGCTGTGGTATTTGAACCTAATGGGAGCAAGTCACTAGGGGTGCTGGAGTACAAGTGACAGAATTGTAGCATGTCTGGGTTTGGTGGGTTTGGATGATGCAGGTGCTGAAGGTCTATTTAACTATCAACTCAAGAACCAAAATAACTTGCATGAAATAGTTTAGGTGAGAAGTAATAAAAGTCTGTACAGGACATTAGGAATAGGGCATAAGGGAGATACTATTTGAAAGACATTTCTGATGGTAAGGCATGTGGTCATTGACAGATCAATGGAAAGATCATCTTTGCTGATTCCATTCAGTCTCCTCCTGTCACAGCTCTTGGCAGGGACCAAAATCTTGCCTTTCTAGTATCCTGGTGTGGAGCTGGTTACATTGCTTTTGGGAGTTAAGAAATTCTCAAAAATGGTCTTCTGGCAAAAGGGCTAACTGAAGAGCAAAATGAATTGAAGAGCCTGGGGTGTTTGCAGTAGCATTCCAACACCATTCCTACTCCACAAAAGAGTACTGAAACACAGTCCTGCTGACCTGTCCGTCATGCTTCTGTGGGAGGGAGTGGAGGAAGTTTGATTGGTCTAGTTTCTAAACCAGTCTTATGCTTTCTTCCAGTTCTGCTGCTCTCCGTCCCTAGGTTTTGACAGTGCCTCGGAGCCTGTAAGCATCTGTGTTTTTTCCTTTCAAGATGCCATTTACAGACTTTGTTCTGGCCCTCAAAGACAATCCCTACTTTGGGGCTGGATTTGGGCTGGTAGGTGTGGGTACAGCTTTGGCTATGGCCCGGAAAGGAGCCCAATTGGGTCTAGTGGCATTCCGGCGCCATTACATGATCACACTGGAAGTTCCTGCTAGAGACAGAAGCTATGCCTGGTTGCTTAGCTGGCTTACCCGACACAGCACCCGCACTCAGCACCTCAGTGTTGAGACCTCATACCTTCAGCATGAAAGTGGCCGAATCTCCACCAAGTTTGAATTTATCCCCAGCCCTGGAAACCACTTCATTTGGTAAGATTGAAAGCTAAGAAGGGCTCTGAGGAGAGGGCAGATCAATGGAGGGAATTGGGTCACTTTGACAATTCTATTCAGGTATCAGGGAAAATGGATCCGGGTAGAACGAAATCGTGACATGCAGATGGTAGACTTGCAAACGGGGACTCCTTGGGAATCTGTCACCTTCACAGCCCTGGGCACTGACCGAAAGGTTTTCTTCAACATCCTGGAGGAAGGTATGAGACAGGCAGGCTATCAGGAATGGGGAAGTGGGGCATCTGCTGCGTGGAGGGGAGGAATAAGGTTCCGAGTCCTCGGGAGAAGAGGACCAGGTCAGAGCTCTACCTAACTGAAGAGTCAGCTGTGATCAAGAGACCTACTATCTTACTTCCTTGCTCCCAGCTCGAGCGCTGGCCCTGCAGCAGGAAGAAGGGAAGACTGTGATGTACACAGCTGTGGGTTCTGAATGGCGTACCTTCGGTTATCCACGTCGACGTCGACCACTGGATTCTGTAATCCTACAGCAGGGTCTGGCTGACCGAATTGTCAAAGATATCCGGGAATTTATTGATAACCCCAAGTGGTATATTGACAGAGGTAAGAAGCAGCTGGAATCTAGGCAATTCTGTAGTCAGATGAAATTACAGAAAATTCTAGCTCAGGTGAAAGGAAAAAAAAGCCTGTCTGTGAGGTCATCTTTTTATGATACTAGGACTGCATATAGGGAACAGAGCTGAGGGTAAATGTGGACACCTGGGCCAGAGTACATGATTCACTTTAGGTCTTGTTTATCCTGGTTATATCCCTAGGCATTCCCTACAGACGTGGCTACCTTCTTTATGGCCCCCCTGGTTGTGGAAAGAGCAGTTTTATGTGAGTAGTCAAATTTTCTTGACTCTGAGAAAGAGCCTTTGCAGAGAAACTGGGCTGAAAGCGTTAGAAGAGAAAGGAATCTGGGAACCAAGAGTCAGGGTAAACATAAGAGCCATAGATATACATCAAGTGGGTGGTATAGGAAACGTAGGCCTTTGTGGCCCACCTCCTAGGGCTCCCAGAATCTTCAGGTTGCCTAGGACCTCCTTCCATGTCACTGTCCACAGAACAGCCCTGGCTGGCGAACTGGAACACAGCATCTGCCTGCTCAGCCTCACAGACTCTAGCCTCTCAGATGACCGGCTCAACCATCTTCTGAGCGTAGCACCACAGCAGAGCTTGGTGCTCCTAGAAGATGTGGATGCTGCTTTTCTCAGTAGAGACTTGGCTGTGGAGAGTAAGTGAGGACGCTGGGGATGGGGAGTCTTTTGTTTTTAGTTTAGTGTGCATGTGTGTGCAGGCACACATGTGTGCAGAGAACGTTTTAAAGTCAGTTCTCACCTTGCACTCTTTCTCTTGTTGCTGTACTCCTGTCTCTGCCTTCAACATGCTTTACTATTTAGATATGTGCCACCAGAAGCCACTGCATCTAGCTTTTTACTTGGGATTCTGAAATCAAACTTACGTCTTCAGGCTTGTGTAGTTGTTTGTTTGAACCCCACAGAGCTATTTTCCTAACCCAGTGAAGTAGTTATTTAAGACACTGAGGGTCAGAAGTAAACGAGGAACATTTTTGGAGGCTTAAGTCAGCAACAAGAGGCACTGATAAATAGGCACTGAAGGGGGATTTGGGGCACTATTTTAACTAAGACATGACTCTTACATTCCTGTCATCCTCTAGACCCTATAAAGTACCAAGGACTAGGTCGCCTCACCTTCAGTGGACTGCTTAATGCTTTGGATGGTGTAGCCTCCACCGAGGCACGAATTGTGTTCATGACCACCAACTACATTGACAGGTAAGGAGACAGGAAGGCAAAACTCCACTCATACACCTTGAGAGAGTTGGGGGGTTGAAGAGACTGTCTCAGGAGCTAGCAGGATGCTAGCTGTGACTCTGCTTTTCCCCTTAGGCTGGATCCTGCCCTAATACGTCCTGGGCGAGTAGATCTGAAGGAGTACGTGGGCTACTGCTCACACTGGCAGCTGACCCAGATGTTCCAGAGGTTCTATCCAGGGCAAGCGCCTTCTTTGGCTGAGAACTTTGCTGAACATGTCCTTAAAGCTACATCCCAGATTAGTCCTGCCCAGGTACAAGGCTACTTCATGCTGTATAAAAATGACCCCATGGGGGCTCTTCACAATATTGAAAATCTGAGGTGACCCACCAGGCCACGATCTGCTCTCAGAAAATCCATAAGCACCTGTCACACTAATCTGGTTTGTGACTTTCCTCCCTCTGTTGCTGTGCTTGTACTTGAGAATAAAAGGAGTTGCCATAGCAGGTGCCTACAAGATCTACATCTACAAATGCCCAATGGGGCCATAGCCTGAGCAAGGGAAAAGAGAATGAGTGTTAGTGGGAAAAATATATGCAATCATGAAAGGCCACCCATATAAGATACATTGTTGCCTAAGTTGTAACACACTCCCCACCCCCCAATTTGTTTTGTTTTTGAGACAAGGTTCTCTGTATAGCCCTGGTTGTTATGGAACTTGCTATATAAACCAGGCTGAAGATCTGCCTGCTTCTGCCTCCTGAATGCTGGGATTAAAGGCATGTACGTGGTACACACTTTTAATTCTAAGCTAAGGTAGTAAGAGTGTAAAATCTCCTCTTTCTCTGCCATCTTCCTCTATCTCTCTTCCCCACCTTTGCCCTTTGCCCTGAACAAGCCCCCCACCCCCTTGAGGGGGGGAGGAAGAGTGTTAAAATCTTAAGATCAGGGCTGGAGAGATGACTCAGCAATTAAGATCACTGACTGCTCTTCCAGAGGTCCTGAGTTCAATTCCCAGCAATCACATGGTGGTTCACAACCACCTGTAACAGGATCCAATGCCCTCTTCTGATGTGTCTAAAGACAGCGATGGTGTACTCATATACATAAAATAAGTAATTCTTAGAAAAAATCCTAAGACCAACCTGAACACTACAGCGAAGCTTCCCCCTCTCCCCCATAAAACAACAAGAGAGCTTGGGATGTGGCTCAGGTGGTAGAATGCTTGCCTAGCATGTACAAACTGGCCATGATGGCAATGGGCTGGAATCCTAGCACTCAGGGTAGGGACAGAAAGACCTGGAATTCTTCAGCTATATAAAGCTTGAGGCTAGTCTGGGCTACATGGTACCCTATCTCGAAACAACCAACTAGTCAGCTGGACAGCACATGTGTGCAAATGTGGCTATGGATGAATGGAGTTATATGCTATGGTACTTTCTAAGCATTCTGCACAGATGTTCACCTCCTGAGAACTGACCACACTGGCAGGGAAGAAGACCCTTTTTACCCCAGTGCCTTTGGTGAACAGACTTACAAGAAAGGTGGGAGTCCCTTACCATAAAGAGTCATACCACATAAGCTAGATGCTGTTAAGCAAAGGTCAAATCTCTTTATTGCCTCCCTCCCACCCCAATTCCCTGTCCCCCAACAGTACTGCTAGGAACCTTCCTCAGATTCCAAGCCCAGGGGCTCCCTGCGAGTACCAGACCGGTATGTTCCCTGGCCCCGAGGTAGATGGGGATAGGAAGAACCCGGTGTACGGTTTTTAGAGCGTTCCCAGCGAGCACAGTCCCGAGTCCTGCGAGCTGAGGGGCCCTGCCAGCTACCAGGCCCCTTCTCCTGAGGATGACCTGTGTGCCCTTTGTTACGGGGTTCTGCCTTTAAGTCCATAGTCTCCTTGAGAGGCTTCTCAGGAGGTGGCAGTTCGTGGATTTCACTGGTACCTTTTGGGGCACAGCACTCCCCTCCTTTTGGGTGCCTCCGATCATACTGTCGCCAGGAGCCACGACCAGGTCGTGGAGGATCTAGCACGGATTTCTGAGTCTCACCCGGCCTCTGTTGATTTGGCCCAGCCCCCGAAGTCTTCTCATATACATACTGGGTCGCCGTGGGTAGAGGAGTTGGCAGAGTTGATTGGACAGCTAGGGAAGTAGATTGTTCTGCAGAAAGGGCATTAGGAGGTTGGGGTCCTCTGGAGACATCTACAACTGACTCAGGTTCAAGAGTAGCAGGAGGCTGGAGAGAAGAGAAGAGGAGGTGATGCATCAAGGGGGACCCCTCTCCACTATCAGCAACCATGATCAACCTACAATCTCGATAGCAGAAGGAAGCATACCCTAGGGCCATGGCATTCATAAGAATGCTGGAGGCATTTGAAGCTAAAAGGGGAACCTTCCCTTTCCTTACCTGCTGAAGGCTAATGAAGTATCGGTTCCGTTCAGCCTCAAGGTCGATGATGCCTCCCTTTTCCTGCTGCCTCTGATACAGCCGTTTGAGCTCTTCCTGTTGGCGCAAGCTCTCTGCACTGGGTTGGTACGGCTCCTTGGAGGAAAGGAAGCAGAATGGCAAACAGACAGATGACTGAACCCCGTAACTCTTCTAGGATTGTCCTAGGGAGCTGCACAAGTTCCTGGGTATTCTGTTTTGTTTTAGACAAGAATTTCATATAGCCCAGAATGGTCTCAAACTCACCATATGGCCAAGCGTGACCTTGATCTGTTTATCCTTCCCGAGTGCCAAGATTATGTAAGTGTACCACCATACCAGTGTTTTTAATGCAGTGCTGGGGATCAAACCTAGGGCTTTGTGGGTGCTAGGCAAGTGCATCACCAAATGAGCCACATTCCCAATATTGAGTTCTTGGTTTTGTTCCTCAGAGTTGGGCTTCTGAAGCCTTAGGCTCCTGGTGGGGGCTGTGGCTTTGCAGAATAGGCTTAAGCAAGTCAAACCCAACTCTAGAGAAGTCAGCAGAGACAAAAAGCCATTTCTCTCTCCTTAGAGAATGACTGGCTGCCGGGCAGTGGTGGCGCATGCCTTTAATCCCAGCACTTGGGAGGCAGAGGCAGGCGGATTTCTGAGTTCTAGGCCAGCCTGGTTTACAGAGTGAGTTCCAGGACAGCCCGGGCTATAAGAAAAACCCTGTCTCGAAAAAACCAAAAAAGAAAAAAGAAAAAGAGAGAGAGAGAGAGAGAGAGAGAGAGAGAATGAGAGAGAGAATATGACTGGCTTAGAGCAGAAGGAAATCCCTTACCATGGGTTGTTGGGGTTCAGGGGCTGCTTTTAGCGAGGCAAGATCATATACAAGGGGCTCCCTGCACACAGGACACTGCACACCGACTGCCTTCTAAAACAAGAGGAAAAATCACATCCTGCTCCCTTGTCAGCCCCCAGTCTTTGGAGGGCTGGGATCAAAGGGCAGAAGCGTTAGCTGCTCAGCAATGAGGTAGAAGAGAGGAGGAAAGGGCTGCCTAAGGAGAGGTCTGGAAATGCTGCCAAGCTGCATGCACTATGTCAGTATACACTGGATGCCTTTCTTTCTGAACAAGGGTAAGAACTAATCTCAAAAGTATCTAAAACTAAAAAGATGAAAGGCCATTGGAATGGAGGGATGGAGATGGAGATGAAAGTCTACGGGTACCAGATCAGACAGTGGGTCTGGCGATGTCTACCTGCTTGATAACAACATGCTGTCGCTCCTGCTCCTGTTCCTGTGTATTCAGCTCTTGCTCCATGTGCTGGATGTACCTGGCAAGGCAATGGCAGTGAAAGTAGTGGTAACACGGTGTTTTGGTAAAGGCCTCCTTCTCCTGTAGGAAGACAGACGCACGGTCCTGCATTAGTGTCCACTCACTAGCCCTTCCCTGTCTGCTCAAACTCATCCCAGATCCCAGCTGAGAAACCCACCTGGAACCCATAGAGGCAGATGACACACTGACCATGGGGAATGTTGTTATCTGTGAGAATCTCCTTCCCTTTCTGAAAGGAGAGAAGATGTTGCTGAAACATGGAGGCAGGAGACTATGAACACATCCCAAATACTTCTTCCAGGACTAGCTGGTTGGATGTGACATCCACCAAGCCTAATTTATTACCTATTGTTTATACATTCCTATCCTGGTAATGTTTTACTTGCAAGGATCCCTCTCTGCACCTCCTCATTTGGTCTTCCTAGTTTCAAAATCTAAGTCAATTACTTCTCTTGCTAAGTCACATTCAATATACTTAGAGATAAAAACAATATATCTTAGAGAGAAAAAAATACCCAAAACTCATCGTCACTGACACATGGCATGGTAGCTTCAGTTGCAGCATCCAGGAAGCTGAGGTAGGAGGATTGCTTTGAGTTTGAGGCCAGCCTGGACTACACAGTAAGACTGTCTCAAATCTAAACAAACACACCTCATTTTCATTTTTGAGATGCCTCTTTTGTTTGAACCAGGAGTCATGCTTTGTTGTCTCGGCCCAAGTTCTTGGGCTCAAGAGATCCCTTTCCTTCAGATTTTCCTGTGCTAGACTTATCAGCACACGTTACTGAGCTGGGCCTCGGAGGCCTTTCTTAACATTCCTCAAGTAAAATTCCCCCATGGGGCAATGCATTTTTTCAAATAGACAAATGGACCGCAATCAAAGGCATCAAGCTGCTCTATGAGATGTTTATTTGCACAGCTGACACTATGGGTTTCAGAAGCTGCACTGGGGTCTGACCCAGGATGGCTACAGTGTTCTACATGCCCGCTCACTGACTCTCCACTACCCACCTTCACCCCAAGTAGGAAACAAGGGTGATCTTGCTTGTGCATTTTTAACCTCAAACAAGAAAGTTACCTCTGTATTTTGTTACTCTGCCTTTGTGTCATGTGACTTGTTTACTTAACTAGAAAGAATATACGATTTTCTTTCTCTTTTCTAAAGACAGAGCCTGATGTAGCCCAAGCCATCCTTGAACTTACTATGTAGCTAAAGGTGCTTTGAACTTATGGATTCTCTTGCTTCCACCTCGCAAGTGCTAGGATCACAAGTGTGCACCACTATGCCTTGGCTTGTAATACCAACTACCTGGGAGACAGGGACAGGATGTCACAAGTTCGAGGCCTGCTTGACCACTTTGTGACTCATTCTCGGAATTAAAAAGTTTTAAAATGTTATGGATATAGCTCAGTAGTAGAGCACTTGTCTAATATGTGTAAAGCCTTAGGTTTGAACCTCAGTACAGAAAAAAGAAAAAGTACTGAAATTAAAGCAGAGAAAATGCAGGGGTTGGGGTCACACACCTTTAATCCCAGCAGTTGGGAGACAGAGGCAGATGGCTCCCTCTTTAAGGCCAGAGCTACATAGTGAGAACCTGCCTTGGTTAACTAGAATCATCTGAGAAGAACCAAAACTGAGAAAATACCTCCATAAAAATGCCCTGTAGGCCGGGCGGTGGTGGCGCACGCCTTTAATCCCAGCACTTGGGAGGCAGAGGCAGGCGGATTTCTGAGTTCGAGGCCAGCCTGGTCTACAGAGTGAGTCCCAGGACAGCCAGGGCTATACAGAGAAACCCTGTCTCGAAAAACCAAAAAAAAAAAAAAAAAAAAAAAAAAAATGCCCTGTAGGCAAGCCATTGCCTATGTCAAATGCCTAGCAAAATGTAAGGCATTTTCTTAATGACTGAGGGAGGAGGACTCAGCCATTGTGGACGGGCCACCCCTTGGGTTGGTGGTCCTGGGAGCCATAAGAAAGCAGGTTGTACAAATCAGGAGGAACAAGCCTGTAAGTAGTACCCCTTATGGCTTCTTCCTGCCTCCAGGTTCCTGCCTTGAGTTACTGCTCTGACTTCCCTCAGTCATGGAATGTTCTTGGAAGTGTAAGATGAAATGAATGCTTTCTCCCCTAAGTTACTTTTGATCATGGTGGGGTTTTTTTTTTGGTTTTTGTTTTTTTTTTAAAGATTTACTTTATTTATGAGTAAACTGTAACTGTCTTCAGACACACCAGAAGAGGGCATCAGATCCCATTACAGATGGTTGTAAGAAATTGCTGGGAACTGAACTCAGGACCTCGGGAAGAGCAGCTAGTGCTCTTAACCACTGAACCATCTCTCCACCCCTGATCATGTGTTCTTATCATAGCAATAGAAACCCTAACTAAGATCAAAAATAAATAAACAACAGAAAGAGAAAGAAAAGAACAACAAAATAGATAAAATAAAACAAATGAACACCAAAAACCCCACAATAAAATCAAAGAGGAAAAGTACTTTTTCATCAAGATACTTAAAACTGACAACCTCAGGAGAGTTATTCAACTACACTTTTTTTTTTTTTTTTGAGACATGGGAGTTACCGTCTAGACTAATTGAGGCCTTATGCAAACAAAGACTAAATGTACTGGCTGCAGATATGTTGCCTGAAAGGAAGGACATTTTACCAGACCATAATACTTTACCTCAATGAGTTCATAGAGCATGGCAGTGCCTAGTCCTTCCTTGGCCACATGGCCCAGTGCCTGTGAGATCCTGGAAAAAAAACCGGAGAAGCCCATAATTAAAGCAACCCCCTTCCATCCACAGGCAGAGCTGAATTTTGAATTTTCCCTGCTCCAATTAGCCTTACTTACTTGTGGATCTGCTCATCTGAAAGTCCTCGAGGGTTACGGATGGAGATCTGTGGCACCTCGTGGGGATACTGATGCAGAAAAGCAACAGATAGTCATTAAAGTGATCACCTCGAGGGACTCTCCCCTTCCCTCCCTTTACTGCTGTGCAGAAGCAGCCTCACCTGTACTGGGATCCGGAGAACCAGAGTAAAGCAGACAAACTGCGAATCTTGGACCTCTGCGGTGGCAGGGTGCAGAGTGATAAAGATCTCCCATGGTGATCTGCAGGTGGATGAAGTGAAGACGCAGGGTGTGACTAGGCAGGGGCTTGAAAGCTAGGGAGGAGGGGGTGAGAGAGTAAAGCAGGTAGAGGAATGCACATTGGACTTGTTTCTCTGTGGGGGGGATGAGAGGGAGGATTAAAGGAATAGCAGATAAACTTCACCTCTGTGAGGGGAGGCTCAAAGTACCCTAAGTTCAGATTCTGTGCAGAATTCTCTCACGACTGAGACCCCTGCCCTCCCCTAGCTGAATACGTACCTGCCATTCCCTTTCATCACCTGTAGCTCATCCAGATAGATAGACTCTAATACTTCAACTTCAGAGGGAAGGACCCTGGAGAATAAGGGGGAGACTGAGTAACCATTACAGCTCTCCCTGCTGAAGCTGCCAAGGCTGATGAAGACTCACTTTTAAAAAAATATGCCTGAATACACTGGCCAAATTATTCTTTAAAATCAGGAAATGTTTCTTCAAGTTGTCAACTAGCCAGGTAGAAAGCATGGAAATTAAATTTTTAGAGATCACACTGCCAACTTGAGAAAACACATTCCCAGAGAGTTACAACTAACCAAACCTTTACCTAAGAGGATTGGGATCAATCAGAGCCAGGTCCTGGCTCCCTGCTTAAATTTCTACAGCATAAGTTATCCTTTAGTGGGTTTCCCTCTGACTTACATATATGACATCCATTCATTACTAACAAGGTTATCAATACTACTCTTGCCTACCTAGACTACTGTTTAGCACAGATCCCTGTGTTCTGGGTACTGCCAATAACCTTGCCAGCACCAGTCGCTCTAAGCATCCTCAAAGGACATATCAGGTTGAACAGGTCTAGGTAAAATAAAAGCTATATTGCATTAGAAGAGTCATAGGTCTTGTAGGTAATAGTAGAGCAGAAACTACTTACCAAGCTATGTGGTCAGGTTACTTATTTTTAGAAGCCTGAGTTACACTGTCTACCACCTAGTGAAAATAGAGCATACTCACTAGGGCTACTATGAGAGAGAGAAATGATTTGTTTAAAGTGCACAAATGTCTGAGACATAGTATCTAAGTGATCTTCCCCCCCCTTTAAAAGGAAACGGAGAAGGGCACAGTCTGAGGACACTGAGTGCACACATAACCCTGGATGTGTAGTTAATTCTGATCATCATGTCTAAGACAGGGTTCATGGTCCTGATATAAACCAAAGGGCTCACATTTAAACATAGAAAAAACAGTTGTAATGACATCAAAGAAGAGTGATTGTCCACAGCCCTACCCAGGTGATATGAAACCTGTATCCGTTCTCTCATACATTTCCTCTCCATCGAGAGAGTGCACACCCCAGCACCACTTCTATCAGTGATGGTTAGTATTACCATTCTTCTTAAGCCTTAGGCAGAAACCTTAAAATATAAAGCTTATTATTTTACAAATAACAATAATAATAAAAAAAGACATTTTGGCTGCTATAGACTACTACAGCCACCGCTACCCTGTTATGGCTCAGGTGTCCCTTCATAATCTTAGAAGTCCCTCCCGACAGTGAAAAGCACTAGTCTGGCTGGGCTCCCTAAACCAATGTAACACTGAGGTGCAGCCTCAGTTAAGACTTCCTTTAGTACTTTGGTCACCTGAGGTCACCTGAGCCTTGGATGTAAGATACAGACTGGGAGTAAATAAGGTCATAGGTTACAGGTGGGGTGGGGTGGGGGTCCGCAGTAGGCTGTCCTAATAATAACAATATAAGGCCTTAACCCAGACAGATGTCCTTTGGGTTTACCTAGCCTCTTGAGGTCTTATATTTCAGCAATTAATGAAAAGCAAGCAGGCTTATGGATATTACAAATCCACCGTGATCCTCCCAACTACTCTATGAGGTAATGCCACACCCACTTTTTTTTTTTTTTAATAGCTGACACTGACTCGCAGGGAGCTAGCTGGTTTGGTCAGCATCACATCAAGCTAATTAAATATGAAGTGAGCACATTTTTATCTTATGTCCAAAACCCAAAGCCCTTAAAGGCTTTTGGTTTATTAAGAATGTTCGAGAGAGTAGGAGGGCTTATGAAGGGAATAAGGCTTTTCTGACAATAGTTATTATGCTGTCGGGGATATGGGAAGATTGAAAAACGCGTAGGCAGACATGGACTGAACCAAGGGGCAGGATCCTAGGGGCACGAGGAGGGCGTCTGTTCCGAGACGTGGGAGGTGTGATGAGCAGCCATCCTCCAGGGCCCAGAAAACCCCATCAGGGAGAAGTGGGAAGGGGTAGGTCCATAGGAGGGGGCAATGGGGTCGATAAGGTGTGGGCCCTGCTGGCAGGGCCGCCGTAGACCCAGTCCCTTCTCAGATCAGCGTCCCTCCCCCCTCCTTTCCCGGTCCAGTAGCTCGCCTACGAAAGGATGTCATGGTCTCTTCCATCCCTCCCGCCTTGATCCACCCTTTATGCCCGTGATTCGGACGGTCCGAAGCTGTTGCTAGTTCCCAGCACCAGATCCAGGCAGCCAGCCAAAACCTATGACCCAAAGTTACCAGTCCTCTTCCCCGGCAGCTGTCGACGCAGACGCCGCCATGTCTTCTCCGGCTCTTGGCCGGAACCGGAAACACCTTTTGGGAAGTTAGAGGCGGAAAACTAGGGCGGGGCGGTGTAAAAGAAAGCTGGCGCCGTTTCTAGGCAACTGAAGACTCTAGATCCTTTGTGGGGCCTGCTAGCCAAGCGACAGAAGTGCCCTAGAAAGTGCCAATGGGCAGTTCGCATCTGTCACACACCTCTGAGAGCTTTGTCCTTTAAACTTCTGGCCAGTTCCAGGGAGTAAAACTGGTAAGAGTGTGGGAAACTAACGAGAGCAGCAGTGAGGAATGGAGAAAAGTAACGCAGGCAGCTGGGAGGGACCCAGCTAGAGGCCCCCGGCCGCCAGCCCTCAGCCTGGAAATCTTGACGCGTCTAGGCTGGAGGCAAATTAGGGGACCTCGACTCGGGACCAGAGTGGTGGTGCTGGGCAAGCTGAGGGGGTCAGGAACTTGGGAGAGTATAGAAGGAGCATGTGATCACCACTGGTGGAGAGGGGAAAGGGGATACCAGCGTGCTATGGGCACCTAGCCTGAGTGAGGGGGACGAGGGGAGACACTCTAAGATCTGATAATTTTTTCCACCCTGGTCTTATTTTTGAGGGCCTTGTTATTGTGAAAAATAGAAAAAAGCAAGGCTGATAATGTGTCTTTCCCTTATTATGAGCCAGGCCTCCCAGATGTGTGGAACTACCCTCAGATCTATAGCTCTTCGTCACCGTCTTCTTTCTACCTTCTGAGAGACCCTGAAACCCTTGCCATGGAAAAGTACCACGTTTTGGAGATGATTGGAGAAGGCTCTTTTGGGAGAGTGTATAAAGGCCGAAAAAAATACAGTGCTCAGGTAGTGAACAAGGATACCTTTTAAGAGGGATTTGATGACCCGCTTGTCCAGTAGAAACTTGGGACAGAAGAGTTGCACAGTGTGTATTTCTAGACTCTGACTCTGGCATACTTCCTAGGGTACATAGACTCAGGAATTTGATTTCTTGGAGTCAGATCCCAGCCCTAGAATTAGGGATAAACTACCTAACTATCCTATGCTTCAGTTTCCCCAAACTGTACAATGGGGGAAGATTGAGAAGGTCTGAGGATTAAATGTGTTTCACACTTAATCACTTAATACAATGCTTGACACTTACTATATATACTTGGTCTTAGCCAAAAGGCCGAGAAGCGATGCTTGACACCTACTAAATGATGAAAATTATTACTGTCCTTTGTACTACTTAAGAAAAGATAACCCCTTGAAATCTGTTCTTCCATATTTATGTTTTCCTTCTCCTTTCCCTAAATCTTACCTTGAGTCCTTTGCTTACATCAGAAAACCTTTCCCAGAGTCCCATCAAAGGGATCTGTTTGCCAGTAACTGTTTCCCCCTGCTGATGGGTTGACAAAGCCAGAGTAAATCCACAGTGCCCTGGGGGAAAGTATGTCTTCACATTTATACTAAGAGTTGGTCAAGAAGCATAAAGTCTTGAATTGTGGAGCCCTAAGATAAAGCTTGAAATATTTGCAGAGAGAGAGAAAGAGAGAGAGAGAGAGCTCACCAGTGAGTTTTATTGGGGTTACTTAAACGAGTAAGTGAGGGTTTACTTACGGGAGCAGAAATGACTCGCAGATGGCTGTGTCACCAAAGCCCACCCCAGCATGTGTGATAGCTCATGCAAGCTGGACACTTCACACCTACGTTGCCCAGAGGCAGCCTGACAGAACGGGGTGTGTCTCAGGCAGCTCAGCCGGTACAGCAGTTTCTTTGCACTTCTTGATGGTGTAGCTAGGTCCTGACTCTTCACTTTACCGCTGACAGGTGGTAGCCTTGAAGTTCATCCCCAAACTGGGGCGCTCAGAGAAAGAGCTGAGGAATCTGCAACGAGAGATTGAAATCATGCGGGGTCTGTGGCATCCCAACATTGTGCATATGCTTGACAGCTTTGAGACTGACAAAGAGGTATGTCTGCACAGTATTGGGTTGTCTCTCTCCAAGCCCAAGGACTCCAGGCATTTCCCAACCACAGAGTACATGGCTGTTCTGTCAGTGCCACGCTGCCTTCTCCTCACAGGTGGTGGTGGTGACAGACTATGCTGAGGGAGAACTCTTTCAGATTCTGGAAGATGATGGAAAACTTCCTGAAGACCAGGTATGCTTCCTGGCTCAAATGTTCCCACACTTTGAATCTCTGTCTCGGTGAAGATCTAGGATGCAAGTTGAGGTCGTCAAGAGTTTTTATGTATGAGTGTGTGTCTGTCTTTCTTTTTATAGTGTATATCTGAGGGCATATTTGTGTATGTGCACATATGTGTAGGTGCATGTGCTCATACATGGCATGCAGAGGCCAGAGGTTAGGGTTGCTGTCTTCTTCAGTTGCTTTCAATTTTTTGAAAGTGGATCTCTTACTGAGCCTGAAGACTGTTGATAATTGGCTGGAATGTCTGGCTAGCAAACTCTAGGGATTTGTCTATCTTTACCCCCTCCCCAAAACATCAGGACTATAGCTGTGAGACACCAGGCTCAGCTTTTAATGTAAATGCTGAGAACCTGAACTCAAGCCCTCATGCTTGTGCAGTGGGCATTTCACCAGCAGAACAATCTTCTCAGCCCTGACAATTCTTTTTTTTTTAATTTTATTAATTTATGAGTGTTCTGCTGCATGTAATACCTACAGGCCAGTAGAGAGCATCAGATCCATTTATAGATGGCTGTGAGCCACCATTTGGTTGCTGGGAATTGAACTCAGGACCTCTGAAAGAGTGGCCAGTGCTCTTAACCACTGAACCATCTCTCCAGCCCCTGACAAGTCTTCTTAAACATGTTTTTTGATTCTACCTTATTTCATGTGCGTGTGTGTGTGTGTGTGTGTGTGTGTGTTGTATGTGGGGGGAGGAATGTGCCTATACATGCATTCCAGAGCGCACATTAAAAGTACAACTTGTAGGACTCCGAGGCAGTTCTCTCCTTTCACCGTATGGGTCCCAGGGATTGAACTCAGCTCATTAGGTCTAGCATCAAGTGCCTTTACCCAGTGAGCCGTCTCACCAGCCAGTTTTTGAAGACCCCTAAGAAGAGTGCAAGGCTCTAGCTATAGCTACAGGCAATATAGTGTGGGAGTAAACACTGGAGCCACAATATCTGAGTATAAATCTTGACTTTGCCCCTCACTAGCTGGGTCCCCGTGGACAAATTACTCTTAATGTCTTTGGATTTAGTTTCTTCATTAGTAAAATGACAATAATAATATCTACTTTGTAAGGCTATTTGAGGATTAGTGGTTTAATTCATCAAGATGACAAGTAGCTATTATTAATGTTGTGGATATCGGTCATGGTTATTATGCCTTTAAGGAAGAAAGGCTGGTTTTAGAGCAGTAAGAGAAGCTTACCATTAGGTTAGGATTCACCATTAGGCAAAGAGGCTGACAGTAGAGTTTGGTTGCGGAGTGTCCCTATAATCACTCTTGGGGTCTCTTTATACTCTTACAGGTAGATGCCCTCCAACCTCAGAAATCTCATCACTGTTTATAAGTAGTCACCTTAAACTGCGGCTGTGTAGCTCAGTTGGTAGAATATTTTCCCAGCATGCATTAAGCCCTGAGTTGGAGTCCCAGTACACCTAAAACTGGACTTGGTAGCACATACATATAATCTCAGCACTGGTGAGGTAGAGGCAAGGGAATCAGAAGTTCAAGATAATCCTCAGATACATAGCAAGTTCAAGGCCAGCCTGAGGTCTTCCTGGCTTTTTTGCCTTGTTTGAGGGATCCCTTATTTAAAACAGCTAATGTGCACAGATTGTTCCCCATGCCAGGCACCATCTACTTTCCATGCTTTAACGCCATTATCTCTGTACTAGCCCTGGGTGGGATGTGCTGTATTGTTCTCACCGTATAGATGGTGACTCTGGGAAAGCACAGAATCTGTTCATTGTCATGCAGCCAATAAGAGAGATACAATAGACCAATAGATTTTCCTTGAATAAATGAATGAGCAGAGAAAAGGATGAATTAAGAGGAACAAAAAGCAAGGAGGCCATAAGGAACTGTGGGGTTCTAGAAGAGAAGGAAAGAACAGAAAATCAAATTAGCCTCAGCTCCGGAAGGCTTGTCAGCTGGCTCATCCTCTGACCTTTCCTTTCACTTGTCTGACCCCTAGGTTCAGGCCATCGCTGCCCAGTTGGTGTCAGCCCTATACTATCTGCATTCCCACCGCATCCTACACCGAGACATGAAACCTCAGAACATCCTTCTTGCCAAGGGTGGTGGCATCAAACTTTGTGACTTTGGGTAGGGTTTCTGAGCTTCCATCTATGCTTTCCTCTTCAGGGAGTCCTAGACTCCCCACGGGGCTTACGTAAGCCTCGTGTTAGAACCATAGCTGGAGACTGGGACTCTGACTGGGCCTTTGGAACTAAGTTAAGGTACTGTGTCTCTTTTGGTTCAGGTTATCCCATAGCTAACACGTAGTAAATGGCCAGATTTATTTTTTTTTCTTTTCTTTCATTTTTTTTTAAGAACTCATTATGGAACTCACTCTGTAGACCAGCCTAGCCTCAAACTCAGAGATCCACCTGCCTCTGCCTCTCAAGTGCTGGGATTAAAGGCATGCGCCACTACTGCCCAGCTTAATTTTCTTTTTAAAAATACTTTATGACATTTATTTATTTATTATAATATGGAGATGTGGGGACCCATGTGCCATGGCATGCTTGCAGAGGTCACAGCACAACTTGTAGGAGTCAGTTCCCTCCTTCTAACCATGTGGGTCCTAGGGGTGGAACTCAGGTCATCAGGCATGATGGCAGGTACCTTTACCACAGAGCTATCTCATCAGCCCCTGTCCTCAGGTGCAATTTTCCAGCTGTGAGTAGGTCTCGATGACCTTTTTCTTTTGTATTTCCATCCTGTCACCTCTGTAGATTTGCCCGAGCTATGAGCACCAACACCATGGTGCTGACGTCTATCAAAGGCACACCGCTCTATATGTCTCCAGAGCTGGTGGAGGAGCGACCATACGACCACACAGCAGACCTCTGGTCTGTAGGCTGCATCCTGTATGAGCTGGCTGTAGGCACGCCTCCCTTCTACACCACCAGCATCTTTCAACTGGTTAGCCTCATTCTCAAGGACCCTGTGCGCTGGCCCTCCACCATTAGTTCCTCCTTCAAGGTAATGCGACATAAAGGGGGAATGACTTCCATATCAGAAACAGGCTGCCCTCTATCCATACCCCTTGTCCAAAACCTTTTTTCCAAAGTTTGTATAGGTTAAACAGCTTTGCTTTCCTACTGCAGGTGTGTAGTCCCAGGAGGCTCTCTAAGAGTCTGTTCTAAGGTCTACCAGATTTAAGGATGGCTCCTGCAGCCTATGCCGGCAGGCTGTGCTTTACCATAGTAGGAAGTCAATTCAAGCCACCAGGAGAGAAGAACTACTGGGCTGTTACATGCCCCTAGTTCCTCTGATCCCCTATCAGAGACAGTATCAGATGCAATCTAGGTGCTCCCCATGCTGTCTTTAGTGCTCTACAGTGGCTAAAGTGGCTGGCAAGTCGGGGTGGGTAACAAGAAATGGGACCAGGTTGGTGGGGGAGGGAAGAGGAGCTCATCTCATTTCATATCTAGGGCAAGACTGTGGGCCTCATCGGGATTTAAGCACAGGCTTCTCCCAGAATGCAATCTCGTTACAAATTTCCTTTAACTTGTCTATGATGGAAGGAGACGCGTTTTCCCTAACTTAGATAGTTGGGGGTGCTCAAGTAATTTTCAAACAAGTTATATAAAGGAGATTTAAATGAGGGAAGTACACCTAGAACATTCCTTCCTCCTCAGACAGCTTTGCAGGCACCTTCAGGGACAGCTGCAGGTCCCCCAGTCACCACATCTTAGCAGAGTGCTTAGAGCCTATTAGCACCTTCTCTTCTGGTTTGGCTCATTTATTCAGTTTTACTTTTTAAATGATTCTTTCTTAAAAGATTGGCTTTTATTTAAGTGCACACATATGAGTGCAGGTGCCCTCAGAGGCTGTGGGTGTCGGATCTCCTGGAGCTGAAGTGACAGGCAGTGTGAGCTGTTTGGTGTGGGCACTGGGAACCAATCTCCCATCCTCTGGAAGAAGGGCAGTGAGTGCTCTCAAGCACTGAGCCATCTCTCCAGCTCCTACCTTCTGTTCTTGATTCAGATCTAATTAAGGGTTTTCTCCTAACAGATATACTTTTTCTGTCCCTCAGGTCTGAAAATTCACTGAAAGATTTTTGTGTTTGTTCCCAAATATGTCCTTGAAGCATTGCTTGTTTGTGTTTGTGTATGTGCTTAAGCATACATACGTGCATCTGTTCATACCCATCCACAGACCTTCCGTGACTATGGATGTCTGCTTTCTGAATCTGACTGTGCAAGTGCCATCCTCTCTTCCAGATTTTTCTCTCTGCTCCCCAGAGTTGGTGCCAGATTTGTTTTTACTTGTGGATTATGGAATGTCTGTGAATAACAGTCATGGATCCCTAGGAGATGAAGGCCGTGGCCTGCCTGGGATCCTAAGGGAAGTGTTGTTAAGGTTGTGTTTGAGCTGTGTTAAGGACAGATGCACAGTCTGTGTTAAGAACAGATGCACAGTCGGCTCCTCCATACTGCTGAGAGGTTAGGGAGAACCTGGAGGGAAGGACTGGTAAAGTTTGATTTCTCTCCACAGAACTTCTTGCAGGGGCTGCTCACCAAGGACCCTCGGCAGCGTCTGTCCTGGCCAGACCTCCTACATCACCCCTTTATTGCTGGCCGTGTCACCAGTGAGTCATCAGGGTTCCCAGGGCTCTGGCCTGGCTTCTTCCCTCCCTGCTGTCTGGATGTCACACCCCTTCCTCTTCCAACTTGGACTTTTTCCTCCTTAAGGCTTTACCACTCCTGCTTTTTGCTTGTGAAAACGGGCTCTTCCCACAAAGGCCTAGAGACACTGATGTCCCTTGCCAAGTAGATTTGATGGCTGCAGCCCTAGAGCAATCATGTCTTCTCTTTCCTCTATACAGTAATAACTGAACCAGCAGGCTCTGATTTGGGCACCCCATTTACTACTCGCCTACCCCCAGAACTTCAGGTTCTAAAGGATGAGCAGGCTCATCGGCTGGCACCCAAGGGTAACCAGTCTCGTATCCTGCGCCAGGCCTGTAAACGCATGGCTGAAGAAGCCAAGCAGAAGGTGTGTGGGTCCAAGGAAAATATATAACATGGGCAGGCTAGTGGCTGGGGAGGGGGGCTGGAGAAAGATGCAACTTTTAGGGAATTAGCAAAAAGATACAAAGAGTACAAATAGTTCTCTACCCACCTGCCATAGGAAGACCAGAATGCAGGATCCACCCTTGAACAAGAAGATAGGCTCTGCAAGGTGGCACCCAGCACAGCCCCTGTGCCTGGACTAAAGGCCACTCCTCAAGAATCAAGCCTCTTGGCTGGTATATTGGCTTCAGAAATGAAGAACAACTGGGAAGATTGGGGGGCTGGAGAAGCACCCCCTACACCTCGGTGAGAAGGGTAAAGCAGCTTGTGCGTGCATGTGTGGGATTTCAGCAGAACTCTGGCTACATGCATAGTAAGCGTGAAGTGACTCTGTCACTAGCCATGGCCTAAATATAGACAGGGCTCTGGGAGTCTGAGTCCTAAGTTCTTAGGTTCTAATTCTAATTCTTTTTTTTTTTTTTTTTTTTTTTTTGGTTTTTCGAGACAGGGTTTCTCTGTGTAGCCCTGGCTGTCCTGGAACTCACTCTGTAGACCAGGCTAGCCTCGAACTCTCAAACTCAGAAATCCGCCTGCCTCTGCCTCTCAGGTGCTGGGATTAAAGGCGTGTGCCACCACTGCCCGGCTGGTTCTAATTCTTTTTGGTTTAGTTTTTTCTTTTAGTTTTATTTTGTGTGTATGGGTGTTTTGCTTGCGTGTATGTCTGTATATCACATTTACAGTGCTTTTAGAGGCCCAAATAGGACATTAGATCCCCTGGGACTGTAGTTAGATGGTTGTGAGCTACCGTGTAGGTTCTGAGAATCCAGTTGGACAATCTGGAAGAGCAGCCAGTGCTCTTAACCACTGAGCCATCTCTCCAGCCCCTCTAATTATTTCTTGATTCAGGAAACTTGAAGATTTTGTCTCTATGTCTCAGTTGTATTTTAAAGGACAAGGATTATTTCCATCCAAAAGGGAAGATTGTTCGAATGGAAAGTCATAGAATAAAAACCAAATTTACTGAACAGTAGATCAGACTGGGAGGACAGTCAAGAATCTGTGTGTGGATGATAACACGTACTGTACTGACCACATCCCATAACCCTCCAAGAAAACACCCTTTATCCACTGTGTGACTGGTTCCTTCAGGCCCTTTCCTGAGCCTGGAGGGAGGTACAAAGCAGTGACCCCTAAGCCTCACAGGTCCGGAAGACATCTTACTCCCAGGCTTGTTTTGGCAGGGAAAACCACATCATCTTGGAGTGTGAACAAGCCTTCCCAGAGCTGAGGCCAGAGACAATGGGTCGGCGGAGTACTGATGCAGTGGATCCTGAAAATGAGGTGGGGCATTAGGTCTAGATCTAGAACAATATGAGCTGTAAGTATAAGCTCCCTTAGTGTTAAAGATAGCCTTGTTAATATATTATGTGAGCATGTAATTCTCAGAAATTAGAATGCACAGATAAAGTCAGAGGTTCTAAGGTAGATGTTATGTTAGCACATTCTCTACAGTTCCAGGTTTTTTTGGGGAGGATGAAAGAAGAGAATCTCCTGAGCCTAGGAATATCCAGCTAGCCTGGGCTACATAATAAAACCTTATCTTAAAAAACAAAACAAAACAAATAAGAATGAAGATCTCTGTTGAAGCATACCACACTTCCAAAGATGGCTCCCATTACTAATCTGTCTCCTTTCAAGCTTCAAGCTTACCGTCACACACATGTACACACATGTACATGTATGTACATATGCAGTTTGGCTGTCTGTACATTATCCTGTGTATGTTGCCTACATTGTGCCTCTTTTACTATATGATCCATTTTAGGCATTGATTCTACATCATAGTACATATTTCTTCTTCAATCTTTTGTGTCTATTGTAGAGTTCTAATTTTTATATTTTGAAATAATTTCAACTTGTATCATAGGGCTGGAGAGATGGCTCAGTGGTTAAGAGCATTTGTTCTTGCAGAAGCCCCTGGTTCAATTCCTACTACCCATGTGGTGGCTGGCTCACAACCGTCCACAATTCCAGTTCTAAGAAATCCAATACCTTCTCTGACCTCCTCAGGCGTCAGGCATGTATATGGTGTATAGACTTACATGCAAGCAAATACTCACATTAAAAGATAATAACAATAATTATGAGACTATATAGAATTCCTTTTTTTAAAAAAGATTTGTTTATTTATTTTTTTATTTATATGAGTACACTGCAGCTGTCTTTAGACACATGCTAGAAGAGTGCATTGAATCACATTACAGATAGTTGTGAGCCACCATGTGGTTGCTGGGAATTGAACTCAGGGACCTCTGGAAGAGCAGTCAGTGCTCTTAACCACTGAACCATCTCTCCAGCCCTAGAATTCCTTTATATCCTTACCCTTATCTCTGTCTATTTTGTCCTGCCAAAACAGAATACCAGAAACTGGGTAATTCATAATGAACAGAAATTTATTTCTCAAAGTTCTGAGGCAGTCTGAAATGAACATGTTGGCAGGCTCATTCTCTATGCTTCTAAGATGCCTTCGGTGCCACATCCTTTGTAGGAGAATAATGCTAGTTTCCATGGTGCAGAACATCAAAAGAGATAGGTTCTCACTATGTAGCCCAGGCTGGCCTCGCATTTAGAGTCCTCTTATTTCAGTCTTTAGAATGCTGGGTTTATAGGTGTGAGCCCCCAGGCCCAGCTCTAGAAACAATTTTTAAAAATTTGTTATGGTATTTTATGTCCATGTTTTGCCTGCATGAGATGGTTCAGTGGTTAAGAGCACTGACTGCTCTTCCAGAGGTCCCTGAGTTCAATTCCCAGCAACCACATGGTGGCTCACAACTATCTGTAATGTGATTCAATGCACTCTTCTAGCATGTGTCTAAAGACAGCTGCAGTGTACTCATATAAATAAAAAAATAAATAAACAAATCTGCATGTATGTCTGTGCAGCACATACATGTGTGGTGCCTATGAAGGCTACAAGAAGGGCATTGGATCCCCTGGAACTAGAGTTACAGATAGTTTTGAAGCACCATGCAGGGAATTGAACCCAGGTCCTCTTGAAGAACATCTGATATTCTTTACCACTTAGCCATGGATCTAGGCCCTGGAAATCATTTTATAGAAGTGTTAATCAGTTTTTTGGTGTTGAACTCGTGCCTAAAAAACAAACAAACAAAACAAAACAAAACAAAACAAAAAAAACCTTTATGTAGAGTCCACCTCTGTCACCATTTTGTCCTGTTTGCTGTATGAGTCTCCATGAACAGATGGACACACTGTCTTCTTTAATCAGTTTGGGGCAATCTGTAGTCATGTCCTTCTACCTCGAAATACTTGGTGTATGTTTCCTAAGAATAAAGTCATTCCCTTACACAATCAGTCAGACATTTCACAGTGAACCTGGGTGACCCCTGGGTGACCCCTGGCCTTAATCCTAGCCATTGAGCAGCAGAGGAAGGCAGATCTCTGTGAGTTGGAGGCCAGCCTGATCTACATCGAGAGTTCCAGGACAGCCAGGGCTACATAGAGAAACTGTATCAAAAAATTAAAGAAAGGAAAGCAATGTCACATGGATACTGTACTGTTATTGTAACAACAATAAATACATAAGTAAACTAATTATGTTCCACATTCACGGTCTTCCTATTGCTCCAATAATGTACTTTATTCAATTTTTTTTCTCTTTTGAGGGTTAGAAAGATGGTTCAGCAATTAAGAGCAGTGGCTGCTCTTCCAAGAGGACTGGGATTTGGTTCCCAGGACCCACGTGTTGATGTGTCTGTAATTCCAGGTTCAGGGAATCTGCCATCTCCCGGCTTTCCGCTGGCAAGAGGAATGTACAGTGGTGTAATTGCATACACAGGCAGAACACCCACACCTAAAAATAATCAAATAGTAAAAATGTTTTCCTAGACTAATAAGCTCACAGTTTTAGAGATTCAGGAGCAAGGTTCAGCTCTAGTGAAAACGGCATTGCTGATAACCTCACCACAGCAGGGCCATGGAAGGACTACATCTCAACCTAGAAGCCAGAGATGCTGGGTGAGGCCAGCTCCAAGGATTTATAATAGTATTCCTTTGAACCAGGTGGTGGTGGCGCATACCTTTAGTCCCAGCACTGGGGAGGCAGAGGCAGGTTGATCTCTTAGTTCAAAGCCAGCCTAGTCTATAGAGGGAGTTGTAGGACAGTCAGGACTACACAGAAACCCTGTCTCAAAAAACCAAACCAAACTGAACGAAAACCTAACCAGGGTCTCAGGAGAAGGACATTGTTCTTGTCTAGAAGAATGGCTCAGTGGGAGAGTGCATGCTGCTTGCCTCTTGCCTTGGATATACAAGGCCTTCCATTCACAGCCTACTACAGAGCAGAGGATACAGGGGAAGGGAGATCATAATGCCTTCCGTGTGATGGCATCCAGTTGTCCTAAGCACCTTCCACTGGGCTTCTTCTCTTGAAGGTCTCAGCATCTCTAGATGCTACCACGCTGGGACTAGGACTTTAAAACTTGAGTCTTTGGGAGAAGTATGCCCAGCCAGAACAATACACAAGCAAGTCATTTTGAAGTATTCTTCAAATTGTTTTTTCATGATTTTGTTCAGCCTTATATGTAGAAATCCTATATAAGGGAATCCTCAAGTCCTATGACCTATCAGTGACTTCCTAGTTCCTAATAGAGACAGACCATGGTTTGTCATTCCCTTCCCAACTGGCTTCCTAATGTTTTGTCATTATCAACCATGGTGCATTGAACACCTTTCTAGGTAGCTCTTTATGCATATACCCCAGTGCTCCACAAAGGACTTTTCAAAAGCCCTTAAATACTGCCTGCCCATTGTGTCTTTTTTGACAGTGTCTGAAGATACACACCTAAGCTGAAGCAGCCACTGCTGCTTATTGTTACGTCATAAGCCTCCCAGTTTCTAATTTCGGATTGAGAGCTATGACCTCAGCACTTACTCCTCCTGACCTCTTTCCCTCCCAACGACCAGGAGCCAGACAGTGATGACGAGTGGCAACGCTTACTAGAGACTACAGAGCCTGTGCCTGTGCAGCTGAAGTCCCCCCTCACCCTGCTGTGTAATCCTGACTTCTGCCAGCGCATCCAGAGTCAGCTGCGTGGGACTGGCGAGCAGGTAACAGGCAGAAGGTTCAGTGCAAGAGACTGGGATGGTCAGATGTCAGAGATGACATCTCTCTGTAAGCATTCATCACAATTGTTTGTTCTTTTTTAAAATTTAATTTCTATTTTTTGGGGGTTTTTGAGACAGCCATGCTGTCCTGGAACTCCTGTAGACCAGGCTGGCCTTAAACTCACAAAGATCTGCCTCTGCCTCACTAGTGCACTACCACTGTGCTTTCTTTTGATCATTTTTAAAAATTGATTTTTTTTAACTTCTTATTGAGTTATAAGAATTCTCTTCATATACTGGATACAAGATTTTTATCAGATAAGTGATTCATTTGCAAATCCCGGTCCATGATTTATCTTTTTTGTTCTAAGATGATATATTTTGAAGCACATATTTTAAATATATATTTCTTATTTTTCTGGGGTTGGAGAGGTCTTGCTATTTAGCTGATACTGAGCAGAACCTCCCCGTGTAGTGCATGCAGACCTCAACCTCAGAATCCTCCTTCCCCTGTCTCTCAGATGCTGGGTTCCAGGAGGCATGTATCACTATGCTTGACAGGAGTTTGAATTTTGATTTTATTAGATTATCAGGATTTTTTCTTTTGTGAATTATACTTTTGCATTTATGAATAGGAAATATTGTCCAGTCACTGAACAGTAGCGGTGGCACACATCTTTAATCCTAGCACTTGGGAAGCAGAGGCAGGTGGATTTCTGAGTTTGAGGTCATCCTGGTCTGTAGATCAAATTCTAAGACAGCCAGAGCTATACAGAGAGACCCTGTCTTGAAAAAAATGAAATTCTCCAAACCCAAGATCTTGAAGACTTTTCCAAACATTCGATAGCTTTAGACATTAAGGTCTCTGACCCGTTTTGAGTTGATGTTTGTGTAGATCATGAAATAAGATTTAAGTTCATCTTTTTGTGTGTTTTTTTTAAAGTTCTTCTTTTGCCTCTGAATAATATTGGTACTTTGCTCTTATTTCCTGGATCTATCAGTTGTCCTCCTGTATTGCTGGAGCATTTCTAATGTGGGAGGTAGTCTTTTCTTCTAACCTGGGAGCTTGGGAGGCTAGGCAGGTGCTTGCTCTCTCTCTCTCTCTCTCTCTCTCTCTCTCTCTCTCTCTCTCTCT
>NW_021621338.1:4213717-4242650 GCF_004785775.1 Grammomys surdaster
CTCTCTCTCTCTCTCTCTCTCTCTCTCTCTCTCTCTCTCTCTTTCTCCTCCCCCACCACCTTTTTTTTTTCTTGAGACAGGGTCCCTCTCCCAGGCTAGTCCCAAATTCACAAGAGATCCACCTACCTCTGGTGAAATTAAAGGCATGTGCAGATTGCTTCTTGAGCATGGTAGATTGCAGCCAACCTTGGCAATATCATGCGACTGTTTAAAAAAATTAGCCAATTATTATTAATGACTTTGTGGCACATGCTGTGGTACATGAGTAGAGGTCAGAGGACAGCTTTGTGGAGTTGGTTCTCTATTTTATCTTTGTATGGATTCTGAACATCAACTTAAGGTTGTCAGGCTTGTGGGGCAAGCATTTACCCACTGAGCCATCTCCACAGCATAGCCTGTCTCCTGGAAAACAGAAAGTCTTTGGCTTCTGGGATAAGATGCCCTGGATCAGAATTCATGAAATCTAGCTTTTGATCTGTGACTGGGCTCTGATCTATACAAATACATCTATCTGTTCCCTGACTTTAAAATAAGTAGTTTTTTTTGCATATTGTGAAATGGGAGAGTAAATCACCAAATTGAGAACAGCAACAACAAACTATGAGACATTAGGTGTCAGTGTTACTCTTTTGAAGACTACCCACTATCTTAGAGTGTGATCCTATCCTTAGAGTGCAGGCTGCACACAGACACGTGGTGGGCTAAATTCTGCATTGGAATGTTGGCAGTCCTTGATCTAGAGCTGAATGATGTCTTGTTTCTCTGGAGTTAAATAACATTGTTTCATGTCTGTTGTTTTTACTTTTCAGAAGTGTGTGTGTGTGCTTGTGCATGTACCCGACCAAGTGCATGCGATTCATGCCTGTGTGTGGTCTTTAAGGTGAAGGGCTGGACAAGGGAGGGAACAGACAACAATGGTACTAGGCATGGTGGACAGATCTGTAGTCTCCTGCCCCTTGGTCACTGGTGAGCTCCCATAGTCATCTCTGGTGCAGTTCCCCTGTGCCTGTGTTCTTCCCTGGCTTTTCAACTCCTCTAAGAAGGAATGCAGACTTAGTCCACCTGCTACCCTCTCGGAGACATTCAGTATTTGTGACTCTTCTTCTTTTCCCTATAGTTATACCAAATGCTGGCTTCTCTCTCTCCTGCCTTCAGATCCTGAAAGGTGTCCTGGATGGTGCTTCCCACCTCCTCCCTGCATTCCGCATCCTGAGCAGTCTCCTGTCCAGCTGCAGTGACTCAGTGCTCTTGTATTCCTTCTGCCAGGAGGCAGGACTCCCCGAGCTGCCTCTCAGCCTTCTTAGGTACAGCCAGGAGAGCAGCAGTATCCAGCAGGTACACACAGCCCAGCAGCCTCTGAAGATGAGAGGTGGTCCTTTTCCTCGGCTCCTCTTCTTGGAGCTGTCATCTGTTTGGCCTGACTGCCTCTTGTTTTCTGTCTTCCTTTTTCTAATGACCAGACCATCATTTGCAAATTCTGATGCCTCCTGGGGCTAAGCAAGTAGTATCAGTCAGTAGAGTAGGTGAAGTAGGTAGGTATACAGCTGTCTAAGTTGTAGGGAGTATAGTAGACAGCCCTACCCTAAATGGGGCTGCTTCTCAGCTTCAGCCCATGGTTGCCTTGTGGCAACACAGCAAGTTTGAGCCCATGTACACAAAAAGAAAGCCAGAGCTTTAGAAAATGGATAATTTTCCAGTATTTAGAATAGTTGCCTCAGAAGGTGGGACTTGGGCTTTATTACCAGTTTTTAAACCAGGACATTGAAGTTCAGAAATTGACTCCTGTAGTCACTGCCTTGTGGGAGATTGATTTCACTGGCAGGTGGGAGAGCTAGAATCAAGGCCCAGCATGTTTGGGGCCAAACCTCTACTTCCCTGCATTGGATCCTGCTGTGGTTGAGCTCAGAGAACACCCCCACTCCTTTCCCCAGTTTGAGGGGGCGCTAAGGCAGACCACGGATGCTGCCCTCTGCTGCTAAGTGTCAGACTTGGGTAAGGAACTGAAAAGGAAAGTTTAATGGAAAGCTCCTCTTCCCCTCCAACATCCCCCAGACTGGTTAACTGACACTCTTGGCTTCCTCCTTCCATCTCTTTCCACCTTGATTGGCGCTCTGCATGCTTTGTTGATGCTTTTTGGCTCTTGGTCACCATCCCTCATGTTGCCCTTTCTCCCCTTTCTTCACAGCAACCTTGGTATGGGGCCTTCTTACGGGACCTGGTGGCTGTGGTTCAGGCCTACTTTTCGTGCACCTTCAATCTGGAGAGGAGCCAGACAGGCGACAGGTGGGAGAACGGAAGCTAGCTCTCCGCCTGACTTCAATGCCTACTCCGTTTCCTCCCCTCATTAGGAGGCCAAGTGTGCAGTGGGGATGTGGGACAGAGTTGGAGATGAGCTCAGTAGCCTTCAGAATCTAGTTGGTCCTCATGTGGACCTTATGACACTCGCAGCTTTTCCCCAAGACATCAGACTCTAAGAGTCAGCAGTTACCCAGCATAGATGTCCTCAGTGGAAGGATCAAGGTGTGAACACAGCTGAGAGGAGCTTAAATGATGTATGTGAGGTGTGTGTGTGTAGGTGTGTGGTGTATGTGAGGTGTGTGTGTGTGTGGTATATATGAGGTGTGTGTGTTTGTGTGTGTGTGTAGTTGTGTGGTGTATGTGAGGTGTGTGTGTGTGTAGGTATGTGTAGGCGTGTGTGTATGTGTGTATGTGTGTGTGTGTTAGTGGAGTTGAAAGGAGAAACAGTCTAATGTGTTCCTTGGCAGAAATCTCCTACCTTTCCAGAACTGACCCATTTGCCATATTCATATCCAAGCTTTTAGTGGAAGGATGGGAAGATGCCATGGGTTCATTCTTCCTCAGCCTACAGGTATTTCAGGAGGCTGCCAGCCTCTTTTTGGACCTGTTGGGGAAGCTGTTGGCCCAATCAGATGATTCCGAGCAGACATTTCGAAGGGATAGCCTTATGGTAATCTCCTCTCACCTCCAGATTTCTGTCTTTCCTATCTTTTTCTGCATTTCTCTCAGCCCCTGTCTTGTGATTACATTAATACAACAAACGTAGAATCCTCATCATGTATCATATGTCACACAAGAAAGTCTCCACCTTGAAGAGACTAAAGATAGTTGAGAAGAGCTGGGCAGGATAGCATATGTCTTTAGTCCCAGCACTTGGGAGGCAGAGGCAGGCAGAGATCTCTGAGTTCAAGGCCAGCCTGGTCTACGTAGTGAGTTCTAAGACAGCCAAGGCTACTTAGAGAAATCGTGTCTTGAAAAAAACAAAACAAAAAACCAAAGCACCAAAGCACCAAAGCAAAACAAAAAGTCAAGTAGGAAAAGTGGAAAGCCCACCAGAACTCTATACAGTGCAGAAGTGCCACTGAACAAGATGCCATTGGCACTGCATAGAGGTCCTCAAGCTGTGAAGGAGGAAGGCGTGCATGCTAACATTTCAAGAATGCATAGCGGCTTCGCTGGGTGGGTGGGGCAGGGAAGGAGATAGGCCATTTTAGAAAGCGCACCACACCTAAATTACAAAGTCATTAAGTGATTTGCCATTTATCAAGGGCCACAAATATAAGTGTCTCAAAAATAAATAAATAATTAAAATTTAAAAAGCTAAGCATAATAGTGCATGCCTTTAATCCCTGCACTTGAAAGACAGACAAATCTCTTTGAGTTCAGAGCCAGCCTAGTCCCTACATATAGTTGAGACATCCAGGGCTACATAGTGAGACCCTGTCTCTAAAACAAATGAAAACAACACAACAACCGAAAAAGATGAGGCATCTTGCAGACCACCTAGTGTTCTCCAGCCTTGTTTATGTTAAGACTCATGAACTACTCAAGTTCTCTGTCTCAGGCCCTGAGTTAGGACGGGAGAATGGAGGACTGAATGAGAAGACAGCTGAGTTATCACGGGTCCCGAGGATACAAGCACTTGTGGCCAAGGTCATTGTTGAAACCAGCAGTTGGGATCACAGCGGAGGCTAATTTTCTGCCCCAGTTAGTGATCCATTCCCTCTTCTAGCCTGAGATTCTAGCTTCCTATTCCTCTTCCTTTCGAGTCAGAAAGTTCTGAGTATCCAGACAAAGTTTTGACTAGCAAGTTGTAACTGGCCAACATTTGTCACATCATTTGAATACTGGGTTTAATGAGGCATCTGGAATAATCGTCCTTCTTCCTGAATTTCTGTATTGCTATATCCATGTTCCACATTTTAGAAATGTCATCTAGGGAGATGCTGGTGAGAAAATAGAAGGATTAGTTAGACAGATGGAAGAGCCTGTGCAAGGGCTGAATCCAGTACACAGAAAGGGTGTGTGGAGGTAGGAGGGGAAAGTGAGGGAAGGACAGGCTGTCAAACAGGAACACAGTTGATGCTTTTTCCTGGGAGGAAGTCTTAGGTCAGACAACTGTCTCCAGGGCTCTTAACCCCTTTCCCAGGTTCCTGGGGTTGTCCCTGTTCTCATTAAAGTCCAGTCAGTGTTCTGAAGCCCTGCTGCTAACTCTACTCTTCTCTCCTTCAGTGCTTTGCTGTCTTGTGTGAAGCTGTGGACGGGAACAGCCGGGCCATCTCCAAGGCCTTTTACTCCAGCCTGTTGACCACACAGCGTGCTGTGTTGGACGGGCTCCTTCATGGCCTAACAGTTCCACAACTTCCTTTCCACACACCACCAGGTGACCCAACTTCCTTGTTCTGTAGGCCTGGCTCTGTCCTTCCTACCTCCATCATCTGGAATGGTGCCTGGTACTTTGCAGGTGCTCAAAAAACATAAATTAGGTAGAGTGCTTGCCTAGCATGCATGAAGCTCTGGGCTTGGTGGTACGTGACTCCAACACTCTGGAGGTAGATACAAGAGGATCAAGTTCAAAGTTATCTTCAGCTTCATAGTTTAAGGCTTGCCTGGGACATACTGAGACCCTGCCCCCAAAAACTAAACCAAAACAAAAACAAAGCAAAGCAAGACACGGCAAAAATATCCTAAAAAATTGAATGTGTGAGAAACAACCAGACCTTACCAGTACACCTTGCCTTTCTCCACAGGAGCACCACAAGTGAGCCAGCCACTGCGGGAGCAGAGTGAAGATGTACCTGGAGCCATCTCTTCTGCTCTGGCAGCCATGTGTACTGCCCCTGTGGGGCTGCCCAGCTGTTGGGATGCCAAGGAGCAGGTCTGAAATACAGATTCTTCCTTTCTTCCTGCAACATGGGAATTGGGAAGGCTCACCACAGTTTCTTCTGAGAGACCAAAAAATAATGTTGAGTATTTCCAAACACAGACATCCCTGTGCTGGTCTGGGCCTCTTATTCAACAGGGTATGGCTGGAATTCCAGAGTGTTGGCCACCTGGCTCAGCAGTAACTGCCCAGGTGATAGAGCCATTAAAATCAAACTAGGGCAGGATTCAGTTCTCCACTGGCCATGGAGACTGGGAATGGAATGGGGCCTGAGATTCCTAGTAAACCCAAAAATGGGCAGCACGAGTCTGAGAGCCCTGGCCAGCTGAAGAAATGTGAAGAACAGAAGTGGAATAAGGGAGATGGGATAGAGTGGAATATGTCTCCATAGGTCTCTTGGCATTTGGCCAACCAGCTAACTGAGGACAGCAGCCAACTGAGGCCATCCCTCATCTCTGGTCTACGGCACCATATCCTATGCCTTCACCTTCTCAAGGTACTTCCTTCCCACAGCTTAGATTCCCAGGACCTTTGGGAAGGGAGGGGAGGCAGGAGAAAGGGAAGGAAGGAGAGAGAGCGAGAAAGCAAGAGGGGGGAGAGGGAGGGAGGGAAGGAGGGAGGGAAGGAAGGAGGGGAGGAGGGAGGGAGAGAGGGAAGGAGGACGGGAGGGAAAAGGAATAGGAGAGGGAGGAAGGAAGGGAGGGAGAGAGTGATTGATTAATTGATTGATTATCCATAGTGGACATGGTGATGTTTGCCTTTAATTTCCATCACTCAGGAGGCAGAGGGAGGCTGATCTCTGTGGGTTTGAGGCTAGCCTGCTAGCCTGGTCTATATGGTGAGTTCTAGGCCACCCAGAACTCATAGAGGAGAAAGGTTTCATGAGAGGCCCGGATGAGAAGGGCAGGACAGTTCATGTGATGCCACCCTGGCAGCAGAGAGAAGGAATACCTATGGTGCTGTGGTGTCTGGTTTTCTCTTTATCCCTTTCATTCTGTGCAGGCCCCAGCCTGTGGGATGGTGCCATGCACATTCAGGACGGGTTTTCCCTGCTTTGGACACACTCCAAGGTGTGCTTTACTTAGGCTTTTCTTACTCCAGCCATATTAACAGTCAAAATTGTGTCAATCCCCATGTGTGGATGCCAGCTCTACTGAGAGGCTTGCCTGCTTTTCAGCTGAGTCTTCCATCATAGGAGCCCAGTGCGGTTCTGTCCACTGACAGTCTCCTTCTGACCTCCCTAGGTTCTCTACTCCTGCTGCTACATTAGTGAGCGCCTGTGCCATATTCTGGGGCAAGAGCCCCTGGCCTTGGAGTCACTGCTGATGTTAGTCCAGGGCAAGGTAAGCCAGTGTGATACCAACATGGTTGGGTGTCTCATGGTGGTCCCATCTCACCCAGAAGTTGTTCTGATAGCTCAGGTTTCCTCTGCAGGTGAAAGTAGCAGACTGGGAAGAGTCCACTGAGGTGGCACTTTACCTCCTGTCTCTTCTTGTCTTTCGGCTCCAAGATCTGCCTTCAGGGTGAGTCATAAAGCCAGGTCTTCCTCCCACAAAGCTGACTCTGACACACAGAGGATGGCACCCTTTAGCCTTTTCTTAGAAAAGGGACTGGCATTTCTCTTTCTCATCACCTTTCGACCTTGGAGGTCCACATGCAGTGTGGGTGGAGCATGCAGTACAAGGGAGAGGAAGGACCCTTCCTAGCCCATAGTAACCTCCGATGCATCTCTCTTCCAGGATGGAGAAGCTGGGCAGTGAAGTTGCTACTCTCTTTACCCACTCACACGTCGTCTCTCTTGTGGTGAGTTCTTGGCCTTCTCTCATCGTCTGCCCTTCATCTGACCCTCTTGGGAGCAAGCAGCCATCCTTCTATTCACAGCTATTTCAGCAAGCATCTTCTACATGTCCCAAACACCATTCGGCTCAGATGTCCCTCCTTTTCCTCTATCTTTCTCACAGAATGCAGCAGCCTGTCTCTTAGGACAGCTTGGTCAGCAAGGGGTGACCTTTGACCTCCAGCCCCAGGAATGGATTGCTGCAGCTGCACATGCCTTGTCTGCCCCTGCAGAGGTAAGGCACTGGGAAGGCCCAGACGTGTTTCTTGAGTCCAGCACCAGGGCAGCCCTCCTGAGGACAGACCATATCTGGTCATCCTGAAGGAAACTACAGAATGGAAAAGGAGTCAAGAAGCCTCCAGACAGTGGGTTGCTCTGGGCCTGGGCTGGTCGGTGCTTCTTTTCTGATACAGAACTTCCAAAGATGGAGGCAGGGAAGGGGGAAGTAAAAGAAGCTGCCCAGGTACCTGGGGTGAGAGGTTCCCTGCCTGCTCTGGTCTCCTCCAAGGGCTCATGCTCCTGCTGCTGAAGTCCTTCCTGATACTTTCTTTAATCAAATATCTCCTACTGCAATGTCCTGCTCTTTCTCCGTAACTAACATGGAGCCGTGTGTCCTTCAGGAACTCAGACTCCTGTTTTGCTTTTTTCTTTTCCCTTTCAGGCCCTTTGGACTTCTTTGTTTTGGTCTGGGTTGCGTTTTGGTTTTTGGTTTTTGGTTTTTGGTTTTTGAGACAAGGTTTCTCTATGTAGCCCTGGCTGTCCTGGAACTCACTTTGTGGCCCACACTGGCCTTGAACTCACAGAGATTTTCCTGCCTCTGCCTCCTGAGTTCTGTGGTTGAAGGTGTGTGCCACCATTTCCTGACCCCTTTTGAACTCTTCCTTCTTTTTGGAAAAAGGATAGACTTCGTATTTATATAATTGTCATCCTTGTAGAACTTACTGCACTTTATAACTTATATATGACATCTCCCACAACACACTTGGAAGATTAGACACAGCAAATGTAGTAATAGTCACCTGCTTGTCCTTGATGAAGTTGACCTTCAGAGGGATCATATCACTAGCTAAAGCACTAACATTCACACAGAAGTTCTTCCTCTGTCACCCCCTTAGATGGCTCCCCAGGTCCAGCATTCTGCTTTGGGGTTGACTCCATCTTGTCGCTCTGTGGCACCTCACTGACCACTGGCTTTATGCGTGTGTTCTCTCTCTAGTCTCTTGCCGACTCAAGGGTTCCTCCCTTATTATTTGTTCTCTTCGTTGCCACCAAAGTGAGCCTTCTAAGGGGAAAATAGTGCTATCCATTCAATCAGTGGTTTTTGAACACAGAACCATATGTTAAGTGTTTTGCTCTATTCTAAATTCTGAGAATAAAGCAGTGGATATGAGATTTTACAAAATATTGCTAATTCAGGAACAAAAGTCATTCTGTGCAAGTCTTTATTGGCTTCCCACTGCTTATAGGAAAAGCTTCAGACTCTGTAGACCGATGTAGACTGTCATGGCCTATCTGATGCCAGTGGGCTCCAAAGCCTTGTCATTCACTTCTGGAATTCACTGTGAACTTTTATGCCTACATACCTCTCTATGCTGCGCTCTGCACATCTTAGGGTGTCCTGCCTTTCTACTGCCACCTTTCCTTGTCTGACTTTAGATTTTTAATCCACTTCTTTTGGAGTGCTGGAGATTGAATTCAGGGCCTGGCACAACCTTGGCAAATGTTCTACCATCGAACTACATTCTAGCCCTGTTGAATATGTCTCTGCCTCTAAGAGGTGCTGTTAAGCACATTCAACTGTGTAAACAACTTCTTGTTTAGCAAACATCTTCCTAAACTAGAATTGTTTTTGGACCCAAAAGCTTATCTTACTCGACTATGTCTTTAGGAACATGATGAAGGAATAGGCAAAACCCAAGTTTCCTAAATCTAAAACTTGTCCCATTCTGCCAGGCCAAGAAAGAGTTTTTTTTTCTACTCACCGAGGTGCTGGGAGCCTGGTCTGGGTACCTACCTCATCCTTCTTGAACATCTCTGTTCTTCTTGCCTCTCTCCAATAGGTCCGACTGACTCCACCATGTAGTTGTGGCTTCTATGATGGCCTCCTCGTTCTTCTGCTTCAGCTCCTTACACAGGTACAGGTGTGCCATGAGACTGAGAAGAAGCAAAGAGAGTTTGGAGTTAAACTCTCTAGGTGGAGTTTAGAGTCACTAGGATGTAGAAATGAAGAAGCTTGCCAGTCTTCTCATTCTGCTGTTAACTGTACTAGCCTGAAAATGGCCCCTGCCCTCAACAGACAGAAGTGAGCTGCCAGCTGCATCCCTAGGAATCCAGTGGGAAAAAAAGCAGCTTCTCTGGGGTTTAGAGCTTGTGGGGTTTTTCTTATTATTGTTTTTTAGATGAAATTTTTTCTTCACTCAAAGGTAGGAGGATCAACAAGTTCTAGGCCAGCCTTGGCCATATAGTAACTCGAGGCTAGCCTAAGGTACATAAGATCCTGTTTCAATGGAAAAAGGATTTTTTTTTTTAATAATCCTTGTACACAACTTGGCCTTGACACCTGAACAGGCTAGTTTCCTGGTTTTCAGTAGGCACATACATAGGTTGAGAAGTCTGGTTAAGTTATAATTGCAAAGGAACATAAGCTAGGTGTGGTAGTGGACTTACAATCCTAGGGTTTGAGAGCAGCCTGAAGGCAGGAGGACCCTAAGTTTGAGGGCAGCCTCAACGCACAGTGAATATTATATATAATACATAAAGAATTTTTCTTTTCTTTGTTTGGTTTTGGTTTGGGGTTTTGGGGTGATAGGGTTTTTCTGTGTAGCCTTGACTGTACTGGTACTCACTCTGTAGACCCAACTAAACTCAGAGATCTGCCTGCCCAGCCACTCTTTAGACAAGGCTGGACTCAGAGGTCTGTCTGCCCAGCTACTCTGTAGACCAGAAGGGCCTCAGATCTGCCTGCCCAGATGAGATGCTATTTTCTAAAAAGAAGGAAGAGAAAGAGGGAGGGAGGAAAGATAAAGGGGAACTGTGAAAGGAAAGGAAGGAAAATACAGAAATATTAGGTGGGTACACCAATGGAATGGTTTCTGTGACTCTGTGTCTGGGACAGAAATTTAACAAAAGGCATTTGGACCCCTGCCTTCTACACGTCTTCCTCTCCAACAGGGGAAACCTGGCCTGATTAGGGATGTGGCTGGTTCAGAGGTGTGGACCATTCTATGGCACCGCTTTTCCATGGCTCTGAGGTTGCCCGAGGAAGTGTCTGCCCAGGAAGATGACCTGTCACTATCAAGTCCATCCAGCCTAGAGCCAGACTGGACACTGATTTCACCCCAAGGTGTCTTTCTCTTAAGCTCTGTTTGCACAGGTTCCTTTTTGAAAGGAAGCTGCTTAGAACTGGGTTATCCTACAGTTAATTGCTTTTATTGTGTGCAGAGTGTGTCAGGGACGATAAGGTAGCTGCTCACCAATGGGGGACTGAAAGGGCCAGACAGGTTATAGGAGCCTTGGGTGATCAGGGTCATCTGGGACGCTTGCTAGGTCTGAATTCTCTGTTGTTTTCAGGCATGGCAGCCTTGCTGAGCCTGGCCATGGTCATCTTCACCCAGGAGCCCCAGTTATGCCTGAGCCACCTGTCCCAGCATGGCAGTGTCCTCATGCTGACCCTGAAGCACCTGCTTTCACCCAGCTTCTTGCACCACCTGAGCCAGGCGTGAGTCTAAACTGGAAAAACAGCAGAGTCAGGCTCTAAGGCGAGGAGGAAGGGAGGGCAGGAGAGGAGTAGAAAGTGAGGGGTGGGGCAAGGATCCCAAGAGTCTTAGGCTGGATCCTAAGAGTTGCTGAGGCTGGGAAAGTAGAGCTGTGGGAGCAAATGTGAAGAAAGGAAGGCAGCATCTTAAAAGGTGAATCTGTTGTCCCCCATTCCTAGGCCTCAGGGGCCTGAGTTTCTCCCCGGTGTGGTGCTCTCTGTGTGCAAGCTGCTCTGCTTCCCTTTCGCCCTGGATGTGGATGCTGACCTCCTCGTAGGTATCTTGGCTGAACTCAGGGCCTCGGAAGTTTCAGTCTATCTGCTGCAGGTACGTGGGGGAGTTTTCCAGGTATGAAGGTGGGAAAGGAAGATGGCCAACATTGTGTCCTCTGACTCACATCCTGATAGCTCTAGGGTTAGGCCCTCAAAGAGTAGGGCATCTAGGTTGACAAAAGTGTTAGAGTGGAGGCAGCACTCAGACTCAGACATGGACATGCAGCTGGATCTGAGTTAATGACTCCCCCTGTTCATTGGTCTCTCATCTGGTTCTATTGGAACTCAGTAGAGAGGCCAGGTACTAGAGCCCCGCTACTTGGTCAGGAATTACTGCCCTGGCACTCTTTAGCGTTATACCTTGGATCTTTGGAGGCAGAAATTGTGCTTTTGCAGAGCCAGGTGTAAGTGTAGAAAGGATCTGTTGTTGGGCTCCAAGTGGGCTTCATGTTTTATGCTATGGGGCAGGGACAGGAGGTCAGAGATTATGAGGGGCTGGTCACTCAGGAGAACAACAGAGAGGAATGAGATGATGGCTCTAGAAGAGGTGGCCACTGTGTTCACAAACTGCTTGAGAGAGGTGGGATCCATGAGGGCAGTTACCTCAGAGGTTTCTTTCTTTGGCTTGGCATTTCTGTCTGCCAGCCTTTGGCTCTCCTTTGCCATTACAGTATACCTCTCCCTCTTCTGAACTCCTTCACCTGAACTCTCATTTCTTCCAGGTCTGCTGCCACCACCTTCCATTGTTACAAGCAGAGCTGCCCATTGGCCTCCTTACACGCCTGGCCCTCATGGATCCCACCTCTCTCAAGCAGTTTGTGAACACAGTGGCCACCTCTTCTAGAGCCATCATCTCATTCCTCTCTGTTGTTCTCCAGAGTGACCAGCCCCTCATAATCTCTGACCTCCTGTCCCTGCTGACACACACCGCCCGGATTCTATCCCCCAGCCACTTGTCCTTTATCCAAGAGCTCCTGTCTGGCACTGATGAATCCTATCGGCCGCTGCGCAGCCTCCTAGGCCACTCAGAAAACACTGTGCGGGTCCGTACTTATGGGCTCCTGGGACATTTATTGCAGCACAGCATGGCCCTACGTGGGGCACTACAGAGCCAGTCGGGACTGCTCAACCTTCTGCTGCTAGGGCTTAGAGACAAGGACCCTGCTGTACGACGTAGTGCCAGCTTTGCTGTGGGCAATGCAGCCTACCAGGCTGGTCCTCTGGGACCTGCCTTGGCAGCTGCAGTGCCCAGTATGACCCAGCTGCTTGGAGATGCCCAGGATGGTATCCGGCGCAATGCCGCATCAGCTCTAGGCAATCTGGGACCTGAAGGATTGAGCAAGGAACTATTAAAGTGCCAAGTACCCCAGCGGCTCCTAGAAATGGCATGTGGAGACCCTCAGCCAACTGTCAAAGAGGCTGCCCTCATTGCCCTTCGGAGCCTCCGACAGGAGCCCTGTATTCATCAGGTAAAGCCAGGGGACTTATTAGCCATGATGATCAAAGGCCCTGATAACATAACATTTCCTTAGTGTAGTTTGTGAGGACACAGGATACCTAGAAATGCAAAATATTTCCTATCTGGGTGTAAGAAACTCAAAGACAATGCATAGGAGATGAGTTTCCTAATGTGCCCTAGAGAAGGGCAGGGATCTGGAAGGTTCCAGTGGGCTAGGGCATGTCTGAGACCCCAAGAGTCATAACTTATCGCTCCCAGACACAAAATGGAAGGGAGATAAGGAAAACCAGAAGATACTGAGGCTGCAAAGCTGTACCACAGAGCTCAGCATTTTACCTTTATTGTCTAGATTAAGCTATTAGTCCCCTCATGTTGCAGGAAACTGAAGCATAACTAGTAACGTGTCAAAGTTACAAGCTCCCAGGAGGAACAGGGCTTTTGAACTCCTAAGTCTGGGTCTAGAGCCTATTCTCATCAAATATGACTTTGTTTTGCTTCTACTTAATGTTGAATCTATAAAGAACCCAGTGGGATTCACACATCTGAGCTGTCACAGGGTAGAACTGGTCGGTATGATATCATTAGAACCGCAGGTATTTGATGGGATGGTACTGGACTAAAAGACTTTCTGGCAGTCCATGTGAGGAAACAATGAAATGGTAGGAAATGAAGGACCCACTGGGAAGCAGGGGGGTCTGGCTTACTGTCTGTCATTGCTGCTTTCCTTAGCTCCTTACTGGGGATAGGAGAATGGGTCACCTGGTGCATTGCTTTTATGGCCAGTACCCAAAGAGAGTAGAAATAAGTACCTGGGTGTTGTTGAGTCATAGCCCTTGAGACTTCTTGTCTTGACCAGTCTATTCCAAATCTATTAAAGGCCCAGTTTGCTTTTCTCAGCTAGAGGGGACTCTCTTGCATATACCAGCCATTTCTTACCCCTCTGCCATGTTCTGTCATTTGCTTTACCTGCAGGTGCTGGTGTCACTGGGTGCCAGTGAGAAGTTAGCCTTGCTCTCTCTGGGGAATCAGTTACTGCCAAATAGCAGCAGCAGGCCTGCCTCTGCCAGACACTGCAGGAAGCTCATCCACCTCCTGAGGCCAACCCACAGCACATGACCCCAGATGCCTGGGGTCACTCTAGCCTTCACTGTCCTACTGTTGCCAAGTCTTCCTTATTCTCCTACCCAAGCTACTAGCTCAGCGAAGCGCTGAAGAGACTGAGAAAGAGTGCTAAGCTGCCAACTCCCCTGCAAGTGAGAAACTAGAAGAGATTTTCTTATTAAAGCTCCTTCCTTTCCCTAGATTCATGATGACTTGAATCAGTAAACTTCATCACTGTTGGTGCCAGAGAAAATCCCTTCCTTTCCGCATGCAAGGATCTTTCTTCTAGTAATGAGCCCTTAACCCCAGGACCATGCCATCCACCCAGGCCTTAGGGGAAAAAAAAGCACCTCTGCCTTGCTGGATCTCTTCCTTTCTAGATCTCCTGTAATCTGCCTGGCTATTTTTGCCTGAATTACATTGGTCTCTATTTCAGCTCTATCCCGTGGGGATAAATGTCATCACCCCTATTGTTGAGGGGTTCCTCAGCCCTTAGCCCACTTTCCTTCCATGAGTGGTATGTGTGTGTGTCTGTGTGTAAGTAGTGTACATTTACATATATATGTACATATATGTGTACATATGTATATATTTATATGAATGTATACACACACATATATAAATTCTGTTTGTAAACACTTAGTGAAAAATGTGCCTCACTCTACCTGAAGCTCCCAAGGTAAGAGGTTGGGAGGCTTGGGCCCTTTTCTAGCTTCTCTAACACTGGAAACCCAGTGCCCTATTCACACAAAATCCTGGTTTAGAGAATTGTTTATACCTTTCAAGGCAAGGCCAGTGGAGCTGATACAGAGAAGAGTGGGGCTAAACAGAGGTAAATTAAGGTGCTTTAAGAATACAGTCGTTTTAATATTTAATGCAGTGTCAGTGTATATTGAGTCTTAGCTGCTTTGAAAGAAGGGATCTTTATGGAGACTGGGCATTTACCAGAAAACAGTGTTTGACAGTCCCATTAGTTAGAGTTTACCTGAAAGGATGTTTGGTAGACACATTAGTTAGAATCTAACTGCATGTGTATTAGGAAGCTTGACTGAGGCAAGCTTCCAGGTCCATGATTTCTCCATCCAGTAAAAGAGGAGACTTCTCTTGGTATGGCTCAATGATGAGGGCTTGCTGCCTATGTGTGAGGGGTTCTGGGTTCAGTCCCCAGCTGATGGGAGGGGGAAGAAAGGTACTTTCTGTCCTTCCTTAATTAAAGATTGTAAGAAATGAAGGATGAGTGTGATTATCTGTATTTTATAAGGAGTTATATCTCAGCAAAAGAAAGATTTCTCTAAGACCCTCCTTAATTTCCAGCTCTCTCTCTCTCTCTCTCTCTCTCTCTCTCTCTCTATATATATATATATATATATATATATATATATATATATATAATTTTTTTTTTGAGACAGAGTATTTCTATGTAGCTTCCTGGAATGCACTCTGTAGTCCAGGTTGGCCTTGAACTCAAGATATCTACTTGCCTCTACCTCCTGAGAGCTGGCGTTAAAGGTGTGCACCAGCACCACCTAGCCCATATTTTATTTTGATACGCACGCATGCACACACACACACACGCCCTTCCTGTGTACTAGATACTGTTTGAAGCACTAGAGAGTGAACTGTGCCTGCCACAGAGTTTCTGGCTAAAAAACCTATTAAAATAAATGAACTGAAGCTGAGTGGAACGGCAGCAGCTGAAGACCTGAGGCAGGAGGATCACATTCTCAGCAGCATCCCTGACCAGCCTGCGCAACATAGCAAGAACCAACCTCACAGAGTAAGATAACTAAATAAACTGGGGAGAAAGGTGATTTTAAAAGTGCCCTGGAATAAAAACAGCAGAGAAAAGGGTTTTATAAGTACTAGGCTGGACGGTCAGGGTAGGCCCTTACCTGGAAGGTTCATTTGAGCTCACATTTAGAGGCATTAGAGTGTGCAGTGCAGTTACCTGAGGGAAATACCCAGGTAGAGAGGACAGTCTTCAAAGGCCCTGGTGAGGAAATGAAAGCATGCCTGCCGTGCTGTGAGGAAGCCAGTTTACATGAAGCAAAGTTAGAAGGCACAGCCATGTCTTCCTATATACGGTGACTCATGCATGTAACTCTATCACTAGGTAGTCGGAAGCAGGATTGTGAATTTGAAGCCAGCTTAGACTATGTAGTAAGAAAAGAGTGTAGGAAAAGTAACGAGGGCAGGAAGGTAGTGATGGGCAGATGCCACAGGCCTTGTATCCCTTGTGGGATTGAGAGTTTTTCTAAATGCTGTTGGTATTGATGGGAGGTCTTAGCACAGAGAAGCTCTTAAAAGGGTGTGGAGGGGTTACTCTGAGGACTGGGGAAATAGCTATGTGTAAAGTACTTTCTTCACATATAACAGCTGGCCATAGTGGTATGCTGCTATAATCTGAGCACTGTGCGGGTAGACACAGGCAGATCCTCTGGCTTTGCTGGCCTGCCCATCTAACCAAAAGAGCTCCAGGTTCAGTGAGACTCTGTCTAAAAAAGGGTGGGAGGCAGGGTGAGCCATGAGGAGATAGCCCAGGTGATAGACAGTGATATTTTTAAATTTCTTTTATTTTAAAAACAAAGTCTTAGCCGGACAGTGGTGGCACAGGCCTTTAGCCCCAGCACTTGGGAGGCAGAGGCAGGTGGATTTCTGAGTTTGAGGCCAGCCTGGTCTACAGAGTGAGTTCCAGGACAGCCAGGGCTATACAGAGAAACCCTGTCTCGAATAAATAAATAAATAAATAAATAAATAAATAAATAAATAAATAAATACAAAGTCTTGTTCTGTAGCCTTCCCTGGCTTGAAACTCACTATGAAGGCTAGGTGAGCTTCCAACTCATACAAGTCTGCATGCCTCTCATACATTGTCATGACACACAGCAGAGAACGGCATCTGAACTGGGTCTATTGATAAAGTAGTCAGGTTTTACATAGAGCTTGAATATAAGGCAAACAGAGTGTCTTGGCTGATTGGATGTGGGAAGGTGATGAAAGATTAAGCAGAGAAGGATAACCTCAAGGTTTTTGGCCTGAGTAATTGGAAGGGTGAAACTTCCAATGACTGAAAGGGGGAAGGCACCACCAGAAAGATGACGGGTGCAGAGATTTCAGCTTTGGACACTTTTAAGTCTTTTTTTGGTTGGGAATTTTCAAAACAAGTCAAAGGAGGTAGAGGTGGAGGTGATACACTTCTACAACCCCAGCTCTAAGAAGAAAAGTCAGAATTATAAATTCAAAGCCAGATCAATTTTGGAGGATGGTGCTCAAAGCATGTGGAGGACAGAGGGTAACTTCAGGTATCTATTGTCCTCTAATTTTTAGGAAGGCTCTCAGTGAACCAAAGCCTGACACACACACACACACACACTCGTGCGTTTATACACACATTCATATGCACTGTGTGCACATAATAATAGGTCAATGTATATTATCACCACTTGAGCAAATACCATGTTCTCTTTGTTTGGATTTTTAAGACGGCTTCTCTGTGTAGCCCTGGCTATCCTTGAATGCACTCTGTAGACCAGGCTGCTGAAATGTGGAGAGCTGCCTGCCTCTGCCTCCCAGGTGCTGGAATTAAAGGGCTGCGCCGCCATCACCCAGCTCCATATTCTCTTTGTTGTTTTGGCCATTTGAACAAATCACAACAATTCATTCATAAGTACTGGGTGTATGCATTAACAATAGGACTGCTTACTTTTTGAAATTATAGTACTGTACTAAATGACAAAATAGAAATAGTTTAACATTAACTACTTCATCTTGCATCAGTATTTACTCACAGTTTGTTCAGATGGTGAGCTAAACAACATTGGCAGACTGTCTTACAAGACTCAATATAGGGGCCGAGGAGACAGCTCTGTGTGAAAATTACTTGCTGTTTAAGGGTCTGAGTTTTATTGCTAGAACCATGTAAACACAAGGCACGTGAACATGCATGAACATACATATGCACACTTGTGTCCTCAGTATAAAATAGTTTGATACAGTTTGTACGATTTTATTCAAATGTTTAGTTGACCACAGAATTTCCCATAATTAGACTTGTTGATAGGTATTAGAATGTCATTTATTCTCCTCCATTTATATATAATATATAGTATATAATTATATGATATATAATTATATAATATATAAGATATAATACATAATAGAATACAGAATATATATGATATGTAGAACATATAATATAGACTATAATACATAATATATACTATATATGATATAAATATATATGTGGTATATAATATATAACATGATATATATGATTGTGATATGTGACATGACTATATGTATATATAAAGTGTATATATATATATATATATATATATATATATATATATATATATATTTTACTGAAACAGGATTCACATACACATATTCAATGCTTCTCTCTCTTTGAAAGACAGGCTCTCCTATTACCTCAAACTCAATATATAGGCACAGCTGGATTTGGACTCCTGATCTTCCTGCTTCTACTTCCCAAGAACTGGGGTCACAGGCACTATCACACTTGTTGTATTTTCTTCTGTGTATTGTGTGTGTGTGCATGTGTGTAGCTATGCTCACCCAGATGAGACTGTAAAGAGGCTGGATAGAGGCTGACATTGGTATACCTCACTCAGTTGTGTCTTCACCTTATTTTTTAGGATAGGGTCTCTCACTGAACCTAGAGCTTTACATTTCTGCTAGAATGGCTGGCCAGCAAGCTCCTGGATCTGCCTGTCTCCATCTTGGGGCTGCTGGGATTACAGACATGTATCATCATACCTAGCTTGTATGTGGGTGCTGAGGATCCAAACTCAGGTCCCCATGCTTGCACAGCAAACACCCACTGAGCCGTCTCCCCAGATCCTATATTTTCTTTTTTTCCCATAAGTCTCTCTCTGGAACTGAGGTTCACTAACTAGACTAGGATGGCTAGCCAGCAAGCCCCAGAGCTTCCTATCTCAGCCTCTCTCTATTGCTGGTATTAACAAGCCCCAGAGCTTCCTATCTCAGCCTCTCTCTATTGCTGGTGTTAACAAGCACATGCCACTACATACTGGCATTTTGTAGGTGCTTGAACTCAGGTCCTTCTACATTCTTGTGCAGTAAAAACTTTACCAGTTGATCTATCCTTTTAATCTCCCATTTTTAAAATATGAAAATATATCGGTTGTTAAATCCTGGATATTGGGTACTTAATCTAGTTAAATGATATCATTAGAAATATTTATCTTGGCCAGGTGGTGGTGGCACATGCCTTTAATCCCAGCACTTGGGAGGCAGAGGCAGGCGGATTTCTGAGTTCGAGGCCAGCCTGGTCTATAGAGTGAGTTCCAGGACAGCCCGGGCTATAAGAAGAAACCCTGTCTCGAAAACAAAACAAAACAAAACAAAAACAAAACAAAAAATGTTCATTGCTCAGACTGACAAGTCTGTGTTCAGATCAGGAACCCAGCTTTGTGTTTCTCTAAGACCTCTATGAATGGGCAAATATATACTTTTTAAATTAATTAACTAATTTGCTTTTCTCTGTGTAGCTTTGGTTGTCCTGGAACTCATTCTATAGATCAGGGTGACCTTGAACTCCAAGAGGTCTGCCTGCTTCTGCCTCCCTAGTGCTGGTACTAAAGGCGTGCACCACCACTGCCCAGCTGTATTGTTTTTTTATTAAAGATTTATTTGTTATTTATTTTGTGTTGCACATGTTTCCTTGCAAGAGTTTATATGTACTACATGCATGTTGAAGTCTGCAGAGGTTAGATACCCTGAAATTGGAGTTGCAGGCAGTTATATCCCATGGAGTGGGTGGCAGAAAACAAACTCAGATTGTCTAGAAGAGCCATTCATGTTCTTAAGGGTCAACTCTAACCCTTATGTGTAAGTTTTTGGTTTGTTTGTTTGTTTGTTTTGACACAGAATCTCATGTAGCCCAGGCTAGCTTTGTGAGGATGCCGTTATACTTCCTGATTTTCCTACTTCCACCTCCTGAGTTCTAAGATTACAGACATGGGCTACTATATAATATTTGGTACCAGGCATCCAATATAGGGCTTCATGCATGCTGGGCAAGTACTCTACCAAGTGAGTTATATAGCCAGCCCACAAATACAGTATTTTTATTATTTAAAAGAATTTTTACATTTAAATATATTTTGATCATATTTGTCCCCTTCCCCAAGTCCTTCCAGATCTGCTCCTCCTCCATACTCGCCTGACTTTAAGTTCTTTCTCAAAAGAATAAACCAAAATCCTGATGCAACAATACAATGTTCAAAACCCAGAGAACAATATACATCACCCAAAAAAGCAAAAAATCAACAAAACAAAACACCAAACTCTAACCAAATAAAAGTGTATATAAAAAACAGAGGATCCTTGATTTTTGTCAAATCAACTCTCCTGAACATTAGACCTGCCCTGAGTGGTTGATATACCCAGTGTCATTTCACTGGAGGAAACTGATTTTCCTTCTCCCAGTAGGTATAAGGGGTCGCTCCATTGTTAACCTTTATCCTAGTAGCTACATTTGCATTCATTCATTCATTCAAAAATTAATTAATTCAAAATTTAATAAAATGTAGTAAGATTACACAAAAGCCATCACATTGAAGTCAATCGACAGAAATAAAAGAGTAAGAGAAATCACAGAAGTCGGAGACCCACTCATTCACATGCTCAGGAATCCTATAAAAACCACTAAACTGGAAACCATATTATAAGCCCAGAGGACCTGGTGCAGACCCACACAAATCCTGTGCATGCTGTTTCAGGCCGAGTCCATATGAGCTCCACTCATACTGATTTAGAGGTCTTTGTTTTCTTGGTGTCCTTCATCCCCTCTGGCTCTTAAACTCTGTCTCCTGTTCCCCAGGGTTCCCTAAGCTCTAGGGGGAGAGATTTGATGGAGACATTCCATTTAGTGCTGAGCGTTGCAGGGTTTCTCACGCTGCATAATGTGTGGCTTTGGGTCTTCGTACTGATCCTGACTGGTGCAGGGGGAAGCTTCTCCAATGATGATTGAACAAGGTGCTGATGTAAAAGCACAACAGAACGGCATTAAGAATTATTTTAACACCACATTTTTTTAGAACAGTATTATTATTTTTTTTTTTATTCACAAAATACCTTTTATTTCTCAAGAGAGTCCTACGAGAATGGAGAACTCTGAACGGTGACCTCAGAATGAGGAGCGGGGATGTGCCTGTGGCTCTGAGGTTGCTCATCCTGCGAGAATGGCCAGGATAGAACCCTCTGGTCAAAAGAAAATCCGGTTATGACCCCCACACAGGGGCCCACGGGAGCAGCAGCTGCGGGCCTGATCCTCTGAGGCAGCAGTGTCTGTCTGTGTCAGGAGGCAGAGCAGTGGCTGCGGGCTCCCCTGCGTACAGCTGCTGTGGGCTCCTTTACACTGTTTTCTTGGAGAGACCCTCACACCTCGAAAAGAGTCCACAAACTTGCCTTCAATTGCAGCAATCCTCCTGCTTCAGTCTCCAGAGTGCTAAATTCTCATTGGCAACAGTACAGGTTTTGGGAGTTTTGTTTGTTTGCTTGCTTGCTGAGAGAAGGTCTCCCTCTGTAGCCCTGGAACTCACAGAAATCCACCTGCCTCTGCCCCCTCGGCATGAGGACTCAAGCCCTGCCTCTCATTACATTTTATTTTTGTGGGTGCAGCTCAGTTCCTCTACTGGGCCAAGGACAGGCAGCAGGGGCCCCCAGAGACAGCGTGGAACCCCCTTATGCTGGGGCTCACCCGCAGCTACTGCACCAGGCGGTAGGTGATGTAGCGGCCGGCCGTCTCACTGGGGCGGATGATCTTCACAACCTGCCCTCGCTTGATCCCGAAGTACCGTGCCACGGGGTCCCCGGCCTGGATCCTGGGCAGCTGGCTCTCACGAAGCTTGTATCGAGCCAGCAGTTCGGTCACCTCCTCCTTGGTCATAACCACATGCTCAGGGACTAGCTCGTGTTCCGTGATATTGATGAGCAGCTCCTGCTGTAGAAACTGTTCTAGCACATACTTTGGGGCCATGTCCACTAGGGACTGCTTGGCCGAGGGTGTCATGCCCTGCTGGACCACGATCAGAGCCCGGGTAATGTTCTCCTCCTGCATGCGCTGGCAATACACCTTGATGGTCTTGATGCCCACCTTGGGCTCCTCTGGGAAGAACACAAACATCTGGTCTGTGGGGTCATCGTTGTGGGCCACCAGCACGGTGAGGTCTGTGCGCCTTGGTCGTCCTTCGCTGGGCTTGTCCCCAAACTGGGCCTTGAATTCCTCTAGTGTCTGGTCCAGCTCATCCTGGGTCACCAGGTAGCCACGGTCATGACACAGCTGCATGATAGTCTTGCGGATCTTCCAGAGCCGGTAGGTCTCCTCCTCGTCGTCCATCTTGTCGCTCTTCACAAACTACGCACGCGCGCTCGCAGGCCGGCCAGCACCGAGCCTGTGCCCCAGAACAGTATTATTTTGGTTTTCCCTAGGTCCCTGGGGTATTTAGATTCTTGGTTACCTAAGCAGTGTCAGGTATGAGTTCTGTCTCATTGAGTGGGTCTAAGTAAGTCAGATCAGTTATTGGTTGATTATTCCAATAAGCTTTGTGCCGCCATTGCCCTATCATATCCTACAGGTAATACACCATTGTAGATAGGCTTGTGACTGCCTTGGTGTTTATAGTTCTCTTTTGATAGTGTGCAAAGTATCTTCCTGTAACAAATATATTGGGATATTGGGTGAAGACTCTAAGTAGGTACCAGCTCCACATCTTCGTGTTCACCTAGTTAAGTGGGTGTTGTCTGTAGCAATGGGCCTTACGGCCAGTTTACAGAGAACAACCTATAGTCTTGGCAACAGCCTGAGTTGTTTGGAGGATCCGTGGCGTGCCTTTGACAAACAGCTCAATTAGATGACGTGTACTGTATGTTAAAGCCAATTTTTTCCATAAAGGAAAGCTCTAGAGGAGCTTGTGAAATATTCATGTATTCAGATAGTTTATTAAATACAAGCTTGAAATCATTTATCTGCTATATATAAATTTGATGAACAATAATTGACTATCAGGAAGCAGTAAGAGAAGGGACCCCTAGTCTTTGTAAAAGTTTAGCAATGTATCAACAAGCTTCTTTATCCAGCAATTGTTGCTTGAGGTGCTGACATAGTGCTGAGGGTTTGAAGTAAATAGTCTGACAGTGTGGAATTTGGAGAATGTCTGAAAGGCTGAAGAATCTGCACCATTGTTGGTTTTGTGTGCATGAGTGTTTTAACTTTTTCAGGAGTGGAAGAAGACTTAAAGTTTCCAATCACAGAACTAGAGAAAGTGACACCGTAAGCCCCTGACCCATGCATGAGCTTACACAGTGAGTTGTCACAATCATTTTTCTGTACTGGATTGCTCTCTGCATTTCTGTTTTAAAAAATTGTCACAATTGTAGTTTAAAAATACTATTCAAAATAATCTGAAAGTTAAAGGAATGTAAGAATAGTGCAGAGAACTTCAGCCCACCCTTTGCCCAGGTTCATGCTAATATTTTGTCACAGGGGAGAGAGTAGCAGGTAGAGGTCTGACCATCTGGATTCAATCCAAGAATCCCACAAGGTGGCAGGAGAGAATCGAGAATCGTCTCCTGAGAGTGGTCCTCTAACCATCTACAGTGGTGCTGTGGTGGGCATGCACTTGAACATACACACACTCAGACACACACACACACAGTCACCCAAGGTTCCTCTGTGTTGTTGTGGCATCCATCTTTGGCTGCCAGGCCCAGAAGATTTGACAGATCTTTCTGTGAAGCAAGAATTTTGAAGGACTGTCCTGCTTTGTCTCAGGAAAGTGAGTCAATGACTACCCTGTGATCTGATGTCCACAGTGTGGACAGCATGCTGCCAGCAGTCAAGGTAAGGGGCAGTTTTTTGTCCAATGGTCAGCTTTGCCACATTTGAAGCAAACTCCAGGTGGAGGTTTCTTTGGTGCCCATCATCTTCAGAGTAGAATGGAGGTGCTGCCAGGAGCTAACATGTCTGTCAGAAAAGCCTTTTATTATTAAAGCAGCTTACATGCCATATTCTCCAGATCTCTGAAGTCTTTGCGCAGCACCTATCCATCTAAAGTCTACCTAAATAGAGAAATGGTGTTTGTTTCTAGCTATTTAATTTCTGTTCATCTTTGAAAACATACAGCAGGCTAAATAAAGCTTATTCTTGTAATTATCTAAACTAGTACCTAGCATGACTACAAGTTTGATTATATATATGTGACTAGCTACTGACTTGCATTGCTTAATTATCCTAAACAGTTTACAATAGTAGATTCTATAGGATTAGAACTTTATGCTATATATTTAGATGAGTTGCATAAGCATATATACCTTAAACAATAATTGAATCACATATACAGAATGTTGTAGCAAATATAACCTTAAATTTCTATCATCATACAAAAATTTCATACCAATCTAAAATATTTGAGACTTGTTGCTTTCTCAGTTTCAAAGTAGATATAATAATCCACTCTTCTTTTCCTCAAATCCCTTTATCTCCCCTTCGTCCTTTCATCCCCACTTCCCCTAATAATAGAAGAGAACCAGGGATAGAGGAGAGAAAAGAGAGAGAAAGAGATCCCTGAATCTAACCTCTTTTACTTTGTTTCCTCCCTGACCAAGAACAATAACATCTTACAATCAACCCCCCTAAACAGCACCTAATATCCATAACCCACCAGAAGACCAAAACCACCCACCCCACTTCTTGGGAATGAGTGTGTCATTTTCTTTAAATTTCTTTCTGCTGTCTAGGGGTGAAGGCATTTTGGGGGGGGACCCTAAGAGAATTTAGATTTTGGTCAAGCCCTAGCGAGCAGTCTGGTTCACTTGCTGCCCAGGCTCTGTGGGTTAGGAAAGTGTAGGGCTTAACTGAGGTCCTGGTTGAAGCAGTCTGTGTTAGCCAGACTATCTGAGGCTACTTGCTTTGTCTTCATTGGTGTCTACTCTTTTTTGCTTTGAAAACACACAAACTTTTTGTTGTTGTTGTTGTTGTTTTTCCAGACAGGGTTTCTCTGTGTAGTCCTGGCTGTCCTGGAACTCACTCTGTAGAACAGGCTGGCCTCAAACTCAGAAATCCGCCTGCCTCTGCCTCCCAAGTGCTGGGATTAAAGGCGAGCACCACCACTGCCCGGCGCACACAAACTTTTAAAGGCAGTATTGTAGGGCCATTTCTTCATTAACACATATATGAAATCTGCAGTGTGCATCAATCTGCTAATAATGATTCTATGCTCTATGCTTGAGCAGGTGAAAGGCATCTGGTAACTTCATAAGTTCATTTGGACTGCATAACCAAACTGTATTATAAATTTCCACCCATGTCATATGAAAGTATTGCACGTAATAATTAGTCATGAGGAACAAAAAGATTCTTTGACTTTGCAGAGACATTCATGCTTCAGCTAATCTCCCGAGCTGCTCCCATGTGAGGGAGCAGCATTCACTGCCACCTGTCTTCTTGTTGTTCTGGGTCTCTTCCATGTAAGCAGCCAAAATTTTCAGGAGGCCTTCCTTGGCCAAATTTAATCTTAATTAACTTTGAAGGAATCCATAGGGTTCCGTTTCCTCCTCTTCTCCAACCCAACACATTTCCTGACTTCCATTTCGAGGTTTAACACATCCTTAAAGTATATATGCTGATTTAATTCAGCAATGAATTTTCTGTAAACCTATCTTATATCCTAGATAATTAATAGAATCTCCTCTTTGTATTTTTTCAGGAGCCATTTGCAATTGCCAACAAGGCAAAATTCTCTATTACATCAAACATTTTCTTCCCTGAATCAGCCAGTAAAATATCATTCATATAATGAATGACTAACATCTGAAATTTAATCAGCATTATCTTAGTATTTTTTGCCTTGATTGTGTTTGGTTTAGCTCACCGTAAAATTTTTTCCCATCAAGGGACCATTGACAATGAGTTAGTCCCATTATTAGTAAAACAAACCAAAAGAAAACAAAAACAAAAATAAAAAACAATCGAACAGAAGAACAAACAAACAAACAAAAACCCAAAAACATTTCCCAAGGGACCTTTAATACTGAGTTTTCCCTGCTCTTAGGGGAAACTAAAAAGTATTCAAACAAAATTCAAATAAAGAAAGAAGAAAATTCTATATTCTGGGCCAGCTGTGTTATCTCATGTTGCAGCAGCAAAGCCCTGCTTGTCATTCTTTGGAATTCAGGTATTGCTGCTCTGCATTGGGGAGCCTATAGCAGAAAATTGTAGGCTTAGATTTTTCAAAACCTACCTACATAAGGGTTCTCAAACACTTCAACCCTCTTTCTAGATCACTGTCCAAAGGTAGGGGAGAAAATATGGTAAATAGGACAAGGGGATGTGAACCTGTTTAGAAGTAGTTCTTTGGGGAAAATTCCAATCTCCATTTGTCAGGATGTCAGCAGTTCAGTTCAGTAGTGTCACCAAACACAAATCAGCAATGGCAGCATGACCCAGCAGAAATTGCCAGGCCTCTGCTGAATTGACACAAGTCAGAGGGAGCTACCAGAACCAGCGGGATGCCAGTTCTCTACCTCTCTCAAAGAAGTGAAGATCAGCAAAGAAGCCAGACCAACGAAGAGCAGCCCAGCTAGTCATGCAGGTGCCCTATCACTGTCTGTTGAGTCCCACTTACACTCTCTCCAAACATCACACGTCCTCCCATCGGTCTCGCCTCAGCAAAACATCATGTAAGTCATGTATGTATGTCACATGACATAACCAGAAACTTCCACTTCATATCCCCCCCCTTTTTTTTTTTTGTTTTTTTTCGAGACAGGGTTTCTCTGTGTAGCCCTGGCTGTCCTGGAACTCACTCTGTAGACCAGGCTAGCCTCGAACTCTCGAACTCAGAAATCTGCCTGCCTCTGCCTCCCAAGTGCTAGGATTAAAGGCGTGCGCCACCACCGCCCAACCATATCCCCCTTTTTGTTTAAAAATGTCTTTTTCCCTAACGGTAACAATCTACATACAATAAAAATGAAGAACCACAAACCTAGAACCTTATATCATATTTTAAATAAACAGCTTATGTACACTATAGTCTAACAAAACAACCTTAAATTCCTATCAACATAGAACAATTCATATAAAACAACCTTAAATTTCTATCTACATACAATAAAAACAATACAACCTTAAATTCTAACAATATATAATAATTTAAACCTACCAGCCTAGATGATAACAACTATAACACATCAAACAACCAAAACCATCCATTTCAACTCAAGGAATTGGGACTGTGCTTTTTTTTATAATTGCTTCCTGCCGAATTGGGGTAGAGAATTCCTGTTCGGAGCCCAAGGAAAAAATATAATTAATCTGGGGGAAACAACAACAACAACAACAAAAAGAAAACCTACCTGTAGCATTTGTTGCCCAGTTTCTGTTTTTATCCAATGTATGTATTGTAAATCCGGTCTGTGTGTGGTTGTTCCAATCTATATATTGTCTGTCAAATCTATGTGTTGTCCAGTCTCTGTGTGATGGATCATTTGGGCTAGCCCTTTGGAAATTGATTTGCATACATATTTTGGAGAAATCAGTGATTGAGACAGTCTGCAATTTTTGCCAGATCTTTTCCTGACAATTGATGTAATCTTATATTATTTCTTATAATTAACTCAGAAATCCTTTCTATTTATGTCTTCCATTTTTTACTTTGAACTAAGAAAATATATCCCATAATACTCTCTTTGCATAATGAGCCCAGTAAGAGAATTAATTGAAGGCAAAATGACTAAAATAAAAATCAAGTTTAGGATTAATTCGATCTACATATGCATCTTTCAGTCTTTGTTCTACATGATTAACTATTTTTCTGCTTCAGTTGTTAGTCATCTTGGACTCTTTACATTTGAATCTCCTTATAATGTTTGAAGCAAATTACTTAACTCATGTGTACTTAATCCAATTGTGGGCCTCAGCTAGTGAATATTGCCCATCAATTTTTGAAAATCATTAAGTGTTTGCAATTGGTCCCAATGAATCTGTACCTTTTGTGGTTGAATTTTTTGTTGTTTGATTTTATAACCCAAATAACTAAGTGAATCTCCTCTTTGTATTTTTTTTTTTCTGGAGCAATTAGTAACCCCCATCATGGCAGAATTCTTTGTGTTACCTTAAACATACTCTCTAAAGCATCTTTATCAGAATCAGCCAACAGAATGTCATCTAGATAATGATCAATAACAGATGGAGGGAATTGCTTATGAATTATTTCTAATGATTGTTGTGCAAAATGCTGACAAAGTTGGACTACTTACCATCCCCTGTGGAGTTACCTTCCGGTGGTATCTCTTTAGTAGATGACTATCATTCAAAGGAGATACTGAGCAAGTAAACCTTTATCCTGCGCATGCAAGGGTATTGTGAAAAAGCAATCTTTCAAGTCAATTATTTTTATAGGCCATGACCTTGGTAACAAAGATGATAAAGGAAGTCCAGACTGTAAATGACCCATTGGCTGAATTACTTTGTTAACTGCCCTTAAATTCATTATCATCTGCCATTTTCCTGATTTTTTTTTTACAACAGGCACAGGGACATTCCATGGGCTGACAGACTCTTTTATATGTTGAGCCTCCAGCTGCTCTTGTACCAGTTGTTCAAGTGCCTGCAATTTTTCTTTTGTTATGGGCCACTGCTATTGCCATACAGGTCTGTTTGATAACTATTTCAGGGGCAAGGCTGTGGCTATGACAGCAGTGGCCCTTCTATAAATTTGGAAACTCAATCCCTGTAATGTCCTGTTTTTGGATTGTGGACACAGCTTGTGATTCCTCATCATCACTTGTATCAGTACCTTCCCCAAGAGCATCTACCATATCACACTTAAATGCCTCACTTGCTGTCCCTGGAATTGCAGGAATATGAATCAACATACCCCATTGATGTAAACGATCTCTTCCTCATAAGTTTATGGGTATCCCAGCGGCATAAGGTCTCAACTTCTCTGTTTGCCCTTCTGCTCTCACACAGGTAATCAATCCATCAGACACTTTGTCTTATTCCTGATAATTTACCAATTCCTACAAACTGTGTGTAAACCTTCTGAAGTGGCCTATCTGGATTCCAAGGCTTTGGGAAAGTATACTAACATCAGATCCTGTATCCACCAAACTGTCTATGTCAACACCATTCATTTGTCCCATTAATTTGGGTATTTCATCATTAGCCATTTGTTTGCCAGAATACATGTTTTCCAGTACTCCCAAAAGCTACTGTCCTTTTTACTGGAGCAGCTGTAAGGGTAAAAATTAAAACAGCTCAGCAGAGACCACAAACAACTT
>NW_021621338.1:4242660-4295908 GCF_004785775.1 Grammomys surdaster
CGCGCTAATTGGGACTTGAGTTGGGGTCCTCTTCCTGGGTCCTTACACAGCCTTATCCTTCATGTAAGGAAACAACAGTTGAGTAATTCTATCCCCTTCATCAATTTGCATCTCCTTTCTCACATATGCCATGATTTTTATTTCTTCCTTGATATCCCCACTTACTATACCAGGATGCACAATAAATCCTTGAGAAGGTAACCCATTCTTTCCCAAGATGAGTCTCACTGTTCCTGAGGGTAAAGGATCATACACATCAATAGTTAACTTGTAACATTCAACTTTTGGGGATATGATAAGAGATGTTTCTGTGGCCAGATCCAAAGCTGCACTCCTTTCTGGAACATTTATTAGATCAGAAATACTTAATTTTGATTTTCTTGCCTGCTTGATACCTTCTGGCTGACCAAAGGAAGATGGTTCGTATTGTTTACTGTGTGGCCTCGAGCTGACAGGCCCTTTGTTCACTTCTCCATGGCAAAAGGTTACCTTGTATGTCTCCTTTACACCGGCAACCCTTTGACCAATGTTTGTCCTTTCCATAGTGGCTACAATACCCCGGAAACCTTTGCAGTTTATAACAGCCAGAACCTGCTTCTTCTCTTCTATGAACATCACATCCTCTGAGTCAATGTACCTGCTATTTTGAGTTCTCTTGAATCATCTAGTCTTACAATCTCTTTGGAAATCGCTGAATTCACCACAATAAAAGCATCAGGCATTTTAATTTCTAAGACTTCTAGCTATAGCTTGCCCTATGATATTAGGAATAATGCTCCTGGAAATTAATACCAGTTCTCTCTTCTATCTATTCGTCTATTGGGGCTCCCCATGCTTTCAACCATCTCTTACATTCAATATTCATGTTTTCAAAGACCAATATTTCTATCAATGACTGTCTGGTTTCAGGGTCTAATATGGCTCTAGTCACAACTGAACCCAATCTCTGTAAGAAATCAGTGAGTGCCCCTGTAGGTCCCTGTGTTACCTTCGTAAATGAGGTAGACACTTTCCTTGGCTCCTCAATCATATCCCAGGCTATTAAAGCCACAACACAACATTGTTCGATTACTCCACCATCAGGTCTGATTTGTTCTTGTAAATCAGCATAACACCCTTCACTAAGCAGTTAGTTGGTCTTTAGTCACATTTATCCCCTTCAGTACATTCTGTTGTTCTATTTTTGTGGCTTTGTGCCTCCACCATGATAACCATTGTAATTGTTTTCCAGCCTCTAGAATATCTGACACCAGTCCCTTCCAATCTTGGGGGATAACCCTATTCTAGGTAGCCCAAGTATTTAACATTTCTTTAACAAATGGAAAGTGCAAGCCATACAATACCATAGCCTCTTTAAAATCCTTTAGATCTAGCATTTCTATTGGACGCTAGGTCAATTCATTATAGGCAGGACCACCATCATTAGCAGGCATATGCTACACAAAGACTGGGCAGGTTGAAGGTGCCTACGTAGCAAATCTTCTGGTGGTATACTCGGCTGAACACTATAAAGTTTTACCTTCACCATTTCTTGCTCATCAGTGAAAGAGCAGGGCGAGGTGGCAGTTTACCTTTCAGCCTATTTTCTCACCCTTTTCATCCTGTGATATATTCCTGGTTTCAGACATAAAGCCTGGACCCTGTTGTTTACTTCTAACTCTATTGACAAACTCTCTAAATGCTTAGCCAACTCTGCAATCTTCTCTAACATAAAAGGATTGTCAGCTCCCCACCCCAATCTTCTTCAAGAGAACATATATGAAAACCTATTCTATTTCCCATTCTCAGGGAGATCCTTGTGTCCCTCTTTAAACCTTCCTTGTTACCTAGCTATTCTGGGTCTGTGGACTGTGGCATACTTTTCCTTTACTTTACAGTTAATATTTAATTATAAGTGAATACACACCATATTTGTCTTTCTGATTCTGTGTTACCTCACTCAAGATGATTTTTTTATAGTTCCATCCATTTGCCAGCAAAATTCATGATGTCATTTTTTTTAAACAGCTGAGTAACACTTAATTGTTTAAATTACACATTTTTAAAAATCTATTCTTCAGTTGAGAGACATCTGCATTGTTTCCAGTTTCTAGCTATTATGAATAAAGCTGCTGGGCAGTGGTGGCGCACGCCTTTAATCCCAGCACTTGGAAGGCAGGCAGATTTCTGAGTTCGAGGCCAGCCAGATCTACAGAGTGAGTTCCAGGACAGCCAGGGCTGCACAGAGAAAAACCTTGTTTTGAAAAACCAAAAAAAGGCTGGACAGTGGTGGCACACGCCTTTAATCCCAGCACTTGGGAGGCAGAGGCAGGTGGATTTCTGAGTTCGAGGCCAGCCTGGTCTACAGAGTGAGTTCCAGGACAGCCAGGGCTACACAGAGAAACCCTGTCTCGAAAAACCAAAAAAAAAAAAAAAACAAAAACAAAAACGAATAAAGCTACTATGAACACAATTGAGCAAGTGTCCTTGTGGTAAGATGAAGCATCCTTTGGGTATATGCCCAGGAGTTGTATGGCTGAGTCTTGAGGTAGATTGATTCCTAATTTTGTGAGAAACTGTCATATTGATTTCCAAAATGGCTGTACATGTTTGCACTCCCACCAGCAGTGGAGGAAAGTTCCCCTTGCTCCATATCCTCACCAGCATGAGCTATCACTTGTATTTTTGATCTTAGCCATTCTGACAGGTGTAAGATGGAATCACAAAGTTGTTTTGATTTGCATTTCCCTGGTGGTTAAGAATTTTGAGCATTTCACAGGATAGATAAAACAATATTATACAAAAAAGAATATCTGGAGGTGTTACTATCTCCGATTTCAACTCCTCAGCAGAACACCAATAGCACAGGCAATAAGATCAGCAATTAATGAATGGAATGTCATGAAACTGAGAAGCTTTTATAAGGCACAGGACACTGTCAGGAGGACCAAACAGCAGTTCAGAGAATGGGAAAAGATGTCTACCAACTCCATAGCTGATAGAGGTCTGATATCCAAAACATATAAAGAACTCAAGAAACTACACACATCAACAAACTAAGTAATTTAACTGAAAAAAATTGGGTACAGATCTAAATAGAATTATCAAAAGAGAAATCTCAAATAATGGAGAAACACTTAAAAAGAAATATTACTATTTTTACTATGGGGCTTAAGCTCCTGGAATCAAGCATCTTCTAGCCTTGGTCTCTTGAGCAGGTGTGTGCCTTCATTCCTGGCTGAATTTGCACATTTAATTATCATACAGAACAGCAGGTTTCACTCTGGCATTTTCATAGATACTTTGTTCTGGTTGATCTCTTTCCTGTCCTCTCTCCCATGCCACCCCCTCCACAGCCTTCCATCCCCATAGTTGTCTTTCTGCTTTCATGGCTCATGTGTGCCATTACTCTTCTCCTTAAACCTTGCTTTTTTGTGGTTCCTGGAGTAGTCAGCAGTCGCTAAAGCAGTAGTTCTCAACTTGTAGGTCTCGACCCTTTTAGGGTCAAACTGACCTTTTTAGAGAGGGTGCATATTAGATATCCTGCACATCAGCTATTTACATTATGATTCATAACAGTAGCAAAATTACAATTATGAAGTGGCAAAGAAAATAATTTTATTGTTGTGGGTCACCACAACTCAAAGAACTGTATTGAAGCCATAGGAAGTTTGAGAACCACTGCTCTAAAGGAATAAAACTGATAGGATGAATGCATGCATCAGAAAGGACTTCTACATTGGCTCATAAATATGGTCTGGGTAGTCCAACAATGGCTGCCTCACAAGAGAGAACTTGAGATGACCAAGCCTGCTCAGTCAGTCAACAGGTTCTCCAGCGCAGGAGTGAGGATTAAAAGAAAAGAGATGATTAGACAAAATTATAGCATGACCCCAGCCAGTTCTGAGGCTGAAGGCAGGTTTGTTTAATTCAACTTTTAAGCCCTTTTAATTACAATCAAGTATTTTAGTTCTAGGTTGAGGAACCAACAATGCAATAGAAACAAACAATCAAGGAGCAAACAAGGCAATATACAGAGTCCTGCGACCACCCCATGATCACTCTCATGATCGCTGTTTCTAAGGGCTCATCAAGATGACAAAGTATCTGAGCCTGTCCTAGCCCACAGTCAATATTCAAGCCTGAGGCCTACTACTTTGTTCTAGCCTAAGACTTAGATTCCTGACTGAACTTCTCTGTTTTAGCCTAAAATTAGACTCCTTCCTGAACTTACTTCCTTGTCCTTGGCCAATGTCAGATTTCTGCCAAGCAGCCCCAAAAGCTCTTCACATTGAGATTCTGTAGTTCTTCAGTCATGAGGTAGGATGTCTCAGCAGTTCCAATCTGGTGTAAAGATCTAGAAGTGTAGGAAGCAGGTGTGGCGGCCATTCCAAAGTGGCGCCTGAAGCTAACACCTGACTTCCTCATACGCCCCTGAAGAAGCCACGCCCACAGGCAATATTGTGCAGGCTCACTGCTATGCATAATCAGGCCATCTGCTACGTAGGGCAATGTCAGATCTTGCCATACCCACTGTCCTATCACATGCACCGACGTGGCAGGATCTGATTGGAGAAGGCAGAGGGATTTAAGGGCGGTGGAGGAGAGGCTCGGGGGCTTTTTGAAGAATGTAAGGGTTCCTGAATAAACTATGTTGGGAAGAAGAACTCCATATGTTGCCGTTTCATTCTGCGGGTCGGAGTGGGCAGCGACAAGTGGTGGCCCGAATGGGGACTTCAGAACTCATCGCAGTCAGGGCAGGTAGCTGGAAAGTTCCCAGGTAAGTGGGACAAGAGAAAGTTCCCAGGTAAGTGGGACAAGGGAAAGTTCTCGGTTCAGAGACTATAAGGTTCCCAGTGTTGGGACAAGTCACATCAAGGAGCTAGAAAAGGGTAGCAATACACTAGAGCAGTTAAAAGAAGAGTGATCTCAAAAGTCTGAAAATGGAGATAGTTCTGAAGAGGAAGGTGAGGAGTATAAGAGTGAAAGAGTGAGGAGAAGTGAGGAGAGTGAGGAGAATAAAGAAGAGACTTGAAGAGACTCCACCAGACTCTGTCTTGTATCTATCTTCTGTGTCTCTCGCCTCTTTTTTCTTCCCCTTCCTCCATCCCAGTTTCTCTTTCTTGCTAGACCCTGACCTGCAAACTGGAGCAGCAGAACCGGCCCTGGTTTTTACAAAGGAACAGAACCTGATGGCCGTTACAAAACAAATGGCTGTTACAAAGTTGCGCCCAGAAGCTTGGAAGGAGCTTAGAGCTCAATGTTTCCAAATGTTTCTTAAGGAACCAGGAAAAGTGGTGATGGTTGCTATTTGCATTAATGGCTTAAACTGCTTCTTTAAATTTCTTGCCTGGATTTATACGGGTTCAGCAAGTATGTTCTCAGAAGCTATATACTCATTATCTGATACTTGTAACCAGAGTTTGCTAGCACTAGACATCAGCAAGTCTGTTCAGACACCAGATTCTTCTCACCCCTATGGCTTTTCAAATATGCGCTATATTTCTTCATTGATTAGTGGTATTGGTATTTTCATGATGGGCGCAGGACTCTCTTGGTATCATGGAGTCATGGGATTGCTTCATCCTCAACCAATGGAATCCCTTCTATGGGCATATTGTATTTTAGCAGGATCTTTGGTGTTTGAAGGAGCGACACTTCTTGTTGTCATAAATGAACTTCGCAGGAGCACCCAGGCCAAGGGCACATCATTTTACAAGTATGTCATAGAAAGTCGTGATCCGAGTACACTCCTGGAGAGCAACCCATCAATAAGGGCAATCCATAATGTCAAAGCCACAGACCTGAGATTAGGCAAAGTCAGGTTTAAGGCAGAAGTTGATTTAGATGAACGAGTTGTTACAAGATCATATTTGGAAAAGCAAGATTTTGACCAAATGATGCAGGAAATTCAAGAAGTGAAAACTCCTGAACAATTAGAAGCCTTTACGCTTAAACATGGAGAAAACATTATTGATACTCTAGGAGATGAAGTAGACAGGCTTGAGAAAGAGTTAAAGAAATGAAATCCTGAAGTTCGGCACGTAGATCTTGAGATCCTATAGATAAGATGAGTGAGTCACTTGGGCTGTGAAGAATGCTTTTATCTTTTCTCCATATATTGCAACCTAAAGTTATTAAGCCCAGGACAAGATGTTTCCTTTTTACCCACGCCGGTATGCATATGGCCCCGCTTTGTGTTTTTTGTGTATAATGGTAGTTATAATGGTAGTTTTTTGAGTTGTGATAATAGTACTTGCTTTTATGCTGTATGTTGGAATATTTCTATATTTTCCTTTGCTATGGTTGCCTGAATGCCTCGTTATGTTCCTTGGCCTGTGGAAGCTCCTTCAGCTATGACATTATTTGGGCCTAGGAGGGTTTTGACATAGAGATGGCCCAATTAGGTTGCCAATGGAAATATTCTGGCTTGTGTGTTACTTCTATTTCATATCAAAATGTAAGTCATGCTGCTAATCTTTCTAAGGAAATTTCCAAGTATCTTTCAGGAAATTGGTCTGTGGAATTGGATAAGAAGATGAGAGAACTTCTCAAGTCGATTGTTCATATTAATTCAATTAGAGTGGATGTCTCCCTGGCCTCCGGACTGACTGAATGGATACATCAAGCAATGTCCCACCTTAAGGAATGGGTGGGTTTGGGAGTTTTAGCCCTGTGCCTATTACTGATCAATGGCCTTGCCTGTTGGTGTATGTGCAAAAGGAGAAAGCAACACAGCAGAGAACGGGCCTTGATAGTGCAGGCGTTTGTAGCCGTGGAGATGGGACTATCTCCTCAAGTGTGGCTTGGCATGCTAGAGAAGTAGTCAGAGACGGGTAAGACTCCTTGGATGGGTTACCAACCTAAGACAGGGACCAAACCAGAGCTGTTTGACTCCCGATGATGGGTAAGGAGCATTGTCGAAAGGGGCAACCTAAGACATGCATTCTCTCTGCCAAGATTAAATAAAAGGGGGAATTGTAGGAAGCGGGTGTGGCGGCCATTCCAAAGTGGCACCTGAAGCTAACACCTGACTTCCTCATACGCCCCTGAAGAAGCCACGCCCACAGGCAATATTGTGCAGGCTCACTGCTATGCATAATCAGGCCATCTGCTACGTAGGGCAATGTCAGATCTTGCCATACCCACTGTCCTATCACATGCACCGACGTGGCAGGCTCTGATTGGAGAAGGCAGAGGGATTTAAGGGTGGTGGAGGAGAGGCTGGGGTTTTTTTGAAGAATGTAAGGGTTCCTGAATAAACTGCGTTGGGAAGAAGAACTCCGTGTGTCGCCATTTCTTTCCGCGGGTCAGAGTGGACAGTGACATAGAAGATTCCTGGAGAGTCTACGTTGGAAGCCTGAAGAAGCTAGTTTTAATATTAGTAAGAGAGTGTAGTATCAGGATGGATGGAACTTTCCAGGAAGAGCAAGGAAAAGCAGTAAAAGAGGAAAGTTTCTTTTATCCTTGGCCTTTTATCTGAGCTGCCCACATTCAAGAGGGTCTTTTTTTTTTTTTTTTTTTTTTTGGTTTTTTGAGACAGGGTTTCTCTGTGTAGCCCTGGCTGTCCTGGAACTCACTCTGTAGACCAGGCTGGCCTCGAACTCAGAAATCTGCCTGCCTCTGCCTCCCAAGTGCTTGGATTAAAGGTGTGTGCCACCACTGCCCAGCTCAGGAGGGTCTTTATGTTTCAAGTAATCTGATCAAGAAAGTCCCTCATGGGACTGCACAGGGACTTCTGGTTTATGTTTCCTGGTTCTTGTTTCCTGATTCCAGTCAAGTTGATAACCAAGTTTAGCCAACACACCAGTTTCTGATCATTACCTAAGCTTATTGTCACTCCCACCTAAATATACACATATACAATGTTAGTATTCTGTCTAAACTCCACCTCCACAGTTATCTGATAACACCCAGGTATGCTCCTTCCCACAGTTACCTGGCAACAGCCAGGTAGGCGTGCCCACTATAAAAGGGGCTGCTTGCCTCCTCCTCTCTTTCTTACTCTTACTCTCTTGCCTCTAGCTTCTCCTCGCCCTTCCTCCCTTCCTTTCCCCCTCTCTCCATGTGGTCATGGCTGGCCTCTACTCCTCTACCTCTCTGCTCTCTCTCTCCTCTTCCCTATCTCCTGAATAAACCCCCTCCCGTTTGGTCTGGTGTTGCCTGTTCCAAGCTGCGCGCCGAAGTCTAACATACAAACCAGAAGCCAGTGCCACATATGACAGCAAACACAGAATGCTCAATTTATAGTATAATGTTTTTATCACACCAATATCCAAAGTACATTTTCTTTTGCTTGTTTTCTTTCTTTGCTTCTTTTTTTTTCTTTATTTTGAAGGTGGGGGTGTGGTTCAAGACAGGGCTTCTATGTACAACCCTGGCTATCCTAGAATTCACTCTGTAGACCAGGCCTTGAACTCCCAGAGAGCTGCCTGTCTCTGCCTCCTAAACGATGGAATTAAAGATGTGTGTCACCACACCAGCTCAAAGTACATTCTATTAACATGATTCATGTCTTGATGCTGACCTTGATCAACCAGTTGAAGTATGTGGTGTGATTTTATTTTAAGACATAGTCTGGGCTGGAGAGATGGCTCAGTGGTTAAGAGCACTGACTGCTCTTCCAGAGGTCCTGAGTTCAACTCCCAGCAACCACATGGTGGCTCACAACCATCTGTAATGGGATCTGATGCCCTCTTCTGGTGTGTCTGAGAACAGCGACAGTGTACACTGTCATACATGAAATAAATCTTAAAAAAAAAAAAGACATAGTCTGCATGGAACTCACCATGTATCCCAAGCTGGCCTCAGACAATCTTTCCACCTTAGCCTCCCAGCCTTGTGCTGGTATTATAGACAATCTCACATCTTACTCTGTTTGTCAGGTTTTTCCACTATAAAACAACTTTTTTGCCCCTCTCTTCCTCAGGATAGAGTGTCTACATATATAGATTTCTTCTCTATAGATTTGTCCTTTCTGTTATGGTACCAAATAAAGCTACTTGGGTTAGGAAGTAGTATCGCTTTATTTTGCTCCTTTGTAACCGCCTGCGGCCACGAATCAACCAGGTTCACCTGAAAGGGGGCTGGGAACCAAAGGAGGACGGAGGGTGAAAAGAGATGAAGCCAAGACAAAGTTCTCTGATCAAGGCTCAATGTTTTAACGTTCAGCTTCTCAACTTAAAGGGAAAGACCCCGTCCGAACCCTTCCTAGTTTCAGCTGGGATAGATGGGTGGGATAATCCGTTCTTGGTCAAGGGTCATGGCCGGAGATATTTCAAGGCAAGCCCAGAGGCAGTTCTTCTTTTAAGTTCTGTGCAGGCAAGGTGGGTAACTCCACCTAGATCCTATCACTTGGTCTGTTGTGGTAAACAAGGTCTCTCAGGCCTGCTCAAGGCCAGGGGAAGGGTACACTCCTTAATTTGTTTCAGCTTTGTCTGTTGGGAGCTCTTTCAATGAACTCCAGGGACATACTTCTTCCTACGATTGTGGAAACCATATGTGCGTGTGGCCGTATGCAAGGCTTCTTTCTCTGATGACAAGAGATTTCAAGCTCATATATTTTCTGCTGGAGCCTAGAGTCATTCTCTTCTCCAAAGAGGCTTGGTTCCCCTTCATGGAAAGTGTATTAGAAACTATAACCTAGATGATAATTGTGTTCCTTATTACTAAGGTGTGTTTTCTCTAGGTAGTGGGGTTTCTTGCTGTATGTATTTATGGTATGTATGTATGTATGTATGTATGTATGTATGTATGTATGTATTGAAGCAGAGACTCACAATGTAGTTCTAGATGACCTGGAATTCTCTATTTAGACCAGGCTGGCCTCTGTAGTGCTGGGATTAGAAGTGTATGCCACAATGACCAGCTGCTTGTTTGTTTTTGTGATGGAGACTGAATCCATGACCTTATGCATACTCTGTAGGCAAACTTTCTACTACTGAGCTATAGATCCCTTGACTTTCCTATAGTACTTTATTTGGTTATTTTCATTTTTATGCATGTTCATGTTTATTTTGCACAGAGTGTGGAGTAGTTTCCTCAATCACTTTGAATCTTCATTTTTGAGATAGGGTCTGTTACTGAACCTAGAGTCTACCAATAAGCTGGATGGACTGGCAGCAAATTGAAGGGATCCTCCTGTCTCTCTCTCTCTCTCTCTCTCTCTCTCTCTCTCTCTCTCTCTCTCTGCCTTCCAAGCACTGGGATTACAGGCCTGTGAAAAGTATCTTTTACTCTCCTGTAAAAATTGTAGTCTTCAAGGGTTATTGCCTCAGTCTGCTAACCTAGGCCTAGTCCTGAAAGCTTCTAGCCTCTGTACAACCTAATCTAGGCCTAGAATGTTTCAGCCTCTGAGACTTACTGCTGAATAAGCTCACTCTTTCTAGTTCTTTCTGATCTCTGGCTGGCTGGTCAACTCAGCTGTTCTGGCTCAAAACTCCTCTCCAAGCTGACTGATTCAGTCTGGCTCTTCTCAGCCTCTGACTTTTTGCTCTGTTTGGCCTCAAACTAACTCTATCTGCTTTAATCTTCAAACTCCTCATTTTCTGCCTCATTCTAATCTCCACCTGTGTCTAGTTTGTTCTTTTTAAAACCTGTCTATCATTGTCCAGTAAAACTGCCTCTCTCCTCTCTTTTCTTTTTTCTGCACTGCTCCCTTAAGTAGCTTCCTTTTATTCTCCTTTCGAGAGTTGGGCATACCCTATTCAGTCAAATTTTTCCTGATTCATCATTTTATCTGCCTCTCAATTAGACATCACAGACATGGGTACTTCCTCCTACAAACTAACTGTACCTTTATTATTTGGGATTAAATGTGTGAACTATGGGCATGTAGGTATTCCTGCCAGAGGAATTAAAGGCATGTGCAAGGGCTGAGCCACACCTCAACTAAAAACAGGTATTTCCAGTAAATAACACAATCTTAGGGTTCACAGTGTGATCAAATATCTTGCAAGAGGCCTGTAAAATTGTGTCCAGCTTTTTATGTGGGTGCTGGAGATATGAACTTAGTGTTTGTGTCCCCCCACCCCGCCCCCTGGGAGGAGAGTTGAGACAGAGTCTCTCTGTAACCCTTGACTGTCCTGAAACTCACTGTGTAGACCAGGGTTGCCTGAAACTCCCAGAGATCAACTCCAGAGATCTGCCTCCCAAGTGCTGGGATTAAAGGAATGTGCCACCAAACCCAGCCGGAACTTAGTTTTTCATACTTGTTCAACAGACTCTATGTACTGAGTCACTCCCTACCATTCCTGCAATATTTTAAAACAGCAAACCTCTAGTATTATGTCACTTACACCTTCAGACCTTCTGTGGTTCCCAGAAAATAATATTTCCTGAAAACATCAAAATTCTTGGTTTAATTTCCTGTGGCTTTCATAAGAAGTTACTACAAATATGTCAGCCATGGAGGTCAGATGACAACTTTGTGAAGTTTCTTCTCTTTCTACCAGGTGAGTCCTGAGGATGGAACTTAGGTCTTCAGGATTGGTGGTAAGCACCTTTACCTGCTGAGCCGTCTAGTGACCTCCTACATCTTACCACCTAAAACATTTCTCTCTTTTAAAAAAAAAGTGTGTGTGTGTGTATTTGTGTGTGTGGCAGGTGGTTATGTCCAAGAGACTGCAGGTGCCCTCAGCCATCAGAGGAGAGTGTTAGATCCCTGGGGATATAGCAGTTGTGTGCTACACCACACATGGGTTCTTGGAATGGAACTCAGGTACTTTGGAAGAGCAGTGTGCTCTTAACCATATAGTTTTTTCTTCAGCTCCGGCTCTCCCATTTTGTCTAAGAAAGTTCATTTATACTATATATTGGCTCAAATTCATAATTTATCTGATTCTATAGCATTAGTCAAATGTTTTCCTTTATATCCTGTATACTGAAGTTAGAGCCAGCTTTTAAATTCTGTTAAAATTTGTTTTTGTTAATAAGTCATACTTCATAAATACTTCTGTGTAATCCAAATCTCGTCAGGAGATAAATTAGACAATTGCCTTAGATTTCCTGATCTAAAATTGAAAGGTAATTCTTTCATAGTTCAACATCCGTCACTGACTGTTCCCTAAGTATTTTGCTATGGTTCAAATTGTTTTCCTCAGACTAGTTTTTCTCTGTGTAGCCCTAGCTGGCCTGAACTTACTCTGTAGACCAGGCTGCTGTTATACTCAGGGATCCACCTGCCTCAGCCTAACGATTGGTGGGATTAAAGGAGTGTGTAACCGGTGCCCATGCCTCATCGAGTTAGTTTTATCGTTTTGCCATCCAGCTATCTTTATAGTTCTCTAAATTCAATAGAGTCAGTGTCATCTGAAACAGGCGGATCTATTTTGCGTGGACAGAGAATGAAAGGACTCACACTTTCGTAAAGTTCTCACTCGAAGCCCATAAAGGTGGTTGTTGTAGTTATGTCTCTCTTTGTCTCGTTCCGCTCCGTGGTTGGATTTAGGGTAAGGTGAGTGGGAGAGAGTTAAAGTGCCTTGAGCCATCTCCTCCTACCTGTCTCAAACTCATGGAATTTTAGTGGGAATTCTTTAATAGAGTCTGGGCGCGGCATGGTCAGAGTCCGTAGTGGTTAGGTAGAATGAATCGTGGATTCCCAGAACGGAGCCTTTACTTGAAGGACTACAGTTCCCAGAATTCCGCTCGCAGAGTTCCACCGTGTCGACAAGTTTGCGCGTGCGCAAATTCCTTGCACTTCTCCCCCCCCCCTTAAGTCCCTCCCCCTCCCCCCCATTCTTTAGGCAGCACAAGGGCTCGGATTCGGCGCGCTTGCCTCGGGCCCTCCCCCGCCCATCCCTTTCTGGCCTTAGGTCCGTCCGCTGGGGGCGCGCTCTGTGCCGGGCAGAAAGCGGCAGAGCGTGGGTCGCGTGGCGGAGCTTGGTTGCTAGGGACACCTGAGGTCGCCCGCTCGCCTAGCAGGCACAGCGAGGAAGCGGCGCGGAGCCGGCGTCCAGCCGAGGTGAAGCAGGGTATCCTAGGTGAGTGTGGCCGCAGAGCTGGCGTCCAACCCCGGCCGGCGGTTCCCGCGTGCCTCGGTCCCAGCCCTTGGCACGGGCCCCCAGCCCTGCTTCCGGTTAGCCAACTCGCCTTTCTCCGGTGAGACTGAGGCCGCGGCCTCCTCCCGGGCCCTCTCCCGAGTCCTCCTCGGTAGCCTCCACGCGGGGAGAACTTCGTTGGCTGCTCCTCGGGCGGCCCGAGCCCCACAGCCTACTCGGTCCTGGTTTCAGCGTGTTCTCTTTCCCGCCGCGCTGCGGTTTAAATTCTGGCTTGGGTTGAAATCCAGGCTCTTTTCAAGGCCTGCTTTTCCCAGACCCCACTCTTGGAGTTATCCATACACACTTTCCTACATTCCAGAGTATATTAGAAGCTGAGATCCTAATTTAACTCATTTATTCAGCCATTTTTTCATTTAATCACTTACAGCTTTTATAAATATCGACAAATAGGTAACGAGCGAAGCTACTATGTAAGGTTCCTAGGGAAGGTACATTGGTGAGCAAGACAAACGTGTTTTCGAGAATTTACAGAACGAGAGATTTTTAATCAAGAAAGCACTTGCCATACTGTTGTATATGCTGTGATAGAAGTGAAGCGCTTAATAGAGATTTGTTTGGAAAAATACGTCTTGGAAATGTTTTAATCAGCATTTGAAACCCTTCCTTTTATGGAGTCATTTTGGATATTCCAACTCTCAATTTCAGCGGCTGTTGATTTGGCCAATCAGCAGTAATCTGGAGGAACCTTTGAGAAGAAGGTACCATCTGATCCTATGCTTTGAGTTGTTGCAATACTGAGATTATTTGCATAAAAACTATTCCTTTGTTGTCGGGAATGTTACTAGCTACTTACTGATTGGACTCTAAGCCTGGCCGTGAAAGTTATCAAATGTTCTCTGGGAGTGAAGAAGTGGGAAGATACTCAAGTTACAAAGTAGCTTTAGAAAAGATACAACATGGCCTCAAACGAGGGCAGAGCTTAGTTGTGTTTGTTGGGAGCCATTCTGCGAGCTGGATTTATTAGGGCCCAAGACTTCACTTTAAGTTTAAATGAATCTATTTCCTGACTTGTAGCTTCCAAGTGACTTTCGTTGTTTTTGAAACAGGGTTTCTCTGTGTAGCCCTGCTGTTGTGGAACTCACTATGTAGATCTTGAACTCCACCTACCTCTGCCTGCCCTTTGTATCTTTTTAAGGTACTAGGGATTGAATTTGTGTTATATATGCTAGACAATCAATCACTACCACCAAACTATAGTTCCAGGCCTGGAAGGTTTTTGTGGGACCATGGGATTTTAAAACTTTTTTTTTTTGTTTTTTTGTTTTTGTTTTTTCGAGACAGGGTTTCTCTATGTAGTCCTGGCTGTCCTGGAACTCACTCTGTAGACCAGGCTAGCCTCGAACTCTTGCACTCAGAAATCCGCCTGCCTCTGCCTCCCAAGTGCTGGGATTAAAGGCGTGCGCCACCACCGCCCGGCGGGATTTTAAAATTTAAGTAAAGTTGAGCAAAAGTATTTTTGTAAGTTTGATCGTTTATCCATCCTTCCTTCCTTTTTGTTTTATTTTGTTTTTCTAGACAGGTTTTCTCTGTGTAGCCCTGGCTGACCTAGAACTCCCTCTGTAGACCTCAAACTCAGTCAGAGATCCACCTGCTTCTGCCTCTGCCTCCTAAATGCTGGGATTAAAGCTGTGTGTTACCACCTTCCAGCTATGATATCTTTGTTTGGTTGGTTTTTGAGACAGATTCTCTCTATGTAGTCCTGGCCATTTCTTAGTCCAGCTTGGAAAACACAATTTTAAAAATTCTTAGGGGAAGAGATTAGTATATTCTATGTAAAGATAAAAAAGCAGGAAAATAACATCAGGTTTGTGTTTAAGAGTAAAGAAAGGGTGATGGGTAGGTTGGTCAGGAAAGGTTTCAGACTAGAGTCAAGTAATAGACATAAGAGTTTAGAAATGGGAGGGCAGTGGTGGCACACTCCTTTAATCCTAGCACTTGGGAGGCAGAGGCAGGCGGATTTCTGAGTTCAAGGCCGCCTGGTCTACAGAGTGAGTTCCAGGACAGCCAGGGCTACACAGAGAAACCCTGTCTCAAAAAAACCAAAAAAATCAAAAAAAAAAAAAAAAAAGAGTTTAGAAATGATGCAGTTCATTTTCTCTGCCAGCTAAAGAATTAAAAGGCAGTAAAAATCTGAAGCACAACAGGTAGCAGCAGAGAAGTCTCAAGCGCCACAAAAAGAAAACCAGTTAGGGGCTGGTGAGATGGCTCAGTGGTTAAGAGCACTGACTGCTCTTCCAGAGGTCATGAGTTCAAATCCCAGCAACCACATGGTGGCTCACAACCATCTGCAATGAGATCTGATGCCCTCTTGTGGGGTGTCTGAAGACAGCTACAGTGTACTTATAATAAATAAATAAAATAAATAAAGTTTAAAAAAAAAAAAAAAAGAAAAAGAAAACCAGTTAAAGGAAGACATTTATTGAGGTTGAGAAATACAAGAAAAAAAAAAAACCCTCTACAAAATAGAGGCCTTGCCTTTACTCTGTTACACCTGTTTCTGCCTCTTCAGTGCTGAGATTACAGGCTTGTTCCAATATTATACAGTACTGACTTTTTCTTTAAATGTAAAAAGTATTATCTCAAGTTTACCATATTATAGGAACTGAAATGTTACTCCATTTGGAAAACCATGTTATGGTTCATATAAATATGTTTTTAAATGAAAATATTTTTGAGAAGAATAGAATTGGGTGTGGTTTTTACTGTATATTAAGTGAAGATAACTGAATTTTCATGCTTATTTCTGCATTCACTCTTTGATATGTTCATTTTTGGGTTAAGATTGAGGGGCTGGAGTGGTTAAGAATGCTGACTGTTCAGAAAACCAAGTTCACTGCTCTTCATAGATTTTCTGGCCTCTTTGGGCATTGCAGCCTGTTGTGCACAGACATACATGCAGACAAAATACTTATATACATAAAACAAGAGAAATATTAAAAAGAAAATAATTTAGCCTTAGATGGTTAGAAGAGGGCCTAAAACACTCAAGGAGTTTGTAGCTATTGTACTGTGGTATCATATAAAAGGATTGGCTTGGCTGGTAGAGCTTTGTTAGTTGCTTGTTTAGAGTTGAGGTTTCACTGGGTAGCCCAGATTTTTCTAGAATTTTAAGGTTTTCCTGCATCAGTCTCATAAGTGTGGGATTACCACAGGTGTACACCACCATACCTGAAGGCTCGTATGTATTTCTGACTCCATGACATCATGTGGTAGGCACTGATTGAGTTATACAGCTCTTCTAAATGCCATCATTGCTTTATTATACAATATTTTTTTAAAAAATCCTATTTTAAAGTGTGCACAATGGTACCACTAGGTGCATTAATCCCAGCATTGGGAGGTTGTGGCAAGAGGGCTATAAATTTGAGGTCAACCTGTACTTAATTGCCTGAAGACACTTCCTTGCCTGAAGACACCTCAAGCTGGCCATCAGCTAAAGGCCCTGGCTGCTAAGCCTCATGGCCCAAGTTCAGTCTTTGGAGCCCCCATGATGGAGAGAAGGATCATGAGAGTTTATCCTCTGGCCTCCACAGTGACATTGTGACACTCCCACAAACTCAGAATTGGACAAATGAAAGTTAAAGGTTTTTTTTTCGTTTTTCGAGACAGGGTTTCTCTGTATAGTCCTGGCTGTCCTGGAACTCACTCTGTAGACCAGGCTGGCCTTGAACTCAGAAATCCACCTGCCTCTGCCTCCCAAGTGCTGGGATTAAAGGCTGTGCCACCACTGCCCGGCGAAAGTTAGTTTTTTAGAAAGTAAAATAAAAAGTCATATTTGTATCAGCATTACTATTTCTAGAAACTCAGTCACTCTTTGAGTGACAGATACTGTTTTGCCAAAATTCTGATTTTCTCTTAGAAGTTCAAATTTTTTCATTGGCAACAAGTACTGTAAGCTGTTTTACAGTGACAGGCTTTGGTTTGTTTCATTTTCCAGAAATGTCTGCCAGTTAGAAAAGTCTGAAGGACTTAGGTCAGTTTTTTCTTTCACGTAAACAAGGTGTTCCACAGAAAAATGTGACAATTGAGTCACACAAATTCTTTGCTTTGAGACATTTGTCTTTTGTGGAGCTTCATAGTGTTTTGTTCATTTGAGATTAGGTCTCTTGTAGTCCAAGCTGTCCTGGAACTCACCTTGTGGTTGAGAATAACTTTGAACTATGTCTGTCTCAACTTTGGAAGTGCTAGGATGACACGCTCAGCCACTGTGCTCCACTGGTATGTCTTGCATGGCGTTTCCTCATCTGCCCAGGTGCTGGGGATTGAAACTAGAGTTTGCATCTTGCTGGGCAAGTGATGTAGAGAGCTAGACCCTCAGACCCTACCTCTAACTTTGTCACATAGAAAATTTTTGTAAAAATGTAAAATATATTTGTGCTATGCAATGAAATAGACATTCTTTCACTGTGTGACCAGTTAAAACATCCTGTGGAAGAATGGAAGCTGCCATTGTCTTAAGTTGGGCCTGGGTGCCAGTGGCTTTCCTCATCAATGCCTTTCTTACAGCACCAGCCCAGTGGAAAAGGCAAATAAATACTCTTTTATTTCTGGCATACAAACAGCTGTGACCTAGCACGACCACTGAAAGAGTTTCAGGGCCCCCTCAGGTTCTGTGAACCACTCTTTGAGGGCCTCTATTCACCTGAGGAAGGAGGTCCCTGTGGAAATTGATAAAAATCAAAGCTTCATGCCTGGCGGTGATGTGGTGCTTGCTTAAGCAGAATAGGCTTAAGCAAGTCAAACCCAACTCTAGAGAAGTCAGCAGAGACAAAAAGCCATTTCTCCTTAGAGAATGACTGGCTGCCGGGCAGTGGTGGCACAGCCTTTAATCCCAGCACTTGGGAGGCAGAGGCAGGTGGATTTCTGAGTTCAAGGCCAGCCTGGTCTACAGAGTGAGTTCCAGGACAGCCAGGACTACACAGAGAAACCCTGTCTCGAAAAAAAAAAAAAAAACAAGAAAAAAAAATCAAAGCTTCAGAAGAGCTAGTGACCTGGTCATATAAAGCTTTTACTGGTTTTACTTGTCAGATCTAAGGAGGCCCAAGAATAGTGTTACCTTTTCTGATCTGGCTGTTATAACTTATATCTTTCTTGGTTTACTCTTTAAGTTTGCCTTGCTGCACTATGCTCCTCCAAACTGCCTGAGATTTCACCTTCCCTTTTTTAAAGCTGGAGTTTGACCTTCTTCTGTATCTTTCAGAAATCCATTTGCCTGGGCCTAAAGAGATGGCTCAGTGGCTGAAAGCTTATAACTTTAAGTGCAGAGGACCTGCCTCCACTCCCCAGCACCCATATTGGGTGGCTCACAACTACCTGTAACTTCAGTTCTAGGGGCCTCCAAAGGTACCTGCACTGATGTGTGCACATACTCAAACGCATACCTAAGACATACATGCAATGAGAAATAAAAAATAAATCCTACAAACAATTATTAAATTCATTGCTTCTCCAAGTTACTTTAGAGAGCTAGAGCTTAGGGTTTATCTTGTCAGAGGAAGTGGGTCTGATCCCTGTCTGTCCACAACCATGGAAGTTGCATTCCATCAAGTGATTCCATCAGGGACTGTGTATATAAATTATGAGCCATTTCCAGCGTCCCAAATTTCCCAGGTGACCTACAGAAACATCGAGATGGAGGAGGTAAAGAAAACTGCAGATCTCAGTGCCACAGCCAAGAGAGTGATTTAATCAGTATATAATGAATAATTCAAATAGGTGCTTGTCTAAGTTTAGCTGGGGCTGGCCCCTAGAGAGTTGATGGTTTGAGACAGCATAGGCCATAAGAAACAGGGCAAGTATCCCTACAGATTGTACAGCACAGAATAGAGTGTGTGTGTGTGTGTGTGTGTGTGTGTGAGAGAGAGAGAGAGAGAGAGAGAGAGAGAGAGAGAGAGAGAATGAAAATATGATTTGGGATTGAACCTATGGCTTCATGAATGTCAGGCAACTAACTGTTCTACTCTAGGCTACATCCCAGCATTCATTTTTATTTGGAAGCTGTCTTTCAATAAGTTGCCCAAGTTGGCTTTGAATTTACTCTGTAACTCCTGTAAGCCTGGAACCTGTTGTCGTCCTTGAGTAATTAGGATTACAGGTGTGCACTATCAGGCCTGGCTGACTCAGGAGTATCTGGCTTTAAGCTGTACTTTAGAAAGAGTACTGTGAGCCATGGGGGATGGGGATAACAGGGCAGTTTGCGGATGGGATGGGGGAGCGGACATGGGATAGGACTGGGAAGGTATAGCTCAGTTGGTGAGGACCTGGCTTTGAGCCCTCAAAACCCACGTAACAACTGGATGGTTAGCACAAGCATCTGTAATCCCAGTGCTCCTATGAGGAGATAGGACACAGAGACAAGAGATACTTAGAAGGTCATGGGCCATCTAGCCTGGTATACACATAGTAGAAAAACAGACACTGCCTTAAACAGGAAGATTTGAGGCCAGCACCTGAGGTTGTCCTCTCACCTGACATGAGTACTGTGGCATATGCACTTGAATGCACACACACAAGATTGTAAGGAGGCTGAATGTAGAAGTAGAATTCAGCTGGTAACATGATGGTGGCTTTATTAATGTAATGACTGGAGATGGGGAACAGTAGACTTAAAATGCTTTGAAGTTGGAAACACTTGGTGATGGATTGAGTGGAAGAGGGGGTCAGCAGAGGTCAGGATGAAATCCTCATTACTCCAGACGGGTTGGAAACTTCTGTGTTGCTGGTCCCTCGGCCTTAGACACTCCCTTTCCTCTAGATACTTTGTTTGAGAATGGTTCATTCATCATGAAGCCTAGACTAATGCTCCTTGTGCCTCAGCCTCAAGAGTGCTGAAATTACATGCCATTGTCACCACATGGTTTAGATTTTTAGTTTAATAAACTAAAAATAATAAGTTTAATTGGGTAAGAAAAAGATGGCTTCATTCTAGTGTCATTGGCTCTCTTGTCCTTCAGTGTGACTTGCCTAAAGGCCAACATTCCCATCTACTTTCATCAGAGAGATTACAAGGTAAGTTGTTACCTCTTGAATGGCAGTGGCTGTAGAAACCCTTGAACTCCCCTCTCAGGTTCCTGCTTTTCAACCATGTGTAGACAGTATCTGGTATCTATCTCTGTTGAGGACAAGGTTTTGTGAGCAGTGAGGTTTCCATGGAGAATCAGATTTTAATGACATTCTTGAAGCAATGAAGACCCCAAACCCGTACGTAGCATGTTGACTGGCTCCAGAAAGTGGTTCTTTTAAGCTCTGCCTTGAACCAGAGTACAAGTCCACTGGCAGGCAGATTTGAAAGACTTCATCTGGGCATGTGACCTCATTCTGTACTCTTAGAGCAAGACAGGTGGATTCTTCAGTTAATCCTTCTTTAGGTGTCGACTGTATGAACATGAACATTCTGTTGTTTCAATACCATTGGGTAAACCATGATCCCTTTCTTCGTGAAATTGCTGGGGCAACTTTTAGTTGGCTGAAGTGTGGTTTACTTCTGGACTCTGTTGTGTCCTGTTGGCCTACATGTCTATTATTAACATTGCTATCATAGCCTTGTTCTGGATTGTGAAATCAGGCAGAGTAATACTGTCTCCTAGCTGTTCTGTCTCCTAGTCTAGATCTATTATATTTGCAGATATATTTTCATATCCACTTATCAGTTTTTTAAGAAAAGCTTTTTGGAATTTTGATAAGAATTGGTAACTTCATAGTGAGACTTCTGATTTATGAACATGTTCTATCTCTTTGTATGTTTGCATCTATTTTCTTTTTAGTGTTTCTGTATTTTTTATTGTATAGACCTATACTTTTTTTATTGTTAAAGTACTTCCTAAGTCTGGACGCAGTGATAACCTTATCTTAGGAGAGTAGGGTAGAAGACTAGCTTGAGCCCAGGAAACTGAACCTAGCCTGAGCAACACAGACCTTTTGCCAACCATAAAACTCAAAAGGAACCTAGGAGATTTAATTCTTTTTGATGATACTGTAGATGAAATTGTTCATTTGCATGTGTGATGCCAGGGACTGTGTATTATTAGCTAGGTGCTCAATCATGTAACTATGGCCAGTCTTGGTTTGGTTTGGTTTTTACAGACAGAATCTGATGTACCCACATTGGCCTTGAACAAAGAATGATATTTAAATTTTTAAAAATTATTTTATGTGTATGATTGTTTTGCCTGAATGTGTGTATGTGCATGCTTAGTACCCAAAATTAGTCAGGAGAGGATGTGGGCTATCCTGGGACTGGAGTTATAGTTATGAGCTGCTGTGGATTCTGAGAATGGAACTCAGGTCTTCTAAGAAGTGCTTTGTTGAGCCAACTCCCCAGACCTGAGATTAATCTTTTCGTTTTGTTTTGTTTTTTTTGTTTGTTTGTTTTTCGAGACAGGGTTTCTCTGTGTAGCCCAGACTGTCCTGGAACTCACTCTGTAGACCAGGCTGGCCTCGAACTCAGAAATCCGCCTGCCTCTGCCTCCCAAGTGCTGGGATTAAAGGCGTGTGCCATCACCGCCCGGCCTGAGATTAATCTTGAACTCCAGATCTTCCTACCTCTATCTCAGATTACAGGTAAGAGCCAGTGTTCTGTTTATGTGCTACTACAGATTGAACCTAGGGTTTCTTACATGCTAGACCGGCACTCTACCAGCTGATCCCCTTATTAGCATTTGAGAGAAAAAGAGGACAGTCAACTGCCAGAAGGAGAGAGATGGAGAAGAGAAAGAAATAGCAATGCTTTTTGAGTACAAGAAAGCAGGCAGATTAGATTGTTTTAGTCAGGATTTTACTGCTATGAGCAGACACCATGACCAAGGCAAGTCTTATAAAGGACAGCATTTAATTGGGTCTGATTTACAGTTTCAGAAGTTCAGTTCATTATCAAGGTGGGAGCATGGCAGCATCTAGGCAGGCATGGTGCAGGAGGAGCTGAGAGTTCTACATCTTCATCTGAAGCAGGATACTGACTTCCAGGCAGCTAGGAGCTGCATGGAGTGAGGCAAAGGGTTTTGTTTCATTTTTCTGGACCTAGAGAAATGGCTCAGTGGGTAGAAGCACTTGCCATTCAAGTGTGAACTTGAAGTGTGAGTTTGAGTCTTGAAGGAAGTCACAAGAAAGCCAGATGCAGTCTGTAATCCCAGTTCCTACAGGGAGGTAGGAAGCAGAAACAAGAGAATCTCTGGGAGTCTGCAGATATCTGGCATAGGCAACAAAATTCAAGAGCTCTTGTTTTCAACATGGTAGAAGCTGACTTCCATACACATGTTGTTGAATGCATGTGTCTTCATACACTTAAGTGCACATAGACAGACATAATGAATTTTAAAATTTTTAAGTTGTTTTTGTGTATCAGTCTTGTGCCCTTCTAGCCTTACTAAAGAAACTTGCTTCTTCATTCTAGATTTTCTTTTGTAGATTTCTTAACATTTTATAGATCTCTTATAGATTTTCTATTATTTACATTTATTTTGTATGTGTGCATGTGCAAGTGAGCATGTTCTATGATGTCTGTGTGAAAGTCAGGACAACTTGTAGGAGTTGATTCTTTCCTTCCATGTGGGTTCTGGGTTTGCACTTAGGTGGTCTTCAAGCTTGGCAGCAAGAGCCTATGCCCTCTGAATCATTGTGCTGCTCTGATTTCTTAGGAGTTCTAGTTCTACTGCCCCCAACATTATTTGTCCCTTTTCAGTTTGTATTTGATTTCCTTTTGCCTTCCAGTACAGAGTTGACTAACACAAGTAGCCATCCTCTCTTTCTTCCCAGTGTTCCCAGGAAATCGCCCATTGTCTTGAGATTAGTTTGATATGTGTTCTGGGATCTTTTGATGTTCCTGTCAACTATAGAATAGCACCACTTTATGGTTTACCTTTCTCTTTCCTTTTCTGGTGGCATCAAATGTTCTAGCCTGTGTCTTGCTTTTTCTGACACAAGTCTATAAGCAGCCACTTTTAGACAGCTCTGACTCCTTTTATTAACAGATGGTGTTTAGAAGCCAAAGTCTAGGCAGTAGTTGAGTAAAAGTTGCTTTTAAGACTCTTATATAGTGTTTCAGGAATCCTAAGTATCTAATTATAAAAACCAGTAAGACCCAGAAACAAGAGAACAGAAAGGGGGTTTAGTTTACCATATAACTCTTGGCATGATTGTTTTTAATTTTTACATTTACATTTTATCTACTTGTTTGTTGTATGTACATGTGTATGTATATATCTGTATACACATATCAAGGTGTATACAAGGAGGTCAGAGGAAAACTTGAGGGAATCAGTTTTCTACTTCCTTCGTGTGAGAACTAGGGATGGGACTCAGGTCATCAGGCTTGGTGGCAAGTACTTTTACTTACTGAACTATTTGACCTTTCTGGTATTTTAATGGAAATTTGTAGCTGAAGAATATAAGTATTAGTTGTATAATAAATGCCACAAAATCTCCCAAAAAGCAATTTTGTCTTTTTGGTTGTTTTGAGACAGTCTCACTTTTTAGTCTCGACTGACCTGACTACATATCCCAGATTGGACTAGAATTTGAGGCTGTCCTCCTACCTCAGCCTCCCAAGTGCTAGGGATTATGGCCTGAACCACTACTCTGCCCAGCTCCAGTGATGTCTTTATAAGGGAACATTATTTGTCCTAGTTGATTTTGAAATTTCTAATGGAATAATTATTACCTGTTCTTGTATTTTTCTCCTTTCATGGCAGCTTATAAAAAGGCTGAGGGGGAAAGATGCGGTCTTTGGGTACTGCCTAGTTAGCTTTTAGATTGCTGTGATAAAATACCTTGAACAAAAGCAACATAGGGTAGATAGTGTTTATTTCATCTTAAGCTATAGTCCATCCTGCAGGGAAGTCAAGGCAAGAACTCAAAACAGGAACCAGAGACAGGAACGGAAACAGACCATAGTGGAATGCTGCTTACTTTCCTGGCTTGTGCTCCATGGCTTGCTCAACTACCTTTCTTACACAACTCAGGACCACCTGCCTACAGTAGGCTAAATCCTCCCACATCATAATTAAGAACATGCCCCGCAGACTTGCCTATGGTCAATCGGGTGGAGGCATATTCTCAGTTAAAACAAAACCAAAGCTGGGCAGTGGTGGTGCACGCCTTTAATCCCAGCACTTGGGAGGCAGAGGCAGGCGGATTTCTGAGTTCAAGAGTTTGAGGCTATCCTGGTCTACAGAGTGAGTTCCAGGACAGCCAGGGCTACACAGAGAAACCCTGTCTCAAAAAACCAAACCAACCAACCAAACAAACAAAAAAAACAAAACCACAAAAGGGACAGGTATCAACATAAAGATAGTAACTACCATGTTGCCAGTGTTTATTGTGGGTCAGGTACTGTACTAGTGTAAAATTCACAACCTTTGCTTCTCCAATGCTAGGGTTATGGGTGTGCAGTCATTCTCATTGGTACACTGTGCTTCAGTGTGTCTTATTTTCTCACATAACTACTCAGTAGGGTTATGGTATTTTCTCTTTCCTGTCTTTCCCAGAAGACTGCAACCGTGAGGCCCAGCATTGAAAGTGATTAATTGCTGAGCTCTGGATGTGATGAACTGCTGACTAGCACTTGGCAGGCGCTCCTGTGAGGTAGTGGCTGCTGATGCAGCATGGTTGGGAAGAGGAAGAGTGCCCTGGAGACTCGGAAAACGTCACACAAGTAATGCATGGTTTTGTTTGCAATGTCAAACAAAACAGCTGTCTTGAAATAAATTATCAGATAATGCTCCCCTTACATTCCCCTGCTCAATCCTTCATCCCATCCTTCTGCCCAGGATGACTTGCTACTAACAATGGGGGGAATAGGCTATGGATTCACACACATAGATTCAGATGCCCTGAGAGCTGTCCAAGATCCTTTCCTCAGTAAACTTCTTTCCTTTCAGCTGGGCAGCTTTCTGTTTGGATCTCTGTGGGGGAACTTAGCCACAAAAACAGACTTTTTTTCTGTTAAACTTGAAATCTGAAGACTGTAGCTCAGCTTAGTGTTTGTACACCTTCTTCCTCTTAGATCGCCAAGTTCCTCAAGAATAATATGTAGGGACAAGAGTCAATGTAATTTTGTTGACATCTTAAAATGTTAGATTATTCAAACTGCTGTTTTTCAGGTGAGATGACTTTATTGGCTCCCTAAGTAAGTTCTTTGCAAGGTGCTGATGGGAGGATCAGGCAGTGCTGGATCGTTTGGTTATAGACAGAGACATGCCTTTGCCTGACTTTAAGTTTTGTGTGCGTGCGTGTGTGCCTGCATGTATGGATGCAGTGTAGGGAGCAGTTTTAAAAGTATGCAAACTAAATAAAATGATAAGAGTTATGGAAAATTCTTTTTGAAATTTTATATATATGGGTCTTTTGCCTGCATGTACATCCATGTGTGGCTGGTGCCCATGGAGGCCAGAAGGTGGCAACAGATCCCCTGGAAGTGGGGCTATAGATGCTGTGAGCTATCATTTGGTTCTTGGGAATTGAACCTAGATTTTCTGAAAGAGTAGCCAGTGCTTTTAATCACTAAACCATCTCTCTAGCCTCAGAAAATTATTTTAATTTGCTTAATTTCGCCTGATTTTTGCTTTTATGAAATTTGATTTAAGTTGACTAATCTTAAACACTTATATGTATGAGTTTGCGTACATGTATGTATGTACACCTTATATAGGCTAAGTTTTTTGTTTGTTTGTTTGTTGTTTCTTTTGAGATAAGATCTCACTATATAGTCCTAGCTGGCCTAGAGTTCACTATGTAGACTGGGTTGTCCTGGAATTTACAGAGCTCTGCCTGGCTCTGCCTCCCAAGAGCTGAGTTTAAAGACATGTGCACCATGCCTGGCTAAATTGGGCATTTGTCTTTTTCTGCTTTGAGACTATATAGCTCTAGCTGGTTTAGAACTACGTATGTAGACCAGACTAGCCTTGAACTCAGAGCATCCTGCCTCCTGAATTCAGGCATTAAAGGTACACCCAGCTAAATTGGGTGTTGTGAAATAAGACTTCTACCAATGGTCTGTGCATGGCCTTCTTCCATGTTCTTTTTCCGTTGGTAGCTCATCCTGAAGTTTTGCTTGGGAGAAAGTCAGTCTGTTCCCTGGATTCTAACAGCATACAGATGGATACATAGAGGATGTCTTCACAGTATACTTAAACATTTAATGAGGCGCTTGGAAAACCTTGAGAAATGACACTGAGTATCTGAAGTCAAGAGACTACTTCAGAGGACAGACTTGACCCAGTAGAAAGCTGTCTTGTGAGAGGGTTTGGGTACCAGGCATTATTTGCCTATATGGATTTTGACCTGAGGACAGAACTCAACAGTCTTTGTTATTTTGTTTTGAGACAGGATCTCTGTGTAGGGCCTGGTTGTCCTGTAACTCACTGTGTAGACAGACTAGGCTGTCCTTAACTCAGAGCTCCTCCTTCCTTTGCTTTCTGGACTGCTGGCATTAAAGGTGTGCATGACCACACCCAGCTAGAACTCAGCCTTTTTAGTGTGTTAGTTAGATTTTGAAACTATTTTCAAACAGATTTGGAAATAATTTGATTTCCTCAGATTGTTAGGATTTGTACTGTCTCATACTTTTTAAGTTTGACATCACATTCCTCTCAGCACTGGGCATCGCATGGGAAAATGTGACCTGTAGCAGTGGTGGGGATGGAACACACAGAAATGTATTGCCACTAAATTTCTGCTTTCTATGACACTGAGTTTTGGTTTCATTAGGAATTTCCACAAAGAGAAGTTGCTTTTAGCAACTATCATTTGCTTGTTTGAGTCAAATGCTTATGAAGTAAAGCCATGTTGAGGCGCCTCTGTGAGACTGCGATGCTGCGGTGGACTGGAACGTTCCCGAGCTACCGTCCGTCTACAGTTATATAACATGGCAATATACCTGGCTCTCTGTGACACCGCCATGTTAACTAGCCCTGGATGTCTCTTAGAGTTGTGGAACTCTTTGTCATGGTTAAAGAGACCATCTCACCTCCCTGGTCCTTGCATACACTTAAAGATATATGGCCTGCACCCAGGTTGTTACCTTACACACCCTTACAAGAGAAGGAGGAGTGTAAGTGATCATCTTGGTGCTGGTATTCCATCCGTTAGAAGAGAATCCACCTCCATAAGTTAGAACAGAACTCACCTCACCTACATTGGAGCTAACCCAGCTTGCCAGCTTGACACCATCTGGGGTAAAACTACTTTTAGATGTTAAGGGGATGGGATTTATCCTTAGGCTCTTTCTTCCTTCTTTGTATTAAAAGACAAGCCATGGGGTGTAGTGGCACATGCCTTTAATCCTCAATCTTGGGAAGCAGAGGCAGACAGATATCTGTGGGTTGGAGGTTATCCTGGTCTACATAATGAGTTTCAGAATTGCCAAAGCTATATAGTGAGACCCTGTCAAAAAACAAACAAACAAACCAAAGAACAAACCAGCTGGTGTCTGGGTGTCAAGCCAATGTGTTCAGTGTTCCTGGCACACGTGATTTCCTGGTAGGATGCAGACAAGAAATTATGCACTGGTTCTGACTGACAGCTATGGAGGAAGGTGGGACTGTCTATATTATTAGTAAGAAATATATGGAATGTTCTTAGATGTTTCATTCATGAAGGCTTGGACTAGAACTTATAAAGCGTGGAGAATCTATTGTGTTGCGTTGGTAGGGTAAGATGTGGGTTCCTGAAAGAGGATGGAATTGGATTGTTAGCCTTTTGAGTGTACCCAGCATTCATACATGCATACATTGAGTCATTGATAAGACATGACTCCTTCAGTGTTAGGCTTCTCTATTGTATGTATACAGGGTGATTGTATACAGGGAATCTTCCCCCATACACTGTTTCCATGTTTGGGCTTGTGTGGAGGTACATTTTTGTCCTTTCTTGAGGACATTGACCTCAATACTGTTTTTAGCATTTACAGTGTTTTTTCGATCGCCATCGTCGTTTTATTGTATTGTACCTGTTTGCATTCTTGAAAAGGACTCCCTGTGGGTCACCAAGTGTAGGAAAGGAGGGCAATGTCACATGGCTTCTTCAGGTTCTTTGTTGGTATCCTCCTCCTAGTAGTTGTAGACAGGAATCTTGGTTCTTGGACAGTACTCTGATCAGAATTCTGTCTGAGGTAAATAGACAGGTGTGAGTTACTTCCCTGTGGGTGTAGTCATGCAGGTAGACACCTTTCCCTACAACTTTGAAAACTAGATAATGTTTTGTGAGTCTGTTTAGAGAGCAACCGTACTGAAGAAATTGTGAAACAAGGCAGGTTCCCCACCCCAGAGAGCAGCCAACTACAGTCTGGGCCCTGGGTGAAAGCTGCTCTACTCTTGCTGCCTTTCTCCTTTGCTTCCCTATTTCTCTGTTCCATTATGGCTGCTGAGGATAAAGTCCCTGTAACTAAGATAGTGTTAGTGCTTAGTTCCATCTGCCTTCCTTGTTGTCCCACCAGTATATGGTTTGGAACTTAGTAGTCTGCATGGTTGACAAGATTCTTGAAGATTCTTGAAATTGCTGTGTCTGCTCTGTTTCTGTCTGAACTTTCTCTCTCTCTCTCTCTCTCTCTCTCTCTCTCTCTCTCTCTCTCTGTCTCTGTCTCTGTCTCTGTCTCTGTCTCTCTGTGTCTCTTTCTTTCAAAATCTATCTTTCTTTCTTTCTTTCTTTCTTTCCTTCTTTCTTTCTTTCTTTCTTTCTTTCTTTCTTTCTTTCTTTCTGCTCAAAGTAAAGGTAAAATAGTTGAGATCTGAAGCACAGAACAATAGAGCAGATGTGTTCTTGAACAGCCTTTGCACTTTCTGACCGAATTGGTTGAGAGGGGACTACAGACTGGTCTTTGCCACTTTTAGACCTGTCTTATTAGGTACAAGAGGTCAAGTCTGGGTGGTGATAGACAGCTTCTCCTCTTCTTCCTCCTCCTTTTTTTTTTTTTTTTTCAAGACAGGGTTTCTCAGTGTAGCACTGGGTGTCCTGGAACTCACTCTGTAGACCAGGCTGGTCTTGAACTCAGAAATCCACCTGCCTCTGCCTCCCAAGTGCTGGGATTAAAGGCATGAGCCACCACTGCCTGGCTCTTCTTCTTTTAAACCATATGCTTTATTTTTTTTTCTTTGCCAGTTACACACACAAATACACACACATACACACACATCATAGGATGTCTCCTGATCTTATCCAACTAACAACTACATTTCTTTGAAGAGAGGCAAGCTTTCTGAGAGTGTGGATACATGAGCAGCCTTGTGCTGGTGGACCCATAAGAGCGTAGTCCTTCTTAAAACCAGATTTGGTCCACTGCAAGCTCCCTGGATATGTGTTCTTCATCTAGGGCCCCAGATGATGACCAAGACTGGTTGGCAAAGCTGAAGTAAGACCCTATTACTTATCTAGCATAGGACCCATCCTCATAAGCTGGCAGCATTTCTAATCATCTCTCTCCCTGCAGGCTAACAGATTCAAGGATGCGGCTGGTGCTAGAGGTGTGTGGCACCTTATCTGAGCCAGGCCATGAGGCCATGTTGCCATGATGTGGGCCCCTCATGGCCTCAGCAGGAACAGAGCACTACAGTATTGGCCTGCGCCGAGGAAACAGCTTCAAGCAGAGACATCCCTCAGGCTCAGTGTCTGCTTCACCATCTGAGAAACCCTCGGAGGTCAAAGTCTGGTCTCAGGCCCATCAGCAGGTGAAGCCAATCTGGAAACTGGAAAGGAAGCACGTAGGCACACTGTCAGCAGGGCTGGGCACCAGTCTCTTGGGAGTCCCATCCCAGCCAGCCTATTTTTTTTGCCCTAGCACTTTATGTAGCTCTGGGACCACAGCTGTCATTGCAGGCCACAGCAATCCCTGTTACTTGCAATCTCTCCCTGACTTGTTCAGCAGTACTCTGCTGTACCGCCGCACCAACGTGAGGCAAAAACCATACCAGCAACTGGAATCTTTCTGCTTGCGTTCCAGCCCATCAGAGAAAAGACCTTTTTCCTTCCCTCAGAAGGGTCTCCCTGTCAGTGTCACTGCCAATAAAGCCACATCTACAGTCTTCCCCATGGCCCAGCCCATGGCATCTTCACCCACTGATCCATACCTCTCACTGGCAGCAGCTGGAGAAAATCCTTCAAGGAAGAGCCTGTCCTCTGCCATCTCAGGGAAGATTGCATCTCCACTATCCTCCTACAAGCCTGTGTTGAACAACAACTCCTTCATGAGGCCAAATAGCACTAAAGTGCCCTTATCACAAGCCACAGATGGCCTGAAGTCAGTATCCTCACCCAAGATCCAGCCTGTCTCATGGCATCATTCAGGGGGTACTGGAGACTGTGTACCCCAACCTGGTGACCATAAGGTGCCCCAAAACATTGCTACTGTCTTAGATGATGTCACTGCCCCTATCACCCCATCTACCCCTAGCACCCTCAACATATCCACAGCCAGTGTTACCTCTTCCCAGTGCAGTCAGAGTAACTTTAGGATGGAGGCACATCCCTGTGGCCTGGATGAAAACCCGGATTCCCAGAGTGCTACTAAAGAGGTACACTTCACTGAGGCTGTGAGGAAGTTGACTGCAAAAGGCTTTGAGAAGATGCCACGGCAAGGCTACCTTGAACAGGCTTGTTTTGTGAACCCCAGCTTCCAGTGGAGTCTTCTCAACAGAAGCAGGCGGTGGAAACCTCTGATGGGCCAGCGGTTTCCTCAGGAGGATATTGGATTAGACAGTGGGATCCTTCCTGGTGCTTCAGACACCTTGGGGTTGGACAGTACAGTCTTTTGTACCAAAAGGATCAGCATTCACCTCCTTGCCTCACATGTCCATGGGCTCAATCCTAGCCCTACCTGTGGGTCTGTAGTTGACCCCCAATTACTTGGAGAAGACAGAGCTCCTGTTCCCCCTTCTTCCCTCCAGCCTCTTGGTGTAGCTGAAGTAGCCACTCGTCTTTCTTCTGTCCATCTTGGCCAGCCTGAGAAGGAGCCTGAGGAAGCCAAGGACCTGAACTCTTGTACTAAGGGTGATCGGTAAGTTACACCTTGCTTGTCCTTGGTTTATTTGGAGCAATACAGTAGCTACACCATAGTCTGGAGACACTGATTGATGCCCTGTATCTCTGATAGTTGGCTTTATTTCTTAGCTGTCCTAGAAGTTTTAGTTTTCACTTTAAAGTTGGGATTTATTGTAGGGATTAGAAAACTAGCTTGCAGACTAACTCTTGCTTTTTTTAAATTAAGTTTTACTGGGATGCACTTTTGTTCATTTATTTACTGTTGTCTTTGGCTGTTTTTTTTTGTTTTGTTTTGTGTTTTTTTTTTTTTTTCCTACAGCTGTAGAGTTGGGAAGTTGTGGCTGGTCTACTAAAGATATTTACTGATAGGTCCTTTGGAGAGTTTGCCCTTTCCTGTTTTAGGCTTTACCAGTGGAGAACTAAGAATTCTAGGTACCACTTCTTAGGGTCTGTTACTTTCCTACTTACTCCAAACCAAACTGGGTTCCTGTGCATTCCTGGAATGATAGCAACTCAGAGTTGAAGACATAGATGTAGTTGGTTCCTTCTCTTGTGTCTTGTTACTTTTCTAGAACCTTCTGCCAAGGCCTTCTTCTCCCAGTGAACATCCCAAGATCATGTGAATTACCAGATATTCATTGACTTTTGTATGCAGAATTTTATATTCATATACTGTTAAGAGACTTCAAAGAAAATGGAAGACATAGTGATATGCAGACGAGGGTGTAAAGCTGAGGAACTATGGCTAGACCTAAGTTCTGAGGACCTGAGCAGTAGTTTATGAGGTCCAGGCAAAAAATAACACATTGGTGATAAGGAGGCTGTTACTGGGAGACAATGAAAAAATGGGACTCCAGAGTGATTCCTATGGAGTTGGCTTGGGTGGAGGCATGATTTTTTTCTTTCAGTTCAGCTACTGACCTCCGGCCAAACCAGGTGGAGCATGAAGATACAGAAGATGAACTGGGAGATGGTTTGGAAGATAGCTGCAGCCATGATGAGAATGAAGAAGAGGAAGGTGAGTAAGGAATCCTTTTGCTTCTAACTGTAGGGCTTGCTTACTATCTACTAGGGAGCAGGGATGACAGTCTGTGGTAGGCTTGACTGACATCACCTGCATCAGTCATTTTTTGAGGGCCTAACTGGGGAATTTTGAGGGACTTGGGTCTAGTCATCTGCCCCACTAGTCTTGCCACCCTCTCCTGTTAAGGTAAAGGAATGCAGTGCAGAGCAGGGATGCTCCTTGCTCCCTCAAGACGGACAGTGCTCAGGATGTTACAGTAACGGTTAGCTGCCTGGGCTTGGAGAGGGTATACATGCAGCACCGCCTTCTCCCTCCAGTAATGACTGCTCTGTTCTTCCTCTACAGGAGACTCAGAGTGCTCCTCTTTAAGTGTTGTCTCCCCCAGCGAGTCAGTGGCATTAATATCTCGGTGAGTGCTACGCATATCATTGCCAGATGCTCATTTCTGTTGCTTGAAGGTTGTGATGACATTACCCTAACTGGCCCTGACAACCCTAATTCATTTTTCGTAAATAAGAATTTGTTTGTTTTCGTGTGTAACTATAGTTTAAGTGTTTTTGTCTTTTCCGACAGGGTCTCTGCATAGCCTCCCTATGTAGATCAGGCTAGCCTTGAACTCACAGAGATATGTCTGCCTCTGCCTCTCTCAGGCTGTGATTAATGGTGTGTGCTATCATGCCCATTCGTTTAAGTCCTTTTGTAGAGCAAATACTTTGGAATGCATTGTCAAGAGATAACTGAAGCATATCATTCTGTAAAAGGCCTTAGACATTTTAAAATACATTTGACTACATGGTGGCTCAGCACATAATGGTGCTTGCTTCTAAGCCTGACAACGAGAGTTCGGTCCCGAGAATTCCCTCAACTGTTCCCTGGCTTGAATGCACATTGCAGTCATGTACACACACACACACACACACACACACACACACACACACACACCATTATAAATAAATGTAAAAAATTCAAAAAGTAAAATAAAGAAAGGAAAAATTGGCTTTTCTTTAAAAGATTTATTTTAGGTGTATGAGAACACTGTTGCTATCTTCAGACATACCAAAAGAGGGCGATCCCATTACAGATGGTTGGGGGTCACTGTGTAGTTGTTGGGAATTGAACTCAGGACCTCTGAAGAGCAGTCAGGGCTCTTAACCTCTGAGCCATCTCTCCAGCTAGCTCTTGCATGCTCTAACTCTCATGTTCTCATTCTTTCCCTCTCCCTCTCCCTCTTCCTCTTCCTCTCTCTCAGTTCACAGTTCCTGTTCTCATTTAAAATCTAGCCTTGTTTATTAGGGCAATACCCAGCATACTGCAACTCTAGCTGCTTTCTTTGCATCCAGTCTGCTTTACCTGTATCTGAGAAGACCCTCTGCATCTGGGTTAGCATGAATAAAGCTGCTCATGTCTTTGTAAATATGATGGTGTGGCAGCAGCTTTATTGACTCTACAGCACCAAATCTGCAAGGTAGAGGCAGAGGTATCAGGAAAATCGGAGAAAAGAAAACAAAACCACCCACAAGTCCAGAAAAGTTGGTAATCATTTGTTCATTGTTCAGTAACTACTATAAATTATACACAAGTTCCTATAGATATGAGGCTTACAGTATGGCTTTCTATGACGATGGAGAGTGAATTACCAAACTTTTGGTTTTTTGAGACAGGGTTTCTCTGTATAGCCCTGGCCGTCCTAGAACTCACTCTGTAGACCAGGCTGGCCTTGAACTCAGAAATCCGTCTGCCTCTGCCTCCCAAGTGCTGGGATTAAAGGTGTGTGCCACCACTGCCCGGTCCCCAGCAACATTTTTATTTTTTAAAATTTCATGATTTTATGCATATGGGTTTATGCCTGGTTTCCTCAGAGGCCAGATGAGAGTGTTGGATTCCTGGAACCAAGTCACCATGTGACAGCTGACAATTGAACATAGGTTCTTTGGAGCAGCAGTTAGTGCTCTTAACCACTGAGACTTCTCCCAGCCCACATTTTACATTTTAAAGCTGACTAAAATCAGATACTTTGAGATTGTTAGAAGGTGACCTAGAATTTGCTGTATAGGCCATGCTATCTTTTTTTTTTTTTTTTTTTTTAAATATTTATTTATTTATTTTATTGATGAGTACACTGTAGCTGTCTTCAGACACACCAGAAGAGGGCATCCAATCTCATTACGGATGGTTGTGAGCCACCATGTGGTTGCTGGGATTTGAACTCAGGACCTCTGGAAGAGCAGTCAGTGCTCTTAACCACTGAGCCATCTCTCCAGCCCAAGCCATGCTATCTTTAAACTCATGGTAACCTTCCTGCTCAACAGTTATATTGAATTTTCTGCTGCTGTACAGAATCATGTGATATTAGGGATGGACGTAATTCAAGACCATGAAAATACTGAGGACCATTGAAGGAGATTAAATGTTCCAGGGTCATAGCTTTACCTAAGGATAAGTCAAGTACCCTTTCATTGTTAGTGTTTGTGGGGTTCTTAACCTCTGGGTGGGTGGGGAAATCCTTTGGAACTAGAGTTAGGGATGGTTGTGAGCTGAAATATAGATCCTGGGAATTGAACCCAGATCCTCTTTAAGAAAAGTACTCTTAGCCACTGAGCAATTCCTCCAGCCCCTAGTTTTACTTTTTAAGAAGAGTCCCACTGTACAGCTCTGGCTGGCCCAGACCTTGTGATGGTAAATGATAGAGTGACCTCAAATCTTGTGGCACACCGCAGAGTGTCAGCCGCACTCTGCCGATGCGCTGCTGTGAGCTTCACCATTCACCTGTGGGAGGCTATAAAGGTTGTTTCCAGCTTTGAACTACCATAAGTAAAGCTAGCATAAGGAATCGTGTACATATTTTATTTGAACATGAGTCTTTATTTCTCTGGGACACAGGCACAGAAATATGTTTGCTGGTGTAGGATAGATGTTTTCGGTGACACCTTATCTTCCTGTCTTAACTTTGTTTTATAGCTCATTCTCTTTAGTTTTCTTTGCTTGGTCAGGCATGGTGATACATGTCTAATGCCAGTACTTGAGGTTGAGGTGGGAAGATTGTGAGTTTGAGACCAGCCTCGCCTTTATGTAGGAACCTCCTGTCTTAAAAACAAATTTAAAAATTATATTATGGAATACTGAATTATTTTACATATAGAGTCTATTTGTGTTGTACTGAAAATTGTCATGGTTCTGGTGATCAAACTTAGGGCCTTTCTGCTAGGCAAGGGTTCTTCCCAATAAGATATACTCCAAGCCTTAAAAGTTATTTTTGTTATTGTTGGTTTGTTGTCGTTTTTAAATAATATGAAAACTAATCTTGCAGTAATATTTGTGGCTCATATTTGTTCAATGTAAAGAGGAAAACCTATCCATTTTTCAATGCTATTAATAGAAATGGTCTGGGCCAGTGGCTTGTACCTGAGTGACAGCTGATGCTTATGAGAGCTAGCTCAGCAGTTCAGCCTCCACAGCCCACTGGCCCAGGGTCCTTCTCCCTCTGTCTATAAGATCTGGACATGCAATTGTTAGGATTCTTGTCCAGAGTGGAAGAGGACATGCACTGGAGATGTGCTGTCAGAGTGTTGGGAATCTTTGACTCTCGGTGACATTTAATGGTGTACATAACTATAGGTCAGTTAGCTCTAGCACTATATGAATTCATATTTGCAGAATGATTATCAAACACTTGTGTTTTCAGGGTTTCATGCAGTCCTGTTAACACTGAAATGCTGTTGCATTCCCATTCTGTCATGTTTATTTTTTATCACAGGAACTGTGTGGATTTGATGTCCAAATCCCTTTCCAATCATGAGAAAGTTGTACGGCCAGCCCTCATCTACAGTCTCTTCCCCAATGTAACCCCTACCATCTATTTTGGGACTCGGGATGAAAGAGGTAAGTGTAACCATGTGACAAAATCCAGAGGAGCTCACAGGAGGATCCCAACTCACTTTGCTCATCTGTCCTTCATTGGCCTTTCTCAGTCTCTAATCTCTGGCTTAGCACATGGCCTCTAACCAGTTTCTTTACCCTCCCAGCCTTTTTTTGTTTTTGTTTTTTTTGGTTTTTCGAGACAAGGTTTCTCTGTATAGTCCTGGCTGTCCTGGAACTCACTCTGTAGACCAGGCCTGCCTCTACCTCCCAAGTGCTGGGATTAAAGGCGTGCGCCACCACCGCCTGGCCCTCCCAGCCTTTCTTTTGTTTCTCACTCCTGCACAGCCTCTCCATAAACTGTACTCCTCTAAAACCTGATCTAGAACAGTTTTAAGTGATCTGGCTGCCCAAGGAAGGATGGGCACCAGTGCCATTGTTTTTATCTCCTCACTATGACCCTCTTGCTCTTCACCCTGACCCTGCCTTGCCTTTTCCCAGTGGAGAAACTTCCTTGGGAACAGAGGAGGCTACTTCGGTGGAAGATGAGCACAGTGACCCCCAACATTGTCAAGCAGACCATCGGACGGTCGCACTTCAAAATCAGCAAGAGTGAGTTACTCACCACACTGTGAGCCTGACCTCCTTGCCCTGCCAAATGGGAGTTTGGACAGAAAGAGATACTTAGAGATCCTGTTGTATGTGGGGAGTCTTGATGCCTTTAACGTCATGAAAGGGTGTAGCTCTGAAAGTCCTCTGGGCTCACCCAGCTGCCCAGAATTGGGAGCCAGAGGAGCATTGTTCTGGTCTTGATCCTAAAGCCTCATGTAGGGCAGCTCCATGGTAACTCTTAAATCCCTTAAATCAGCTTGGTGAGGACAGTGGTGAGGTCTTGTTCTGTCCCAGAGTCTGAGCTGTTCTGTGAGACTGACTTCTCGATTGCCTTCTGCAGGAAATGATGACTGGCTGGGCTGCTGGGGTCACCACATGAAGTCTCCTGGTTTTCGATCCATTAGAGAGCATCAGAAGGTGGGTTTTTTTCCAAGGAGCCTGTCTGTCCCATGGCTAGACTCATGACGAAGGTGTTGTTGGGACAGTGAGGGGCAGTGTGGGAGGAGCATTTAAGTGAGAACAATTACAGAGCAGTGTTCTAGAGAGGCCACAGTGGATCCAGTTGCCACCCAGGGTTTTTAGTCCATTTCTTGAGGCATTGTCTGTTTTTAGTTGGGTGTGTTTCTCATTACCATGGCTATCTGCTTCTACTCCCCAAGCTAGGTATGTATAAAAAGAGGATTTTATGCCTCTGTTAGAACAGTATGGCCTCCTGTCCCTGAATTCCCTAATAGCCTGCTGGTTTCCTAGCATGGAAGGAAGCATATTTAACAGCTTTATCCTTTGTACTCAAAGGGGCTGTCACATCTGTCCTAGCTTACTTTTCTGGTGCTGTGATAAAGGACTGAGCAAAAGCAGTTTGGGGAGGAAAGGATTACTTTGGCTTACAGCTTACAGTCCATCACTGAGTGAAGCCACGGCAGGAGCTGAGTAGAGACTGTTGAGAAAGCAACATTGCTTACAGGCTCATTCTCAATGGTTTTCTCAGCTTGGTTTCTCATACAGCCCAGAACCGCCTACCAAGGGATGGCTTCACCCAAGGTGAGCCTGCCCCTCTCATATCAATAGTTAATTAAGAAAATGCCCCAACACACATACCCATAGATTAGCCTGGTTGAAGCAATTCCTTAATTAGTTCACTCTTTCCAGGTGAGTTTGTGTTGATGATGGGAAGAAAGGTGAAAGGAAACAAGAACTTTGCCGGGGATGTTGAGGTAATGAGGTGGGGTTAATTTGTTCCTCTTGGTCTCACCTCTGCTCTTTCCCTCTACTTGCCTCTTGTGCCTTCTGCAGCTAAACCACTTCCCAGGCTCCTTCCAGATTGGGAGGAAGGACCGGCTGTGGCGGAACCTGTCTCGCATGCAAAGCCGTTTCGGCAAGAAGGAGTTCAGTTTCTTTCCTCAGTCCTTTATCCTGCCCCAGGATTCCAAGCTCTTGCGCAAAGCCTGGGAGAGCAGCAGCCGCCAGAAGTGGATTGTGAAGCCAGTAAGTGAGGCAAAGGGAGAAGGAGATGGTGGGATGAGCGTGGAGAAACGGCAGATCTCATCTCTTGCCCCTTTGACTTGTAGCCAGCATCTGCTCGAGGCATTGGCATTCAGGTCATTCACAAATGGAGTCAGCTCCCCAAGCGAAGGCCCCTTCTGGTACAGAGGTGAGCCCATCTAGCTCACAATCCTCTCTTCATCCTCCTGTCTTGTTGTCTCTGAATTACCTCATGTCCTCCCAGCCAGAGGCCTTCCTTTGTTGTCTGTTTGGGATCATCTGGCTAGAAGTAAAGTTAGCCTTTCTTTTTATAGGTATCTACACAAACCCTACCTCATTAGTGGCAGCAAATTTGATCTTCGGATCTATGTTTACGTGACTTCTTATGATCCTTTACGGATTTACCTCTTTTCGGATGGACTCGTCCGCTTTGCCAGTTGCAAGTATGTGCTGGTGATGAGGCATTACCCTGACACTGGGAGATTTTCTTTCCTTGGGAGGAGGACAGTGAGCAGAAAACTAACAAGAGATCATGGTAGCTTCCATCAGTAAGGAGGAGGGTGGGAGGCTGGGAAGTGAGGAAAGTTTTCCTGAAGGACTGAGGTTGCCAAGGAGATTAGTTGTTGTTTTTCTATAACTTAGGCCTTTCAGGAACTGAACAGATCTTTGCACTTGTCCTTTATCTCCTTCCTGGGGAAACATTTGGCCTGACGTTTGCTCTGCCGTTCTTCTCATTTGCAGGTATTCCCCTTCCATGAAGAGTCTTAGCAACAAGTTCATGCACCTGACCAACTACAGTGTCAATAAAAAGAACGCAGAATACCAGGCCAATGCTGATGAGACCGCATGCCAAGGCCACAAATGGTACTGAGGGCAGACTCCCATCTTGAACCTGGGAAGAGCTTTGCCTTTGGGAGGTTTGGGGCAGTTGCTGAGTGTTAGTACAGAGTCTGGAGGTTATGTAAGTGCTTGTCACACTTCAGAATTGGTCTGTTTGCATCCATGTGCGTCTCTTTCCTATTACAAAATATCATTGGTGAAGTACAAAGGAAGTATCTATATGCCTCATACTCCTTATTTTTTTCTCTTGTCATTCATTTCTAGGACATAACCCCAATTAATTACTTATCCTTTACCTTCAGGGCATTGAAGGCTTTGTGGAACTATCTGAGCCAGAAAGGAATTAATAGTGATGCCATCTGGGAGAAGATAAAGGATGTTGTTGTCAAAACCATCATCTCGTGAGTTGTAGTGCTACTTAGATGTGGGTTGCTCCATGAACCCTCATGTTCTCTCCTTGCCTCTATGCTGTGCCCATTTTGTGTTTCATGTCTGAGGATAGGGTAGGACAAAGAGTTGAATTCTGCTTTCTTAATTACTTTTCTGTTGGTGTGATAAAACAACATGACCAAGGCAACTTATAAAAAAAAAAAAGTATTTAGTTTGGGGCTTACGATTCCAGAGAGTTAGCACAAGGCACAGTGACCTAACTGGGGATGGTTGGATTTTAGAAACATCAAATGTTCAAATATATGAACCTATATAAGCATCTCTTACCCAGGTCACCATGCTGCTTATTTACCAAACTTCATCAAGGCGATGATGTCAGATCAGGCACATCTCTTAAGGGCCACTGTTGGGAAGGGAAGGGGTAGCGCTTATGGTTGAGATGGTCTGATACTGCCTTGGTTGGCCTTGAACTCCTGACCATTTAAGTGTTGAGATTGTATGCATGTATCTCCATGTTGGCTCCGAGGAGGCACTTTTGGAGAGAAAGTTGCTTCTGCTCTCCTAATTCAAGACACCTCACTGGCAGGTCAGAGCCCTATGTGACTAACCTACTGAAGTTATATGTGCGGCGCCCCTATAGCTGTCATGAACTCTTTGGTTTTGACATCATGCTGGATGAGAACCTGAAGCCCTGGGTCCTAGAAGTCAACATTTCCCCAAGGTAGGTAGTATTTTTCAGTTTCTCAATAGAATCTGTCTTTCATCCAAAAAGTCCGTGTCATTATAGTCTTGTTGACTTATGAAGGTCTTTCCTTCATTAGGGTGTATATCTTCCCTTCATGATCATGTTTACTGACTCACTGTGAGATTAGAGAAGGGTTATTAAAAGTTGTTGATCCCTACTGTTTTCTAGCAAACCAAGAGCACGGACATGTTCGCCAAGCTGAGTAAGGGTATTTGTTGTTTTTGAGGGTATTCATTTTTTTCTGTGTTGTTCTGACTGTCCTGGAACTCTGTGGATTAGGCTGGCTTCAAACTCAGATTCACATGCCTCTTCCTACTGAGTGTTGGGATTAAAGGCATGTGCCACCACATACACCTCAGGGTATTTGTTGAAGATGTGGATATTGGAGTTTCATTTGTTGTAAAGAAGCCCTGATTTGGATGTAGGACCCCAAATCATTCTGGAATGCTGCTTTGACCCTATTTTGCATTCCCCCCTGAAGCCTCCATTCCAACTCTCCCCTGGACATCAGCATCAAAGGCCAGATGATCCGAGATCTTCTGAACCTGGCGGGCTTTGTTCTGCCCAACATGGAGGATATCATCTCTAGTTCCAGCAGTCCCAGCAGCTCCAGCGGCTCCAGCACCAGGTATGCTTCTCACTTTTCCTGAAGTTGGGGTGGTAGCATGAGGAGCCCAGTGTGACTTGGGGAGGAAATGGGTTCTGGAGCCTCTCTCCAGTTGGTCTCCTTTATGGCTCCATCTGTCTTTGCTGTCCATCCACACACCACTGTCACACCAGTACCCTGAAAGTAAGTCTGGTCACTTTAGTTCCTACTCAGAAATCTCCACAGGAGCCAACTATCAAATTTAACCTTACATGGACATTGGCGGCCCCAGCTTCTCTTTCTGGGTGTTTGTCTCTACTCTGCCTGATTCTCTTGCCCTGGCAGATCCTTAAGGACTAGGTAGTCCCATTTCCTGTCATAGTTTGTTTCTGGTTGTTCTCCTGCAAGTGTCCTTTCTTTCCTCTGCTTCTGTAGTTTCTTCATTCTAAAGATGCCCTTCACCCAGATTCCCTATCCATCAAGCCTTGTTCCAGACAACACCTTTATGAAGCCATCTCAGTGTGTAATTTTTCCTTCATCATACTTTCAAAGCTTTGAAATTTTTCTTGAGGAGAGGGAACTAATATTTAGTAAGTACCTGAGGTACTTAAGGAAATACAGTATATCCTGTCAGTTCTGTAGGACTCATATTAGTATTGTAGTTTGCAGATGAGGACACATGATAAGGAAGATCTTATAACAGAATCATTCAGGACCATTCAGCTTCAGCGAGTGAGGGAGTAGAATGCAAATTCTGGCTCCCAGCAGGATGAGCTGTTTGGTACTTGTGATCCCATCCCTCTTGGAGGTGTGGGCCCAAATCACAGTGAGACTATCTCAAAACACAAAAATAAAACTAACCAAAATGGTGCTTTGCTTGGTGACTGGTCTACTTTGCCTACTGTGTATTTCTGGATGGATGGATATATATGGATACATATATCCATACACACACACACACACACACATATCCCTGTCCTTCAGTTATCTGAATTAAACACTTGCCACAGTTTACGTGTGAGAGGTGGATCCGAGTTGACTCCCTGAAAGTTCACTGCCCCAGTCCCGAGGGGTATTGAACTGGGTTCTGGAGGACTTGTAAGAGAGAACTGGAGGACAGAGGGCTCAAAGAACCATGGCTTGTCTATAGTCTGATCAAACCGCTATTTTAATTTTTTCACACAGGGGTTATATACACATAGAGGCAGGATGTGGGGACGGGGCTGACTCAGGAGCGTAGGTGTTCTCGGGAAGTACAGATATCTTCCAGAAGCAGGGCGGAACAGGTCACTGTGACTCTGTCTATGATTCATTTGTTCTTATCTAAGTTGGTACCCTCCATCAAGGCTACCTATCCACAAGACCTATGACTACTTGTTCTTATCTAGGTTGATGGTTTTCTACCAAGGCTACTTGTCTACAAGGTCTATAGCTATCTGTTCTAAGGTTAGTGTTTTCCCACAGAGACCAAGACTTTATGTTAGTAGACATGTATGACTGACTTAGGCCTTCAGTGTATAAGCAAGGTTGCTCCCAACACTTAACAAGATTTTTATTTTATGTTTCCAAAAAAGAGATAAATTTTAGATATGATAGCACTATCTACCACAGTCTGTAGTTTGCATTGGAATCCACATTGTAGATAAAGCAGTAGACTTATGCCTTTGAGTTATAGTAAAAGCTTGGTGACCCAAAAATGAGTTTATCTCCTCTCAGAGTTGAGTAGCAAGGTAAACTGTCTTTCTGCTGGAGGCCTAGTAGCTCTAGGAAAGTGAGGCCTAGGGAAGGCAGCTGTATGTGGCCTTGGAAGAGGAGCTGGTATGCCTGTTGCTCCTAAAGCTATATTTAGTCAATATCAGATCTGAGAAAGATAAATAATAGCAGGAAGTATTAATCCATATGGCCTATGTGCCAATTAAAATAACAGACTTACCTACTACCTAGATGGCTGCTCTAGGCTCCTGTGGTCTTGAAGGCTTCATTGGGGGCAGCGGTCTATCTTCAGCTATCATAAAAGACAGCATTAAATCTTCAACTACCACACAAAGCAATATTACCCTTTGGCTGCCAGATCCAGCTCTGAGATTTTTCTGTAGAGGAGGAGCGTGAGGGACTAATGTTAACTTTGAGGAGGCAAAGTAGAACAGTCAACCCAACAATGTCCATAGCTTGGGCAGTTCCCTGGTAGCAGTGGTTAGTGTTATTGCAGATCAGGTAAAATCACACTCCGTCTGTCTTTGAAGATATTAGGGTTTCTGCTATGACCTGGCATTTCTGTCTATCATGTGACACTTTTATTAAACATTTTAAATGTCATATTCAGGAGATCTCTGGAAAGTTTAAGGGCATAATTTATTAAGTATACCTGTCTTAAACTGTTTAGTCTTTTATAGTGCACCATTATAGAATGTCACAGTTTCTCACATGACTCAGTTTATCCAAGTAGCTGAAGCTTAACAACATTAGCAAAGACAAAGATGCTAGACATGTTACTGTGAACCTGAGTAGACCGTAGCAACTTATAAAGCTTATGTATCAAACAGACCCATGTTTTCTTACTTAAAATTGTTTTAGAAACCTGGTGTTGAACAGAGTTAGCAAAGAAGTAAAGTAGTTAGACATATATTTCTAAGTTAGGTTCTGTTAACCTAAGCATACCTTTATAACCTTAGGAACGTATCATCTACAATTCTAATCCAAAACATGTTGGAAACCTGCTGGGTTTGTTGTTGTTGTTGTTCTAAAAGGAGATATAATAATAAAAAAAAAACCTAAGGGCTCAGTAGAACTAAGAAGTTTTATAGGTATTTATAGCTGGACTTTGGCTAGTTTGTGGGTTCTGCTTTCTTCTATCTTTTTTCTTCCACCTTTTAATCCCCTAAAGCTCCATAGAGAAAAAAGGGTAGTGGGGAAAAAGGATGATTCGATGGTTTCCTGCTGATTGTGGAGTTGAGTCCCTTGTGGCAGGTCAGTCATCTAGCTGCTTCTGTTGTTTCTTCTTTGCATGTTGTCTCCGCCAACAACCAACAACCCACCTCTTAGGGCCCTAGCATTTGGAGACCCTCTGAAAAGTTCACAGAATTCCAAATGACACACAATTGCAAAAACTGTACAGCTGGCAAAAATCACACTCCTGCTAGATCATGAGGCAAATCATCGTCAGCTGCTGTGGATGGTTAGAAAACGTCCCATATCCCACACCTGCAGTTAAAACAAAAACATTCTTATTATATTTCTGTGTTTTTTCAAAGAAACCAAAATTCTCACTACAGATGTTGCCTTGGTTGCTTTATACCATATAGACAAAGTCACATGACATGTGTATCCTTTGACCTTAGTAACCACTGACAATGATGTGGTTACTATTTAAAATATCTATTCTTTTTAAAAGTAGATCTGTTTCTCTTAAACAAGAGTTGAATACAAGTTACATATTATAAACAAGATTTGAATCCTGTATATATTTAGTTGTAAATTAAGCTTACTCATGTATAGATTTTTTTTTTTACTATAAGTCTTTTTTCTTTTTCAAGATTTTTTTTTTTTTTTTTTAAGAGTGGGAAGTAGAAAAACCTTAGAGATGTCTTGGAAGTGTAGGACAGACCAAGTTTAGACATAAGGTATTAGGGATCATTTGTTTGTTCAATGGCAGAAGTTGTTACCATATGAGAGAATTTGAAAATGGAGCATATAATCTGTATTGATTCCAAGTAGTTTGTAGTCTGAGGAGGAGAGAGAGAGGGTCATAAAACGAAGTTCCACAGGAGGGAATTTCTGAAGGAATGCTGGCTTCTGTCTAAATGTCTAACTTTGAGAAAAAGAATTTCTTCAGGGACCAGACACATGTCCCCCAAGTTGAGCTCAGGTCATCAGCTTAGTGGTAAGTACCCTTACCCACTGAGCCATCTCACTGGCCTTCTAGCCATTTTCATATCTCAGCGACCCAAGCCATGTAGTGGCCCATGTCTATAATCCCATAAATCAAGAGGCAGCAGGATTGACTTGAAATCAAGGCTAGTTTTGAACTACTTAGTGAGCCATCCTGAGTTCCAGAGTTTCACTCAAAAAGTTAAAAAAAATATATATGTACATATACATACACACACACACACACACACACACACACACACATATATATATATATACATAAAGTGATATAGTGATGATAGTGGTGTGGATAATGAAACAAGTACCGGAGAGCCTCTTGCATAGGGTCCTGCACGCAATAGAGTGTGGTCTGTAGAGTGTGTTAACTGAAGCATCCCATCCATGGTCAGGCTCACTCCAGCTTCTTCTGTCAAATTAGTGAGCCTTGCATCTTTTGGTCATTTTGGGCACTTAGTAACAAGCTATTTGAATGTAGTACACTTTAGAGTGATCTAGGTATGGGACAATTAAGTATTGCCACCTGTGCTTGGGAAGGACTCTTGACTAGATCCTCCTGAGTTTTGACAGCACAGGAAGCTGCTGACCTGTCTTTTGTTTTTTTGTCTACGTCTACTGTAGCCTGCCAAGCTCTCCTAGAGACAAATGTCAAATGACTCCAGAGCACTTCACTGCACAGAAGATGAAGAAAGCCTATTACCTGACCCAGAAAATTCCTGACCAGGTAGGAATTTATCAGGTAGGAATGGATCTTCCCTGTGGTTACCAACATCCATCAGTCAAGCATCAAGATTCCAGGGAGATGAGCTTTCCTGTCTATATCAGAGTTTCTTACCAAGAAGTGGGATGATGGGATGCACAGAGATTTGTTGACATGTGTATCTTTCTGGCAACGTGGATGGTTGTCATTGTGCTCTTAGTGCTGTGCTTTACTGGCTCACTTCTGTGAGAAACATCAACCTTTAACCCTTTGACTTCTTCCCAAGAGCCATTGCAGACCTAGGAGGCTTGAGTTCCTCAAAGCAGGTCTGGGTATGAGAAAGGTAGGCATGAGCTGCCGAATCTGAACTGCTGGGTGCTAGCCCTGATTCAACAACACACTCTTTCACTCAGCCCAAGTTGTCCCTTGGCTCTAGCCAAGAGTGTCTTCCTCCAGGAGCTCAGTTCGTTGGATTTAGAAACATGTATACCTCAGATCCCACGGGAGTCCTGGAGACTTAGAGCACCAGAGCTTTCTTCCCTACCCTAGCTGCTTGTTTCAATGCCTGTGTCTCTCATTGTCTGTCACATTGTCCTTCTCCCTACTCCTTGGGGCACACACAGGAGTTCTATGCATCTGTGCTGGATGTTTTGACACCAGATGATGTTCGGGTTTTGGTGGAGATGGAAGATGAGTTTTCTCGTCGTGGTCAATTTGAAAGAATTTTTCCTTCCCGAATCTCTTCTCGCTATCTTCGGTTTTTTGAGCAGCCACGATATTTCAACATTCTCACCACCCAGTGGGAACAGAAGTACCATGGAAACAAGCTCAAAGGTGATAAGCCTTTCTGGTCCACAGGAGGCCATATTTAGTAGATTAAATCCCATTAGGCCAAGAGATAGGTTTCTCTGGACAGGAGGCGGGCAATTGGTTGTTCCCCGTTAAGTCCCAGCCTCTGCTCGTCTTGTCCAGGAGTAGATCTGCTTCGGAACTGGTGCTACAAAGGCTTCCACACGGGGATCGTCTCTGACTCAGCCCCACTGGTAAGTGATGCCATGCAGGAACACAACTTTTTCTCAGCTCCTGAGGGTGTTATGGTTGGCCTGGGTGTGAGTACCCTCCTTTCCTCTTTCCTGGTCCCACCTCTTTGTCTCCTTTCAAGGAGGTAGTTACTCACAAAATGCCCTAGGTGCCTATCTTTGAAGGATCAAAAAGTGATCAGTAACCTTAACTTTCTGATTCTTTGGGAGAGAACCAAGAGTTATTCACATGACTCCATGTTGTAGTGTAGGGCAGGTGAGAGCCCTGTGTTCACAGGTGAGAATGGCAGACCTGAGCAAGAGTTCCCAAGACTCTGACCATTCCTTCTTGAACTCAGCCTGCCCCCTTAAACTCACTGCTTCCTTTGTTATAGTGGTCTCTGCCAACATCGCTCATGTCTGCCTCAGAGGGTGATGGGACACCGAGTTCTGTCAGCAGATCAGAGCACAGCAAGTCAAGGTGAGTACTAGTTCAGCAAGAGGAGGCTTATGGAGTTGGGGAGTCTCTTTCCTCTTTCCCCAGATCATGTCAGTGAGAGGAACTCTCCACCTGGCAGTTGGTAGGAGTATCAGAATCGACAGCCACACAGATAGCCACAGTCTCCTCCCGTGCTGTGCTAGTCTCAGCCTCAGCTGTGTTTCCCCTTCAGAAAGAAGAGCTGCTCCGAGGGAAACATGCTATCCTCCGATGATGGGCCAACACCCAAGCCCAAGAAGAGTCAAGCTGGCCTGTCCCCCATATCCAGGAAGACTTTGTCCTCAAAGAGCAATGAGAATACCAGCAAACAGTCCAAGCGCTCTACCCAGGGGTTACCTGTCCTCAAGTACTCTGGGCAGAGTTCCAGACTTTCTGCTTCTTCTGCTTCCCAGTCAGTTGCTGACTCCCGCCTGACTACTGTGAGCCCATGACTGGTCCTGCACAGGAGCACTCAGCTACCTCAAGGGAACCAGCCTGCTGACCAGCCTGAGCCTCTACCCCGCCTCCACTTTGCCCCTCATCAGAGTATTTTTGAAGTGATTCTATTGTAGATATGGGCATCTGGAGGGCTGGAGGGGTGGTGGTGATGGGGAGAAGGTGAGGAAGGTTCACCCTCTGTCACCTTACTGCCTGGCTGGCACCTTATATCTCAGTAGAGAAGCCAGTGACAGCCAAGCAGCCTTATAAAGCAGGGTTTGGTTTCTACACTGAGAGCCATGTGTGATTTATTTGAGGCCCTGGTAAAGGGTTTGAGTTGTAACTTAAGAGGAGAAAACAGCTAAACACAGAAGTCTCTTGTTCTGTAACTGAGAGGAATTCCTTGAAGGTTCTGATTTCCTTAGGACCTCTGTCCCCTACTTATCCTTGTCTGGAAGAGACAGTTTTTGAAACCTTCAGACTTCTTCAAAGACAAGCAGGAGAAACCATGACAAGCTATACCCCTTTCCTGGCCTCCTGGTCTTGGGATGACCTCCATACCGTATCTCCATTTAAGCTTCCACTCAGTGAGTAGCTCTCCATCTTCTGTGAGTCTCCCAGGGCTCCAATGTGAAGGATCCTGGTAATTTTAGATGCTGCTGTGTAGAGGAAGGTGGAATGAGCTGTGTTTTCCTCAGTGTGGGGAAGTCTTATAGTCTCTTTGCTTTGAGCAGGGTTTGGTGCCTTGGTGGCCAGATTTCAGCACAGTCACTCTTATAGGACAGGCTTCTCATCTTTGACAGTTAATACTCAGCTGCATCTACCTCCCGCCTGGACTCAGTCCACACTGAGCACTGAGTAAACACTGACTGAGTGAACTGTACGTACAGATCTCCAAGGACACTGGCTCCTGAAGCACTACTGTTCTCCCCAGTGTGGGGAAGGAGAGCCCAAGGAGGCCAAGATAGGACAGTTTGGATTGGAAGAGGTTTCACTAGAAGCATGGTCCTCCTTAGCCTAATGTTCCCCAGCACTCACCTCCCTGGGACCTGTAGTCTCTAGTTTTCCCAGCAGAGGGGCATACAAGAAACCAATTGGCCCTGTATCTGATTAGCAAGACTTGCCCTTTGTATACCAAGCTGGCCGTCTCTGCTGGCCTTGTCCTCATTCTTCTGAGTTTTGGAAAGAGGAAGACTTCTTCCTACTGGCTCCTGGAGTCCTTGGTCAGTTGGCATGGAACCCTAAAAAGATAAGAGAGACCTAACCGAGTTCAAGGCCACAGAGTAGGTGAACATGACGGTCAGTCCTAATGCTGTGTTGACAGTTGTGAAGAAAGCCTGATAGCAAAGTCCTTGGCAGTGCTTCCTGATCAATGATAAAGGCTTCAAAGTCAGACCACAGTGGGAGAGTGCAAGCCGCTCTGGAAAATCTGTTCTGATATCAACAGCCAACACCCTCTTATCCTGGTTATAGTATCCTAGTGCACATGTGACAAAGAGTCCTGTTTTAGCTGATTTACTCCTTGAAAGAAGACTCTTAATTCCTCAGCCTGCCCTCTGAGAGTCTCCCATCAGAGTCAGTTTCCAACTCTTCAGCTGTAGAGAAAGGCCAGCACTGACCAACACAGTAGCTGCCTGGAGTCCACCAGAGGGAGGGTCCTGGGGACCCTCTGAGGAGACACAGCAGTACACTGACAGTTCTGTTTTGTGTTCTGGGGTGACCCAGCCTTGCCTGGGACTTGTAATCTTTGCCTCAAAAATGCCAGATTGTCTGGGTGTTGTGCTCAGCTAAATACACAGTATTCAGTCTTCGTTACATTTGAAGGCTGATAGATCTGTTATGCTAGTGGGAGAAAAGATAGGGCTTATCTATCACAGTTTCAAGAGTATGAAATCTTGTTATTTCACATACATGTTTTAGCATTGGCTAGTCAACAAACAATAGATAGTATTCAGCTGAATGAGGAATTTTTTAAAAAGTAATAGCTTTTGAAAATTTTAAATTTGTAAGTGTACTGGAATGCACATTTATCAGTACATCATTTGTTTTCTCAAGTTGATAAGTTACCCAGCATCTGGAGGAAGGGAAGCAAAGCCTTCTGAGACAAGGAATAAAGTAGTCTTTTCCTTTATAATAGGACCATGAGACCTACCCTGCAGGCTTGTTTAGTAAGCTAAGCCGGAAGTACTGAGGATTGGCGGTTCCAGTTTGTTGGTTTATTATCCAAACACTGTTCTGTGCAAGAAATGTAAAACACTCTTTCCTTGAGACTGGGTGTGGTAGCTCATGTCCTTAATCCTAGCACTCTGGGAAGGCAGAGGTGGGCTGATAAAACCTTTAAAGAAGGGAAACAGCTACAGAGATCTCAGACGAGGCCAGAACAGTGTCTAGATAAATACCACCCTTCACCTAGAGCTTGCTCAAGCACAATTTTCATTATTCTCTCCAATCTTATCACTCTAGTGGGAGTCTCTTGTCTGGCTTCATCTTTACAGCATTCCAGGAAAGGGAACGTTAAACATAAACATGTGTATGAAGTGATAACTTGGTTCTCCCAAGATCTTTGATTGGCAAAGATTAACAAGAGTGTCTAAGACAAAAACATCACAGAAAACAGACCTGAGGACTGCTGTGTGGACCTAGCAGCTACCAGGGGATTGTGTCACTTCAGGCCCGTTGTCAGGGTGACAGCTCTTTTGCAGAACGTGACATTCCATCACCATAGCCAAAGAACATTCTTGGTGGCTTCTGTGGCAGTTCACTGCTGAGGACAGTGATTTCCACTTCCTTCTACTGAATTAGTTACCTGGGATAAGGTGATGGTCAAAGGCTGCTAGGGAACTTCCCTTGTTGGCTTCTTGAGCTGCTTGAACGGATTACTGCTCCAACAAATGTCTAGTTTGCTCTGGGCCTGGAAACAATGGTTTTTAGAGAGCTGCATCTTGTCGTTTGGAATTTTGATCCGAGCCTCTCCAGCGGTGCTTAACCTTGAACATTGATCTGTAGTCCCTGGGGACCAGCCTGGCTCATTTAACATCCTCCATCAGCTTCAGAGCAGTGGAAGCACAAGCAGTCATAGAATTTCCTATGTGAGCGAATGGTCACAGCAGAATCGGTAGCCATGTGACATTCGAAGACCTATCTGCTTTAGCCATCAGAATGGACTGAGATTTGGAACGCCAGCGATCACTACAGAAGTCAACATTTGAAATGTATCTGTATCTTATTAATTTCACTTTAGTAACCAGGGATGTCAGTTTCTTAGATGTAGTTTTGGGGATTAAATTGTGTATAAAACATCTTTTAAAAAGTGCCTCACAGTGCAGATTTCAAATAAATCCTAAAATACCAAATGACTCCCCAAACCATTTCCTCAGAGTAGCAGGAACAGCACCAGGCATTGCAGTGCTCTTAGCTTAGCGGTTCTGTGGCTGAGCTGTGACAGCTCAGCAGATAGTGCTCAGACCTGTGGTAGGACCAGGCTTTTTTGTTAGTGTTCCTAAACTGTGCAACTATTTGCATATTGTTTACATTTTGTTTGGTGTGATAGTTAATTTTGACTCCATTTGAAGTCCACAGAAGGATGTTTGCAGGTTAAATTTTAGCAGCAAATGGGAACTCCATTTTATCTAAGGGATTAAAAAATCTGTGTGCTATGGTATCTGAGAAGTCCTAGAACCAATCCCAACAGAGGCTGGAGAACTGCTATGATTCTATCTGTGGGAGATTAGAGCTGAAGATTTGCTTGAGATAATTAGCTTAAGAGTTTAGAACCCTATCTGCTGCCAAAGAGGCACAAGTAGAACTTAACACTAAGCAGCCCAACAACTGGAATGCCAGTGTCTGGAAATGCAGAGCCATTGGTAGGCATGCCTGTATCGCTGGCAAGGTTGCACAGGTCCATTGATGGTTTGGTAGTTTAAAGACTAGAACAGCCCATGTGGCCAGCAGTCAATGAAAGAACAAACTATGTAGTAGATACTGTCTAAACATCAGAAAGGAAAAACCGATGCCACAATTGGGATGATCTCTACAGTACTGTGCTAAGTGATAGAAGCCAGAGCAAGCCTATCTGCAGATTCCAGTCTAGAAAAGGAAACAGCTCACAGAAGGCAGGGATTCCTGGGGGACTGTAGATGGAGAGGATGCGGTTGACTGTAAAGAGGCACATGGGAATATTCTTTGTCTTAATTGTGGTTGTGGTAACAACTGTATATAGTTGGCCAACCTCAAAATTGTCCTGTTAAAATAAGTATTATACGTAAATTTTATAAATAAAGCTGATTTTCTTTTTTTTTCAGTGTTGGAATCTAACCCAGGGTCTCAAACAGCACTAGGCAAGTGTTGTACTGCTGAGCCATTCTCCCTGGCATGCACGCATGTGCGCACACACACATACACACAGAGCCAGTATCACTTGGTTGAGATGTAGAAATTAAAGCCATGGTCACACTGAGGTAATGGAGTGCAGTTACGATTGAAAGACAGCTGTGACGGTTGGAGTGGACAAAGCCATTGCAGCTTGCATACGTGACTTGTGTGAGCATAAGATGTTGGTCATAGTTGAACCCTTGCAGTTATTTATAAAGAGCATATCTACCCGTGACCCAAAACATTGGGAGAAACTAGATATAGAAGGACATATTGTATGATTTGCTGTCATCTGGAGGGAAACTTGGCTATGGCTGCTGAAGTCAGCAGTGGCTGCCAAGGAGGAAACTTGTGGGGTGATAGCAACTCTCTACCTTGGCTGTTGGTTTTGTGGTTATCATGATTGTTAAGACACTGAACTGTGCATGTGAGACCCATGCAATTGTAGACAGCATTTTATAATTGAAGTGAAATTGATGTGTTAAATTAGTATTTTAAGTGTACATTTCAATGGTATTCATTATATTGTACAACTTTTCACTTCCCCTGGTTCTAGAGTATTTTTCTAAACTTGAAAGCAAACCGCCCACTAAGCAGATGCTCCTCCTCCTTCCCTCCCCTTTCCCCTGCTCTCTGTAATCACCAGTCTTTGAGTTTCTGTAGGTTCACCCTTTCTGGATATTATACATAAATAGAGTTGTGATTTTTTTGTATCTGGCTTATCTGACTTAGCATGATTTCAGTGTTCATTTTGTAAAACAAGTTGACACTTCATTCCTTTCTATTATCAGTACATGTTAATGGTAGAAAATGACTGGCTTTGCCATGACGTTTTCATCATGTATATTTACCTCCCATAGCCCATCCTCGTCACTGAAAGTCATTGTACTTTGAATAAAGGCTACGCTAGGATGAGAAAAGAGTGTGTGAGGGAAGGCTTTTTAAAACAAAACAAAACTTTTATTTTTCATTTGTGTGTGCAGATATCCTCAGAGGCCAGAGAGGTCAGATCCCATTGGAGCCTGAGTTACAGGCAGTCCTGAGCCACCTGTTAAGGGTGCTGGGAACCATGCTTGGGTCCTCTGCAACAGTTGTACATGCTTTTAACCATTGAGCCATCTCTTCAACCCTTGACACTTTTGGTTTGGTTAGCTTCTGTTTGCTTTCATATCCTAAGCCTTGAACTTACATCAGTCCTGTTACCTTAGCCTTCTGAGTACTGGAATTACAGGTGCGTGCCTCCACACCCAGCTTTGGTGTTTGTCTTTCTGAGCTTGCCTTATTTTGCTTAACATCATGGTCTCCTGTTCCATTTTCCTGCAGATGACACAGTTGTGTTCTTTATAGATGAATAAATGTCATTGTGTACATATGCTTCATTATCTATCAGCTGATGGACCAGTATCTGGCTGTGGTGCCTGCCTGTGCTGTGTCATTCACAGAGATGTAAGGGTCTCTGCTGTGTGTCCTCCAGATGCATTCCCAGGAGTAGACTTGGGCCATATGGTAGTTGTTTTCCATTTCTGAGGAAACTCCATACTTCATTTCCACAGTGGCCGTACTAATTACATCCCACCAGTGTGTGAGTGTTCTTTTCCCCATCATTTTCAATAGCATTTGTTTGTTTTCTTACTGATAGCCAATCTGACTGGGAGAAATGCAATCTCAACATACTTTTGGTTTGTATTTCCCTGATAGTTAATGATACTGAACAGTTTTTAAGATGTATTTATTGGCCATTAGTATTTTTTTTAATTAAGTAGTAATGCAACTGTTGAAGACCTCCGCAGAGGGGAGACCCTCTCTCAAGTCTCAGAAAGTC
>NW_021621338.1:4295918-4316839 GCF_004785775.1 Grammomys surdaster
CTAAAAAGGATTCTATATACCCAGTATCCATAACTTTTCCCTCTACACTGTCTAATTCTTTTGGGGAACTGTCTGTTCAGTCTGTTTGCCCATTTATTGATTAGCTCATTTGGAGATGTTGGTATTTGATTAAAAAACAGAAAACCTTAGTTCTTTATGTATTCCAAATATTAATCTCATCACAAGTGGAACTGGCAGAGACTCCATGCTTCACATACTTTGACGTTAGAAACTTTTTCTTAAAAAAATAATTTATTTAAACATAACCAGGAGGTATAAAGAAAATAAAATGTATGATTTATCACCATTACCAACTTTCTATGTATCCTAGTCACATGAGAGAGTTGCTGACTTGTTTTTGTCTCTTCTTAATGAGATGTCAGCATTTTAGTGAAACCCTGTGCTTTGTCCAATGTCTCTGCATCCATCATGGCTTGGCACTCGACCTGACTCTGGCAACTGAGAGAAGGAAGGACAGACATGCAGTGATAAAGAAAAACGGGGTACAGAAAAACGAGGTTCATACGAGCTGTGCTGGCTCTGATGGAGCACACAGCCTACACCACAATGGTGAAACTCAGCCAGTTTATTATGTAGAGCACAGGGTGGGAGGGAACAGCTGGAGGATAACACCTGGGAGGAGGAAACTAGCTGCTGGGTCTTTGCACACTGGTCAGTCATCCCTAAACATTTGTACTTGCACACCCTGTCTACATTCACACTAGACTGACTAGAAGATTGTGTTGTTCTGGAGAGTCTGAGGCATTGAGTCCTTGGCAGGGCTGTGCTCATAGTAAACCACATTCAGAGCTTCCTCTGCTCCCCATTCAGTATCTCCTATCCTAGTAAATTCTGATCAAGATAAGCATCCTAGCTGGGCATTGTGGCATATGCCTATAATCCCAGCAGAGGTAGAGGCAGGAAAATCACAGCAAATTCTAGGCTAGCCTGGTCTACATAGAGATTTTTAGGTCAACTAGGGTTATTCAGTGGAACCCTGCCTCAAAAAGAAAACAAACAAAATACTCCAAGCCAGAAGCTAGGAAGCCTTATCCCTAAGTGCTTAGAACATATTCCCAGTGATCGATCTTCCTTCCTTCCATCCTTCCTTCCCTTTCTTTCTGAATATTGACAGTTTTTATTGTTACACAAAAGGCACCTTTAGCAAGTAAATTTCTACATACAAAAATTCAAAGTTTGTCTTGAAAGACTTAGCACCTATGCAATTCTCAGCCATAGGAGACTTCTTGGTTTACCAGTCAGGACTGCAGACTATGTTATACAAATCTCTTAAAAGAATAGCCCCATAAAATCTCAGAAGTCATTGACAAAAAGCCACTTGAGAGCTTGAGTGCCATCACTCCAGATTCGTGCCTGTTGTTAACCGTGTCCCACACATTTAAGACATTTATCTCATTGTTCTACGATCTTCTCAAGTGTAATCCATACTCTTTGACAGTCGGGTCATTCATCCTCCCCTTCCCAGTCCACACTAGCAGGCCCAGCCACGGAGGGTGCAGCAGCTGGAGCATTTCACGGCATTCTCTTTAGAAATTACCACAGCAGAGAACAAAAATAGTTCCTTTCTTTGTAAAAATTAAGGATCAGACATAGAACTGTTAGGAATAAGCAGAAGAAACATATCCTAAACATAAGAGGAACAAGGTTTAAGGTCCCAGGTCCTAGGGCAGCTAGGGACTTCCCAATAGCTGAAAAACTTCTGTTATTAGGAGTCAGTTGTCTGAGTCCAGCTATTTCAAACACATTTTTATCTTGCTGGTAGAGTTAAACTTAAGTTCATGTTCCTGGGCCCAGGAGCCAACTCCTATCCTGATTGGTGGAAATAAAGCAATAACTTGGCACAAATGTTTATGATTTGCCAGCTTAAATATTCTGTGATCTTCTGGCTCATTGCGGTTAGAGTCTGTTCTGAGGCCCTAATTGATCAGTAGCAGCTTGATTACAATAAATGTTTGTCATCTGCATTGACCTGGTGTTTGAGTTATGTTGCATTTAAATGGATCACATAACAAAATGAGGTATTTAGAGAGTGCAATAAATGAAGCGACTCTGGCCAGCTTAAACATGGCAAACATAGCTCTTGCAGGCTCTGCCTTGCTAAAAACCTGTTAGATTACATTCCTAAAGCTGGCCACCAAGGTTTTCTCTTATTTGACCACTTCAACTCCTGATGTTGACTACCAAGGTTCAACTATCAAAGTATTGAAGTCCAGCAATCAAAAGACCCCTTTGGTTCACCTAGTCCACATACCAAATCAAAATTAAACACCCCATCCTAACAGGGTTTCCTCTTTTACCTTTATAAACCATTATTTTCCTATGGTCTATGTCTGTCTCCTCTCTACCCAGAGATACTCCTTTGGTCCTCTCTAGGATATATACCCCTGCCCCCTCTCCCTTGTTCCCTTCCAATTCTCTCTTGTCCTCTGTCTCCTGCCTTTGTCTCTTATTCCCTGCCCTCTGTCCCTCTGGAGCAAATAAATCTCCTTTGTGCTGAGAACTTGGTCTGTGGAGTCCTGGGCTCATGCAGATTCTTTCAATAAGCCCCACAAACCACTGGATTATTGACAGCCTGTTTTCTTTGCTCTAAAGCAGTGGTTGTCAACCTGTGGGTTGTGACATATCAGATATCCTGCATATCAGATATTTACGATAGGATTCATAGCAGTAGCAAAATTACAGTTATCAAGCAGCAACAAAAATAATTTTATGGTTGGAGGTCACCACAACTCGAGGAACTGTATTAAAGGGTTGCAGTATTAGGAAGATTGAGAACCAGTGCTCTAAAGAATAGAAGGATCATTTGAGTTGTAGAGCTGAAGTCAGAAAGAAAAGTACTCAGTCACAGAAGCTCTGTGGCTTGTGTCTGGCTTGAGTAAACAGTAACAAAAATAGCCTGATAATGGAAAAAAAATAAACAAGGAGATCAATGGAATTGACTAGGAGACCCAGATACAACCCATGCACCTATTGGAAAACAGTCTCTTCAAAGTAAGACCTCTACAACGAACACTTTAAAATGCAGAAAAAAATTTGAAGATACTAGAAGATGAAAGACCTCCCATTCTCAAAACTGGTAGAATTAACATTGTAAAGATGACTATTACCTAAAGTGATCTACAAATTCCAATGAACACAACCCAAAAACATGTAAATAAACATAATAATAGATTAGAGAATGCAGAAGAAAAATCATGTGACTACATACACAAGATGTTCAAGAACGGTACCGAAGATATGTTTTGGAGAAAAGACAAGTCTCTTCACCCAATAGTCTGGCTAGCTGGACAACTGTAAGCAGAACGGAGCAAGATCCCTGTTGCCTGCCATACAGGGATGGACACAGGGCTGGAGAGGTGGCTCAGCAGTTTAGACAGCTTGCTGCTCTTGCAGAGGACCTAGGCCCAGTTCCCAGCATCCGTGTGGTAGAGTCTGTAAACTCTAATTACAGGGGATTTGATACCCTCTTCTGATTTCTGAGAGCTGAACATGTGTAGTGCACATTGTAGGAATGTATACATACATACAAACAGCTACATACACACAAGTTAAATTTTTTCTTCAGAAATGACAGAGACAAGGACTTCCTTCCTTCCTTCCTTCCTTCCTTCCTTCCTTCCTTCCTTCCTTCCTGACTTTCTTTCTTTCTTTCTTTCTTTCTTTCTTTCTTTCTTTCTTTCTTTCTTTCTTTCTTTCTTTTCTTTCCTTCTTTCTTTTCTTTCTTTCAACAGGGTTTGTCTATGTAGACCTGGCTGTCCTGGAAGTTGCTTTGTAGACCAGGCTGGCCTGGAACTCAGAGATCTGCTTGCCTCTACCTCTCTAGTGCTGAGATTAAAGGTGTGTACCATCACTACAGAGCACAACCAGATAAGAAAGACCTTTCTGAAAAGGACTCCAATAGTCCAAGAAATAATAACAAGAATTGACAAGTAGAATCATAAAATTAAAAAGCTTTTGAACAGCAAAGGGAAAAGAATGAAAAGGTAGCCTGCAGAATGGAAAACTACTTGTGTGATGGGGAATTGATAGCTAGAATATACAAACTCCCAAAACTAAAAATGGCTGGCCAGAAAATGTATTAAAAAAATGAATAAATAAATAAATAAATACTCATGTAATTCCCAGTGTGCTGTATGCTGTTTGCCTCCTGTGTGTGGATTCGGATGTAATCTCTTAGCTACTGCTCCAGCTGCCTGTCACCCTGTCTTTACCGTCATGGACTCTAACACCCTGGAACTATAAGCCCAATTATATTCTTTTACAAGTTGCCTTGGTTATGGTGTCTCAACACAGCAATAGAAAAGAAACTAATAAAGTTCCCTCTATATATCCATTCATGAATGGGCATATACACATATGAACATGCACATAAAGAGTATATGTGTGCATGTATGTGTGCATGAGTGTGTGTGTGTGTGTGTGTGTGTGTGTGTGTGTAATACAAAGAAGTAGAAGAGACTATTTGGGAAAGGAGGGGCAGGCAGGAAACAGCAGGTAAGAGAGAGTGAGGAACAGCCATTCTATACTTAGAGAAGGGAGGAGATGTCGGGGCAGCCCTGCTTACACACTGAAGGCCTAAAATCAGCCATAGGCCTAAAATCAGCAGTAGGCCTGTCATACATGTATGCTAACACCAAGTCTTGGGTCTCAGTGGAAAAACATTGAGACAGATGGCTATAAGCTAATGTAAACAGGCAGCTTTTGTGGAAATTTACAAGCCTGAGTAGTCATAGACCTTGTAAATAGGTAGCCTTGGCAGACAATACCAACTTAGATAAGGACAAGTGAGTCATAGGCACAGTCATAGTGACCTGTCCCCTGAACTTTCACCCAGCCGATACCCGGTTCTGAAAGATATCTGTATTCCCCCTGAACACCCACACTCCAGTGTCATTCCCTTCCCCTCATCCTGCCTTTCTGTGTTTATAACTCCTGTCTGAATGTATTACGATTTGAGAAAAAATAAATTATTTTTAAAAAATTAAAAGAAAAAGAGAGAGAGGAAAGTGAATGGGTGTGCCCACTTCCACATGTAATGAGCCTTTTGTTTATAAAGATGCATAATTTATGCCAATAAACAGCCCTTTATTTTTTTGGGGTGAATACTGCCTTGAGGACTATGCCCAGTGCTTTCGTTACTTGCTGCAGGTAATGAGCCTCTTTTATTGTCTAGTTGTGCTTACAGCTTTGGCATTTCCTAAGAGGCTAACCCTCTGCACTGCATTAAAAAGATGAACCTTAGAATAAATAAGAACTCCACACCTAGCTCCATTAGCTGTCAGTCCAGTTATTTGAAATCAGTATGCCTGTTTCTTTCTTCTGGGTGGCAAAAACAAACAAACAAACAAACAAATAAATAAATAAATAAATAAATTTCCACATGTTATTGAACCTGCTTTAGGGTCTTTCTGGTTCCTACATTTCCTGGTTAAATCGTCATTGAGCCTGTGTTTGTTTCTTATTTCCTTTGGAACAGGATCTCATGTAATGTCTGATGGCCTCAGAACTTGCTGCGTAGCTAAGGAAGCCAGGGATTAAGCCTAGGCCTTCATCATACTAAGGAAGTTCTCTTCCACTGAACTGTAGCCCCAATCCCTATGTTTAATTTGCATGAATCTTGTTTTTCATTAAAAAATAAAATCAGATTTATTCATTTTATCTTACGTATTTTTTTCCTTGCATGTATATATGTGAACTGTGTGTATGTTTGGTTCCCATGGAAATTGGAAGAAGACAGCTGATCCCTGGAGTTATGGATGGCTGTGAACCGCCACACAGCTGCTGAAAATCGAACCCAAGTCCTCTACAACAGCCACAAGTGCTCTTAATTGCTGAGCCACATCTATAGTCCCGTGTTTTTAACTTTTTGAAAACTATACTTCTAGCCAGGTATGGTGGTACACACTTTTAATCCCAGTACTTGGAGGCAGAAGCAGGCAGGTCTCTTGAGTTCCAGGCCAGCCTGGTCTACAGAGCAAGTTCCAGGACAGTTGTGACTACACAGAGAAACCCTGTCTCAAACCAGCCAAAGAACCCAACAACAACAACAACAACAGAAAATGATACTTCTGATATTCATATACAAAGAGTTCGTGAAGCAACATTTCTTTTTATTTCTTGCAACAAATTTTCTGTCCCATTTTATTCTTTTTGCTTTATTGAAATAATCTGAAGCCAGGCCATGTGGTGGGCAGTCTTTTTTAAAAATAAAAATTTAAGGGGCTGGAGATTTGGCTCAGTGGTTAAGAGCACCGTCTTCTCTTCCAGAGGTCCTGAGTTCAATTCCCAGCAACCACATGGTGGCTCACAACCATCTGTAATGGGATCAGATGCCCTCTTCTGGTGTGTCTGATGACAGCAACAATGTACTCACCTATATAAAATAAATAAGTAAATCTTTAAAAAAAAAAAAAAAATTTAAGAAGTTATGGGTGTGTTTCCTGCATACTGTATGTGTACCACTTGCATGCCTGGTGCAGGCAGAGGGGTTTGGGAGGCTGTGAGCCACCCCTCTGGAAGAGCAGCCATCTCTTCAGCCCTTCCTTCTTTTAATATTTTGTTGCTGCTATTAGGTTTTTTTTTGTTTTTTTTTTTGAGACAGAGTTTGATTATCTAACTCTAGCTGACCTGGAACTTGCTATGCAGACCAGATTGCCCTGAGACTCACAGAGTTCACCTGCCTCTGCCTCACAAATGCTGGAATTAAAGGCTTGTGACACCATAATTGGTTTATACAAAATCTTTAATCCCCACACTCTGGAGGTTGGGGCAGGAAGGTGGGAGAATTGAGCCAAGCCTGGCCTACATGTCTTAAAACAAAATGGGAACAGGAAAACAAAATCAAATCCCTTAAATCTGTTCTCAAAAGCGGTGATGACACTCTTTAAAAAAAAAAAAAAAATCCCTAGTACCGCAATTTGTTTTGTTTTCCCCCTCTCTGGGCCTCACATGACCTTGGCTGCTGCACTGCTTTGGCTGTCCCAGGTCCACAATCAGCCTCTGCCTCGGGGGACAGCAGCGGGCCATCTGGAAAGTTCCCGGGCCATCTGGAAAGTGAGGGACACCAGAGATGGCGCTCTGCAGATCAAGCAAAGGCGAGCTTAGCTGGGTGGGGCCTGAGGGACTTGGAAGTTGACTATTGTACTCCCGCTCACAACTGAGAGCCAGTGAAGTTCTTGAGAATCAGTAGAGGAGGAGGCTGCTAACTCCAGAGAGCTCTGGGCTTTTCCCTAGGCCACCTTGTCCACCTCTGCCAGCCTTCTTAGTAGGGGTCTTGCAGCTGAAGAAGGCGGCATTTGTGTGTTCGACAGATCCTGATTGGAAGGGGTTATGAAAGGATCTGGCTGGTCTTCTATCGGCCCGCCCCGGGATCACCTCTGCCTTTAAAGTCACCAGGTCGCAAAGCCCGAGTTCTGCCTCCTTGCCTGGATGGGGAGCCTAGTTTCTGGATCTAAGCTCTTGGCTTCTCAGGCACGATCCATGGCTGCGTTGAGCCGCACGAGGCTGAGATGGACGCTCCTGGACGCGCGTGTGGTGGGCCGTGGCGTCTGCCCACAAGGGGCCAGAGCCAAGGCCGCGATCCCTGCAGCCCTCCGGGCACAGGAGAGCACAGAGGGTCCAGGAACAGGTCAAGACCGGCCGCGCCTGCGGAGTCTGGCGGAGCTTCCGGGGACCGGAACGCTACGCTTTTTATTCCAGCTATTTCTACGAGGCTATGTGCTGCACTTGCACAAGCTCCAGGTAACCACCCGTCAGCAGCATTGCCACCTGGGGTTGGGCACTGGGACAGAGAAAGAAGCTGGATATGGGAGAGAAGAGGGATAAATAGTAAACAGAACTTAGCTCGCCACCGTCTGAGGCTAGAGTCATAAAACCGGAAGGGTGTGCAGGATGCAGAGAGAATCCTTTGAGCTAAAACAGGCGATGGGTGTCATCGATCAAGAGACTACCAGCAATTTGGTGGGCACAAGTTGTGAGAGGAAGAGGTTGTGTTGGGAGAGAATGACTCCTGGTAGTGTATTAACTGCCCGATGTTGGGGAGCCCAATTACTTCAGAGATGCCACTCCCCTCCTGCTTCTTCCAAAGGAGTTAACTTTGGAAGCTTCTTTGCAATCTGCAGGACACATTTGTCCACGGGGAGGAGGAGGGGAGAATTGCTTCTCAGGAAGTGAAAGAAAACATGTTAGGGAGCAGGAAAAGGAACTTCTGATGTGATTGCACCTCGACCCAGCCAGGCTGAGAGGAGGGTGAGTGAGGATGCTGGGCAGAGAAAGAGAAAATGAAGTCTCTATGGACAAACCCAGCAGCCAGGAGAGCTGCCCCTGCTGCTGTCCCTGTCAGGCTCAGGAGGCACTGAGAGATGTTTTTTAATAATAATAGTAATAATAATAATAATAATAATAATAATAAAAGCATTCCCTGGGACCTGAGTCAGTCAGTGCCAGGGGAATCTGATGTCTCTGTCCTTCCGGGGCCATGTTGTGCACTCATGAGCGCATACCTGCCGACATACATATGCATAATTAAAAATAATACAAGTTGTAAGCAAGCAAGCAAGCAGGAAGCTGGCATGGTGGCACAACACACACCTTTGACCCCTGAAATCAGGAGGGAGTGGCATTAAAATCTCTATAAATTCCAGAGATTTTATGTAGCCAGTGCTACATAGTGAGAGGAGAGAGAGGGAGAAAGACAGAGAAAGACAGAGAGACAGAGACAGACAGAGACACACACACAGAAACAGGAGGAGAGAGAGTATAAACCATTTCCTGAAGACCTGATCATCTCTAGGTCAAGAAACAAAGGAGCTGGAAGGTTCTCTAGCTTGATTTCAGTCTCTAGAAATTGAGAGGCCTGGGGAATGCCTAATCCCTAGGGGGTAGGGACTGAAGCTTTCTCAGGGGGATTTGCTCAAGATGTAATTCTAGATGGCTTTGTAAGGAGACCGGGGAAGCAAAACCGTGAATATATAGAGGTGTGTCTGTTTTTGTTCTGTTAAAACAGAGTTTTCCTATACAGCTTAGGTTGGCTTTAAATCTTTCCTCCTGCTTCAGCCTCCTGAGGGCTGGGATTACGTATATGTACCATCATGCCCCAGAGACAGATTTTTTTTAAAAAACGATTTATTTTATTTCTGTGTATGTATTTGAGTGTTCATGTCTGTCTGTATGAAGAGACCAGAAGAGGATCTGTTAGAGAGTTACAGGTAGTTCCTGAGTACCGGGAACCAGACTCAAGTCCTGTGTAGAGCAGCAAGAAAACGTACCTGCTGCCGCATCCCTCCTGCCCTGTGAATTGCCTTTTAAACAAGTACGATGGCAGCAATGTTAGGGCTCTAAACATCTGATTGTATGAGTCTGAACTGCCCGTGAGGAATACATTCATCTTCACTTCCTGTGCCTGGGGCTGGTGTGAATTAGCAGAGTGTGGCACCTCCATGAAACACAGCGACAGCATTATTGAGGAAGACCGTATGTTTCTATAACTTGCTTTGTATCGTTAGCATTGGCTTGTCATTTAAAGTCTTAAATGCTAAGTTGGAGAATTCCTATAGTTGAGTCTCCCTTGGTTGTAATTTGCTCCCGAATCTTAGGCTGTTTGGTTTAACTATAACACAGTACTGAAGAATGACTATGTTATAAAGAAAAGGTTTATTTTGTTCACGATTTTGGAAATTTAAGATCCAAATAGGTGACTCCATTTAGCTAGCTTCTGATGAAGGTCTTGCTACCATATGCATTGTGGTGAGTGGCATCACATGGCACGAGCTTGCCTGTGATAAGCAAGAGAGAGGTCACACAGTAAGAGCAGTAGTGAGAATATGGGAAGAGACTGGCTTGGTGTTTTGTTTTGTTTTGTTTTGTTTTGTTTTGTTTTGTTTGTTTTTTGGAGACAGGGTTTCTCTGTGAAAACTGGCTGGCTGTCCTGGAACTCACTCTGTAGACCATGCTGGCTGGCCTTGAACTCAGAGATCCACCAACTTCTGCCTCCTGAGTGCTGGATGAAAGGCATGTGCCAGCAAGCCCAGCCAGGCTTGCCTTTTTATGACAGCTTGTTTTTGTGGGAATTAATATACTCTTGGGAGCCCAGGGTGGTTATAACCCAAACCCAAACTCTTTTAGGCCCCACTTCTTAGAGGCCCCAGAGCCTTTCAATACGGTTACATTGTGGATTAAGCTTTCAATATATACACCTTTGAGGAAGACAGACCACGTCCGAGCCATGGCATTTCACCCAGCACCCCAATTTCATGTTCTTCTCACAAGGAGAAATGCATTCAATTGTGCTAATAGTTCCCAAAGTCTTGTTTGAACACAAGTCAAAACTCTATAGTGATCTAACGCTCAAGATGACTCCTTTCTGCTGTTAGCTTATAAAATGAAAAACTTACCTGTATCCAGCACACAATGGGGGAAGTGGGCCAGAAGAGAGAGGTCACACATCCCTGTAAACCTGAAGCCCATCAGTGTGAACATGTCCTAAAGCCCCAAGTCCTGTATCCTGTGCACACTGGGTTGGAGATGGCCCCCCAAATCTCCTTGTCTGCTGTGCTTCTCTAGTAGATGTTACCCTACCTTTCTCGGGTCTCGGTTATGGATCCCTTAGGCCTTTAAATGAAGACTCTGTGGTGGTTCTGCCCCTCTGGCAAAGTCCTGCCTATCTACCTAGATTTCATTTTTTTTTTTACATTTAGTATGTGTGTGTATGTGTGTGCACATGTGTACATATATGCATGAGCATGACATGACACATGTTTAGAGAACAACTGATGACTTTTTGCTATCATGTGAGTGCCAGGGATCCAACACAGGTCATGAGGCTTTGCAGCAAGTGTCCTAACCAGCTGAGGCAGGTTGTCAGAAGGATCCTTCCTCCTCCTCCTCCTCCTTCTCCCTCTAATATTCTGAATTACTGTGGTACCATAGCCACTGGGTTCTGTGTGCATTGAACATGAGCTACACTCATTCTGCTAGGACTTTTAGTTTACTCTCTCGTGCACCAACAGCACCAGCTCTACAGGAGCCTATTTAAGCAGTGACTGGGAAAAGAAGTGCTGAAGCATAGGTGCCTTTGGACAAGAGCCTGTAGGTCTACCCTGCAACCATTCTACTCCAGAACATCTGGACCCAAGGAGAGTAGGCAACCTTTATTATTGCTTTCAGCCTTTTATAACCTTTTAGACAAAAGTTCTCTATGTCAGAAAAAGTAACTTCGTAGATAAAATGTTACACAAAGGAGGAGTTACAGAAGGTTGTCAATAGTAAGGGTAAACCAGTGGTTAATTCTATAAGCTCATTATAAGTTCAAAGCAACAGTTTCATATGCCCTTGGTTCATCATAGTGCACACCTGTGGCCCCATCCTCAGACCCGACCTAGAATGAATGTTTTTCCTTGATCATAAATTTGTCCCAAGCTTCTTTCTCTTCTTAGTGCAATATACAAAAGTTTATTGCATTCCTTATTATGCAGCCTTTACTTACTAATCTATGAGGAGTGGGCACATTCTATTCTTGATTCTATCTTTATTACATTTTTCTGGAGAAACGACTAAAACCATCTCCTTAAACTTTCTTCATAAAGTTATTTGAGTCAGATCGGGAATTCTATAAAGTCGTTAACTCATCTAAACAGTCTTAATTCATGAAAGTTCATCTTTATGTTGATCTGCAGGAAGTTTTCCAAATAGGGTAGGCTATTACCTAGGAAGTAATCACACCAGGCTACAGATAGTGAGGGTCTGATGTTCACACACAACAAGCCAAATCAATGAAGTACAGCAATGAAAAACATGAGAAAGCACATCAAAAGCAAAAATGCAATCCTGGGATAAAGTTCCTGGGGGTGAGCCTCACCAGAATATACCTGTTGCAGCTAAGCAATGCCATCTCCAGGGAGTTCACTTGCCTACTGCAGCTCCTCCTGCATGGTGTTTGCCAGGCTTCTTTGTGTAGCCTTGGATGTCCTAGAACTAGATCTGTAAACCAAACTGGCCTTGAATTTACAGAGATCCCCCTGCCTCTGCCTCTGTCTCTGCTTCTCAAGTGCTGGGACTAAAGGAATGTGCCATCACCACCAGGCATAGTGCCTCTGTTCTTCAGTGCTAGTCTCAACAAGTGGCACTTCAGCTGCCCCTTGCCATATTTCTGTTCGCTCCTTACATTTTAACTTCCATTTCCACAGTTTCACTGTCCCTCCAAGTACATACCCTTTAAGAAGTGCTGAGGAATGAAACCTGGACCTTCTGCAGGCCAGGCAAGCACTGCACAGCTGAAGAGACACCTCAGTTCCTTTACACTCCTCTTCTTTAGTGTATGTGTGGGGTTGAGACAGAGTCTCACTAGGTAGACCAGACTTGCTGCTACTGCCTCTGCCTCTTGTATGGTAGGATGATGTATACCATTATACTCAACAGCCCTGTTCTCTTTGTGTGTGTGCATGTGTGTGTGTGTGTGCATGTGTGTGTGTGTGTGTGTTTGAGACAGGGTTTCTCTGTATAGCCCTGGCTGTCCTGGAACTCACTCTGTAGACCAGGCTGGCCTCGAACTCAGAAATCTGCCTGCCTCTGCCTCCCAAGTGCTGGGATTAAAGGCATGCGCCACCACTGCCTGGCAGCCCTGTTCTCTTAATGATACGTTTTACCTGTAGGTCATCACATTGATCCCAAATCTTACTGCACATGGTTTAAAATGCACCCAAATGGCTGCTTCTATATAGTGCTTAGAAGTTTCTTTCGAATGTCCTAAGCTATCATCCTTAAATACAGCCTTCCATAAACCTTGGGCATGAATGCAATTCAGCTGAATTCTTTGCTGCTTTAGAACAAGGTGTCCCTACTCATCTCCTTTGACTTTTGACCTGTGACCTTGTCAGCATAGCCTTTACAAACATTACTCATCCCAGTAGAAGTTTCTGTCTGTATCTGTTTTGTGCTAAAGCAAAACTTCTGAGGTCAGTGTCTCTAGCCAGCTTGTTCTAGGCTCCCCCATCTCCACCCTCCATTCCATGTGGGTCTCCATACCTGCTGAGTATTTACACTTATACACAAAGTGCTTTAGCCATAGCCATCAACCCAGCCCCTACTGTAACTTTTTAACACCATGAAAAATTGAGGCCCAGGTTTCCAGCTCATTAACCTTTGGGAGAATAAAACCTGTCCACAGCAAGATTTACGGGGTCATCGTACTCATCATTTGTTTTCCCTCCGGTATCTTGGCTCTGCTGTATTGCAGAAGTTGGTTGAAAGCCTTGGTGTAAGTTAGTTGTCCCTCCCTGGGCCTATCATACAGGCCAGGTAGAAGTTGCCTTCTCCCATGCAGCCTCACCCCTAAAGCCAGGCTTGGGGTCCCTCCTAACCAAACAAGGTGGTTACCACACAAAGGGAAAGCCAAATAAGTATTAGGGGCAGCCAGCCAAGCACAATGCCAGTTACACACGAGGGACCCTGGAGGGATAAGGCAAGCAGTGAAGTGCTGTGTAACACCCACCTGAGAAGCTGAAGATGTCAGCATGTTCAAAGCCCTGGGTTCCAGCCACAGCACTGCAAAAAAGAAATAAGTAAAAAACACCCGGGGCTGGGAAGATGGCTCAGTGGGTAAGAGTGCTTCCTGAATAAGCATGGGATCTGAGTTCTAATCCCAAACACTTGTGTAAAAAAGAGGAAAAGAATAAAAAAGAAAGAAAGAAGGAAGAAAGGAAAGAAGGAAGGAAAGAAGGAAGGAGAGAAAGAAAGAAAGAAAGGAAGGAAGGAAGGAAGAAAGAAAGAAAGAAAGAAAGAAAGAAAGAAAGAAAGAAAGAAAGAGAGAGAGAAAGAAAGAAAAGCTGAGCACGGGCCCTTTAATCTATTACTCCAGAACTGGCTTGGGGCTCAGTGGCCAGCCAGTGGAGCTAAACTTGGAAACCCAAGGTTCAGTGAGAAACCCTGTCTCGGGGAAATAAGGTAGAGAGTGAGAGAGCAGGGTACCCTATGTCTTTCTCTGGCCGCTGTGAATGAACACACACACACACACACACACACACACATGCACGCGCACATATACTACATACACATAAAATTGGAAGCATCTTTATCTTTTGTAGTTCTGAGCTATAGCCCTAGGCCTATATTTTTCTTTTTATTAAAAATAATACCAAGCATCCTGGGAGGGAAATACAGTGTGAATATATGTTAAATTTACATATAATTCTCTTTAAAATATTTATTTATTTTATGTGTGTGTTTGTGTGTGTGTGTGTCTGTCTATGAGCTTATGTAGTCTACAATGTGGGTGCCAATCCCCGTCTTCCTAAAGTGTAGTAAGTGCCCTTAATCACTGAGATATATCTCTAGCCCCAAATTTACATGTTTCTATTAAGTTAAAACCTTTTGAGGTTTTATGTTTATTTTACGTGTATGACTGTTTCCCTGACTGTATGTCACTGTATCGTGTGTCTACATTGTCTAGCAGGGTCAGAAATTGGCACTTGATCCCCTGATACTGGAATTACAGATTGTTGGGATACTGGGGAACTGGGAATTGAACATTGAACCCAGTTCCTCTGGAAGAGCAGCCAGTGCTCTTAGCTGCTAAGCTATCGTTCCAGCCCCTCTATTAAATTTTTACCTTCCAAAAATATTGATCCTGAGCATGATAAGACGCTACTTATCTCTTATCTTATCTCTTGTTTTAAACTCCCTGGCTTGAGGTCCTCTCTTGTCGTCCCCCCCCCGCCCCCCCGCATTGCCTCTGCACATTTGTCATTTGTCATTTTGTGGATTGGGTTTCTCATCATTGTTAATATGGCTGAAAAACCTGTTGTAAAATGAAGGGCTGGGCCTGTGTCTGTCTACTTCTGTCCCCTAAGTCCTGGGCACTGGGACCTGCCTGTCTCAGGGTTGAGCTTCTGCGAGTAATCCACTCCTTGTGCTTGATCTAGGTGCTTTCAACAGAGCTGTGCACGCTGTTCTGCCAAGCTTTCTGTCAGGCTTCAGGGCTGGGGAGCCATAGGCATTGAGCATGGTCATAAGCAGTGCTCACACTCAGGAGAGTGTGTTACAGACAAGGCTTCTCCTGAGTCACCCTCTAACCCTCCTCTACTCTAACCTCTGTATTCCACTGTTTCTCCACGTTGCAAAATGAGTGGGCTGTTTTTCCTGTCAGGCTCTCTGGTATGAATCTTTGATTTTTATGACAGTTCTGTCTTCTTGCATTTATTTATTTATTTATTTATTTATTTATTTATTTATTTGGTTTTCCGAGACAGGGTTTCTCTGTGTAGCCCTGGCTGTCCTGGAACTCACTCTGTAGACCAGGCTGGCCTCGAACTCAGAAATCCACCTGTCTCTGCCTCCCAAGTGCTGGGATTAAAGGCATGCGCCACCACTGCCCAGCCTTCTTGCATTTAAAACGGACATTTTCTTAAAAAAAATATTGAAGTCATCACTGCACACTTGGACAAAATGTCCTTTTGTAGGGCTTGTGGCAGAGAGAGAACCTGCCTAGCCTGCACTAGGCCCTGGATACCATCCCCAGCCCTCAAAATTAGTCATGGTAAAGAAATAAATATAATGGAAACATGTGAAATGCCCACCAACAGGTTAATAAAACACATGTATTCATACAGTGAATTTCTGTGTAATAGTTGTAGTGACCACATGACCCTTTTTATTTTCTGTTTTGTTTTCCACACGGGGTATTTGGACCTCAATTGCCCTGGCCTTAGACTCTCTATGTCAGTCACCAAGGCTGACTTTGAACACAAAATCCTCCTGCTTGCTATGGCTGAGGTACCAACATGCACCACTACCCCCACCTCCAGCTCTCTCTTTTTTGAGACTGGATCTCGTGTTGCTCAGTCTGCTGCTGGACTCCTGAGCTCGCTCAAGCGGTTCGTGCCTCAGCCTCTGACCGTTAGAATTATAGTGGTGCTTGGTTTGCATGTTATTTCATTCACTTTCCAACAGGAGCACCCTCAGGATACCATGGATCTGAGTGCCACTGGCTTGGTGTGGTGTGGCAGGAGCTCATCCAAGCTCAGGTTCAGAGCAAGGGGAAACTGGAATGCTGTGAATTATTTAGCACCTCTGGTTACTTGGAGACATGGATTCTGCTTGTGTGAGGGGTTGGTGTTACCTTCTGGTAGTACTCTGACAGCACTCCCCTGCCTGGGATCCAGAATGAGCCATCTTTCTGGCATTTGCCAACCAGATTAGGCAAAGGAGCAGCTTGTGCCTGAGGTTAGGTCATTCTTGTTTATCCAACTGTCAGCTCTCAGGCCTGGCTTGTTGACTTGGCAAAATTGCACTTGGCCTTTATGAGTTTACTTTGGTTGTCGGGGCTATTGGCTGGTTTGAATGTTGTTACGCTTGGCTGAGCCCATCACCAAATCAAACAGAACCCTAACTAAAAGAGGTCAAAATGCAGTTGTCTGGTTTTGGGTTTCAGGTTTTTGGGTTTTTTGGTTTTTTGGATTTTTTTTTTGTTTTGTTTTTGAGTTGAAAGAACTTTTCTTCTCTCTGTCTTTCCCTTTCACTCCCCACCTCCACCCGCCCTCTGTGTAGTCCTGGGCATCAGGCCCCAGAGCCCCACACATGTTAAGTCCACAGTCTACCACTGAGCTGCACCCTGAGCCCAGGAACAACTTCATTGGGATAATCACATACTATGCCACTCAGTCATTTAACACTTAATTTTTTTAGTAGACTTATTGACTCATGTAGTTATCACCCCGGAGAGAAACAGGATTCTATTTAGTAGGCACACCTTGTTTCTTCACTGGGAATGAGATTTATGCCTTCTAGGCACTATACTTGTAGTTAACAACCTCCAAGACCTGCCTTCAGCTTTCCATTCTGAATATATAGGCTAGCTACAGTGCATCTCTGGGATTAATTACTCAAACAATCCTCTTTAACTGACAAGGACAGGTGTGTGTGTGTGTTAAATTCATACATATAAGTCAACCAGGGCCTGACAGATTCAGCCAGTAAAAATACAAAGAGATACTTTTAGCTTTAGATAGTTACTTAGTATAAAAAGAATAAAACAGTAAAATAATAAATAATTAAAAACCACAGAGATATTTTAAGGTTTAGATAATTTATTATTTAGTGTAAAAAAGAATAAGCCCAAGATGTATTACCCAAGATCCTATGTCCCCATCCCCCACCCTCCAAAACACCCAAACCCCAGGCAACTATAAATTCTGTGTGTATTACAGGATAATCTGCAGTCTAAAAAGTCCTTTTCAAAATTTTTTATTCTTTACCTGCTTTCTTCCTTTCCTCTTCTTCCTTCCTTTTGTTTATTTATTTATTTATTTATTTTTGAGACAGGATTTTTCTGTGTAGCTCTGACTGTCTTGGAACTTATTCTGTAGTCCAGGCTGGCTTTGAACTCAGAGATCCACCTGCCTCTGCCTCTTGAGTGCTGGGATTAAAGGCGTGCGCCACCACTGCCTGGTTTTGCACCTGCTTGTTGCAGAATATTTGATCACACTGTGAACTCCATGATTGTGTTATTTACTAGAAAAACCTATTTCTAGTTGTGGGTTGGCTCAGCCAGTGCACACTTTAATCCAAGAGCTTTTTGTCTATTGCAAACAGGATTAAATAAACTCAACCATAGGTCAAGAGTTGGAGCAAGAAACCAGTTGACAGGAAGTGAACACAGAAACACCACCCCCCCCCCATAGCAAGTGACAGGAAGTCAGGAGGAAAGATAGAGAGACACACAGTAAATAGAATGGAAGGACTTTCAGTTTGAGGGATTTTTGAGATGATGTGGAGAAGGAGAGTTCCCTTTTGGGACATAGACTGAGGAGGAAAGTCAGCTGAGTGCTTTTTCTGCATTGCTGACCTAGCAGGCTTTCACCCCAACACCTGGCTCCCTTGTCTTTATTGGTAAAATCGAAAGTTTGAGATTTTTGTTAAAGACATTCTTTCTAAGATGAATAGGGCAGAAAGTCTCAGGCCACCTCAGAATCCAATGAAATGACACCAATCAAAATGTTGCCTCATGGTAGCTCCAGCCAGGCTTCTGATTCTGCCCTATTCCAGGAGGTTCACAGGGTTCCTAAAAATTCAGAGTCTGAGGTTCAAGGTGTTGTTGTCATAGGTACTTACAAAGCTGACAGGTTGGGGGGGGTCATTCGCTAATAATTTTCTCATGGCATTTAAATCAGAATGGTTAAAAAATGGGATTAAACAGAAACAGACCAAGCTCCTCAGATAATGTAATTCATTTTACTAATAAGGGCTTGTATCAAATCTGCTTTGTTTGCCTTAAGTAACATCTGACATTGTATACAATGTATACAATGTATACAACCATACAACATTGTATACAACCATAATCTTGCAAAGGTTGGTTAGGCCTGCTTAGAGAACAGGTTTGGCCCAGCATTTTTTTTTTTTTTTTTAGAGCTATTGCCAATCCCGTGTATTTACTCAGCTGGCCCTTACGTGGTTGCCAATCTCCAAAAGACCTGTGTGTGACAAGGCCAAGTAAGGCGATGCCCACTTTTATTCCCAGCACTCAGGATTACAGGCAGATCTCTGTATGCTTGATGCTAGCCTGGTCTACATTCGAGTTCCAGGGCAGCCAGGACTACATGTCTCAAACAACAAACAAGCAGTCGCAAAAATATCAAAGAAGTCAACAGCAGGGTGAGCTCAAGGAGATCAAATCAGAAAATCGATCTTGTGCTATCATCTTTCATGGAGACTGAGCCTTTCTGAAGTCTGGCTGTTGGGAAGTTTCTATGAGTTCTAGAATTCAGAGTCTTCACTGGCCACTTGTCAAGCTGGAAATTGGTGGTAGCCACCCAGAGTAGATACAGTTTGGACAGGAACTGAAAGAAGGATCACGGCGCCTGATCTACCAGGGCTGGCTCGTCCCCAGCATCCTCTAAAACAGAGTAGTTGCTCTCCTACCACAGTTCAGTGTTCCGTCTCCATGGTAGTTACATCTCCTCTTTCTTTATCTCTTTACATGTCTACATGTGTCCCATGTTTATCTCAAAGAGGCTCAACAGCCTCTTCGCTATATACTTTCTACCATCTTCAAATGCCTCCCATCCCCTGCTGTATGAACCACATGAGGGCCGTCTTAGTATGGACCTCATCATCTTTGCCTGACATGGTTGCCTAGGATCAGCAAGTTAGAGCTAGCCATTTACTTCTTATCTCTGCTATTTACAAATTCTCATAGTTTCGGTTCCCAGAGTGTAGGCGTGACATGAGAAAGAGCTGGGTGTTTCCCAGAGACTGTCTCTGTGACTCCTTGGGCTTGTACACTATATACAGCCTGGGCTCTGTGGCCCAGGATGGAATTGACTGTTCCTGTGTCCTGATCAATGGTGTATTCAGTAGACTATGGTCTGATCGAGTTATTCATTCCTCTTGTGTTAACTCCAAGCAGACTTTTTTCACAAATAAGTAGGTAGCACGGGACTTGCATAGCTATGACACTGTTAGAATGGAATGTTCATCCCAGGACTGAGACTTCTCATCATGTCATCCTGTGGCTAGACACCACCAATGCTGCCAGGAATCAGAGAAGATTAGATAAGGTATATTGTAGGTTTTCCCTAGGACTATTGGCATAGACTTGCCCACTAAACACTGTACTTGTTTTTCCAGTTGCAGGGGAGGGTGTTTTGAGACAGGTTTCTCTATGTATCCCTGATTGTCCTGGAACTCACTCTGTAAACCAGGCTGGCTTTGAACTCACAGAGATCAGGCTGCCTCTGCCTCCCAAGTGCACCACCGTGGCAATCACAGTGTATGTCTGCCTCCCTCCTGCCTTCTCTCTCTGGCTTGCTATGTAGCCCAAGCTAGCCTCCAACTCCTGGTCTTCCTGCCTTAGCCTCCTGAGTGTTGAGATTACAGATGTAAGCAGCAACATTGGCAGGCAATTATCCCTCAAATGGAGCATTCTGGAAGATGATGTCAAGCAAGTTCCAGATCCACAACTAAAGAGTCCACAACTGTCGCATGTATGCCTTTTTGACAGTTAACTCCTGCCTGAGGGATTGGAACTTGAGTTACAGACAGTGGTGAGCCACCTTGTGGGTTCTGGGAATCGAACCTGACTTTTCTGGAGGAGCTGCCAGTGCTCTTAACTGCTGAGCTATATCTCCAGCCTTCTCAATGGATTATTAAAACAAACAAGCAAAACCACATAAAGTTGGGTAGTGAGGGAGAAGGAGTAGATCTGGGAAAGAGTTAAGAGGGAGAATCGGAGGATGAATATGGTCAAAGTACATTGCATACATTTTTTCTCAAAGATTTATTTACTTTTATTTTATGTGTATGAGTGCTTTGCCTGCATGTATATTTGTGCACCATATGTATACCTGGTACCTGCAGATAATTTAAATAATTAATTAATTAATTAAAGTAATTTTTTAAACCTCTGGAGACTAGAATGTGGCTTAGTCGGTAGTGCTTGCCTACCACTCATGAAGTACTACTGGCTCCAGTCCCCACCACTGCAGAACCAGGCATGGTAGCACACACCTGCCCAGAATTTAGGAGGTAGATTCTACATAGTATATTCCAAGCCAGCCAGGGCTATCTAATGAGATACTATCTCAAAAAAGAAGAAGAAGAAGAAGAAGAGGAGGAGGAGGAGGAGGAGGAGGAGGAGGAGGAGGAGGCTCCACCTAGCCTAGCAGGCCTCGTGTGGCCTAGCCTGTGTGGCAGCCTCCCAGAACAAGCAAGCAGATTTTTTTTTTCTATATGGAATTTGAAAAACTAATAGTCACCGAGAGGTGGTGGCGCATGCCTTTAATCACAGCACTTGGGAGGCAGAGGCAGGTGGATTTCTAAGTTCAAGATTTCGAGGCTAGCCTGGTCTATAGAGAGAGTTCCAGGACAGCCAGGGCTACACAGAGAAACCCTGTCTCAAAAAAAAAAAA
>NW_021621338.1:4316939-4327363 GCF_004785775.1 Grammomys surdaster
CCCTCTCTCTCTCTCTCTCTCTTTCTTTCTTTCTTTCTTTCTTATTATATTTTTGAGACAGGGTCTCACTATGTAGTCCTGGCTAACTTGAAACTTGCTATATAGCTGAGGCTGGTTTCAAACTCCCAGAGATTCACTAGCCTCTGCCTTAAGTGCTGGGAATAAAGGTGTGTGCCACCATATTCAGCCTGGAGGGTGTCTTAAAGTAGAAACAAGTAAAAAGTGTCTGGGCTGTGAAGGTAGCCCACCCAGGGACTGTGCACTCATGTAGCCTGTGTGCCTGAAGCCCTGGGCTCACTCATCAGTACTCCTGTCATTTTTTTTTTTTTTTTTTTTTTGGTTTTTCGAGACAGGGTTTCTCTGTATAGTCCTGGCTGTCCTGGAAGTCACTCTGTAGACCAGGCTGGCTTCGAATTCAGAAATCCACCTGCCTCTGCCTCCCAAGTGCTGGGATTAAAGGCGTGCACCACCAACGCCCGGCTCCCCTGTCATCTCAAAATTTTAGACAGATTTCCCTTTTCCTCAATCTCTCACGTAAAAAAAATTATGTACAGTAATTAGAATGGCGGAGTCTTTAGTCCTTTACTTTTTGGTGAAAACTCAGGATGATACCAACACCTGAGGTTTCCAAATGTTACCAAATCCTGGAAAAACATGGATCCAAACACATAGTCTTTTCTATAAAATTTAGGTCAAAAATACCTGAATTTCTATGACTTTTTTCAGCTTTTTAACTTAGAAATTACTCTGATGTTTACTACTTGTTACCAAATTTAATGTGGCTTTAAGGCCTTAATGCGTGTGAGAAGCTGACTTACAAGTGTTTACGTAACTGATTGAAGCTGTTACATCAAGATTCTTTATGACAACTGAAGATGTGAGATGTTTTCTTGTCGAAGACTATCCCTAAAGCTAACTTGCTACACAGGGCAATGAACAGAGTGTTAAGCTCTCATTTGCATATTTATTCTTAGGTCACACATAGACTTCTGTGGTCTAAAATAACCAACAGGAGAAAGTTATGTGTCTCCTATGCATTGCATGCTGACAGCTTGGGAGACGTGTTTTCATTAAGTCAAGAGTGTTAGTCTTGTTTATCACAGAGTTACAGAAGAGATCATTTTGTTCCAGGCTGGAGTTATGGTTTTATGACTTTGAGTCAAGCTCCGGCAAGTAAATCCTAGCAGAGATAAACATAACCTTCTAACTGGGACACCAGGCACGGAAGCGTGTGAAGACAGTTTGATTTTTAGTGCACCAGCCAATTTACACCAACTTGTTTATTGAAAATTTATTCTTCAATGTGAGCACAAGGTGTTTGGTTTAATTCAACGGTTTTAGTTTACAAGCTCTTTCCTCTATAAACTAATCTGAACAGAAATCATTAAAGAATTTATTATGCATATAGACATAACATTTAATATGCACATGAAAGTAACACATGACAACACACACATACATAAGACCTTTTGCTTTTAGTGTTGAGACAGAGTAATACAGCAATATAAATTTGCAAGTTCATGAAAAGACTTATTTTCTGGGCTCTGGGCTGGTCTCAAATTTGCAATCCTCCTGCCTTGGCCTTTGGAATGCTGGGATTACAGGCATCCCTGACCACCATTTTTATGTTGACTCAATATTTGAGTGAAGCAATTCTAAAGGGGTGGGGAGAGGAAGGGTCACACAACATGTGACCTTTTGTTCTGTCTGTCCTCTTATCATATGTTTTTAAGATTTGCCCAAGTTATGGCTCGCATCAGTATCTGTCTCATGACTGAACAACACCCCATTGTACGTAGCTTGGTTATCTGTTCATTTAGTGGTGGTTGTCTGGGCTGGCGCACTGTTTGCTGTTCTGTCTCTGTAAATGTTGTGGACAACTCTGTGCAGACACATTTTTCCTTTCTTGTGTACATAGGACTGGAATTGCTGGATCACATGTCTTTCTGAGTCAAACTTTTCCATAGCGAGTACCTTATTTGTACACTCCACTGGCAGTATATGAGTGTTCCAGTTTCTCCTTCATCAACACTTATTTCCTGTTTGAGTTTTCTTTGCTTGAAGCTTCCAAGCTATCCTAATAGCCATATCATGATATATTATTGTAATTTTGATTTTTGGGGTGTGTGCGTATGTGTGGGGGGGACATGGCATACATGTAGAAGTCACAGACAAACATTTATTCACTGATTTATTTGTTTCTTTATATTTATAAATAATAATTTTGCTGCTGTGAATTTTTATTTTTCCAATAATTTATTTTTTTTATTAACATCTGATTACAGCCCCCTTCCTTCCTCTCCTCCCAGTCCTACCCTTACAAATCCTTCCCCTCCACCAGCAACAGTGTCAACCGGCCAGACCCCCCAGAGTTCTTGGGAACTGGACCACCAACCAAAGAGCACACTTGGAGGGACCCATGGCTCCGCCCGCATATGTGGCAGAGGATGGCTTTGTTGGACATCAGTGGGAGGAGTGGCCCTCGGTCCTGTGGGGGTTTGATGCCCCAGTGTAGGAGAATTCGAGGGCAGGAAGGTGGGAGTGGGTGGGTGGTGGAGCATCCTCCTAGAGGCAGGGGGAAGGGGGATGCGATAGGGGGCTTCCGGAGGGGAGACCTGGAGAGGGGATAACATTTGAAATGTAAATAAAGAAAATATCCAATAAAAAAAACCAAAACAAAAAAAAAACACTAATCCTTCCCCCTGAAGAGAAGAGGAAGGCCCCCTTGGGTACCTCCCCACCCAGGGTCATCTAGTCCCAGCAGGACTAAGCACACCCTCTTCCAACAGGCAGTCTAGGTAGGGGAAGGAGATCCAATGGCAGGCAACAGAGTCAGAGACAGCCCCAGCTCCAATTGTTAGGGGACCCACGTGAAGACCAAGCAGCACATCTGGAACAAACGTATAGGAGGCCTAGGTCCAGCCCATGCATGCTCTTTGGTTGGTGGCTCAGTCTCTGTGAGCCCCCATGGGCCCAGGTTAGTTGACATTGTGGGTCTTCTTGTGGTGTCCTTGATCCTTCCGGCTCCCTCAATTCTATCCTAGACTCTTGCACAAGACTCCCAAGCTCCCGCCTGATGTTCGGCTGTGGGTCTCTGCATCTGTCTCCATCTGCTGCTGGATGAAACCTCTCAGGAGACAGTTTAAAGTAAAACAACACAAATACATCTACAAAATAATGAGGAAGTAAACTGGGGGCACATGTAGCCCACTTCTCATCTGTCTGTCTATACACTGGGGTGTGGACTTCGTCTTTTCTGCCGAGTTTGTTAGTGTCTGCCTGGGCCCAGGATGGGCTGGGAAGTCCACAGGTGAACGCTGATGAATTCTGCTCCCTCCATCTTTGGAGTCCCACCAGGTGAGGACCAGCCCACTCATCCATCTCAATGACAGGTTAGCTCAGCAAAGCCACTCTGAGGCCACACAGGCAGCACCCTGTCGGATCCCTGGAACTGGCTGGCTGGCTCAGGTTACCTCCTAATGTTCGGCACACAGGGCAGCACACATCTCTCAGCAAGTGTCCCGATGTCTTTCTAAAATAAGTCCTTACATAAGGAGGTCCTTGATAAGCGCCACCAAGTAAACTGACGGAGAGAAGTCTAAAAGGAAAAGGGAGACGTTTTCCAGAAACTCCTGCACGGATAGCCAGGGAACCTTGGAAGCTCTGGGTTGCAGGGAAGGTACTTGTGCCCAGCTCAGTGGCTTTCTATCTAGTCTTTTTTTTCCCCTTTCAAAATGTTCATTATTTTATATGTATGAGTGATGTCTTGCCCACATGCATGCGAGTTACCATCTGTGTGCCTGGTGCCCGTGGAGGCCGGAAGATGGGGTCAGCTTCCCCGAAAGCAGACAATTGTGAGCCACTACATGCTAAGAATCAAACCTAGGCCCTCTGAAGAGACGGCTCTAACCATTGAGCCATCTCTTCAGCCTCCTTACTAAGTATTTTAAAAATGATTTTCCCTCAATTCCAAGATTGTGGTATAAAATTTGGAAAATGAATCACAGTATAAAGAAGGAAGTAAATTTATCTACAAAGTGGTATTTGCCAGTGCAGAAGGTCACCACCATTCACATTGTAATGAAAACGTAACATGAACATTTTTGTTCTTTCTTTTTGTTATGTGGCCCAGGTTGGTCTTGAACCTGTAATCTTCCTGTCTCTACTTCCCAAGTGCTAGGATTACAGGTCTCAAGTGTGCTAGACAAGAGCTCCCCTACTCCTTTAGCTACATCTCCAGACCTTTAATTCTTTTTTTTTTTTTTGCTGAAAACTTTAAAGATTTATTTATTTATTATTTAGATGAGTACACTACAGCTTTCTTCAGACACACACTAGAAGAGTGCATCGGATCCCATTACAGATGGTTGTGAGCCACCATGTGGTTGCTGGGAATTGAACTCAGGACCTCTGGCAGAGCAGTCAGTGCTCTTAACCACTGAGCCATCTCTCCAGCCCTTTACTGGAAACTTTAAGAAAAGTAAAAACAAAACAAAAACTCGTTCACAGGCAAATGGTTACAACTAGGGCTCACTTAAAATTTTAGGAGCACTTGCCTGAATGTAGGGGCTCAACAGGTTTTCCTGCCTTCTAGAACTATCCGAGCGATGGTTAGTGACTTGCACTTCAGAAAATATTGTTTCCTATTTTCTCCTGAATTAAAAAAATTAGACATGTCCATAGTTCAAAGCTTAAAACAACATATTATGCTACACATTAAACAGTCTTACTCCTTGTGTTGATTTACATGAGAGATGTTCCCCCATAATCTTGGACATCTCACCACTTGGTCCCCAGTTTGTAGTGCTGTTGGGGAGTTTTAGGTAGTGAGGCCTTGCTGGGGGCCATACATTGCTGGAAGTGGGCTTTGAGCACCCAAGGCCTTACCCTGCTGCAGTTCAAAGTTCACACTCTGTGCCTCAGCTTGTGGTTCAAGATGAGCGGTCTCAGCTTCCTGCTCCTGCCACCATGCCCCACCCCCAACCCCACCCTCACCCTCAGCCATGATGAACTCATTCCTCTGGGAGTCTTACTTATATAAACTCTTGCTTAGATAAGTTTTGGGTTTTGTCACAGCAGCAGCAAAGTCACTAATACATTCTCTCCCTTTCCTCTCTGCCCTGGGCAACCTCTTGCGTCTAAAGTATCCATTTAGTATTTCTCAATGAAAGTGAATATTTGTTTAGCCTCTCTCCCCACTTCTTTCCTTCGTGTGTATATGTGTGTGGTGTGCATGCATGTGTATGTGTGCTCCTGTGTGTGCAGATGCATGGACATGTTCACACAGATAGGTAAGTAGGCCCAAAATTGATATCAGGAATCTTCCTTATTCATTCTTCCATCTTCTCCTTCGAGGTGAAGCAGGGCCTCAGTAGAACCCAGAGCTCACCGAGACAGTTTCATAGGCAGCCTGCTCCAGGGATCCTCTTTGTCACCTTCAAGGCCAGAACTACAGGTGGGCTGCTGTGTCTGCCTGGCATTTGTGAAGTTTGTGGGAATCCAAACTCTGGTCCTTTTGCAGGGGCTTTCACATCCTGGATCATTTCCCCAGCTCTACCCTGCTTTCTTAGGCAGGAGGTGTAATGCTTTTTGTTTGACTCTCTACTTTGGGTATCTTTCTGTGTCAGCACAGGAGGGGTCATTTCATAGTTGATATTGTATTCTGTTCTGTGGATATCTTGTACTTTGTTTATAAACTTGTAGTGAATAAATACCTTATACTGAAAAACTTATAACTATACTATAATTTCTACAAAATTATATATACAGGAACCACATATCTAAAATTGATTAAAAATAGCCCATTGTAACTGTTAATGTGCTTAGTATTTTGCTCAGTAAATAAAATTGTGAATATAAATATCGATCAATATATAAATATCAACGGATGTCCTCCAAGCGGGGATGAGCCATTTGAGTCAGGTCTGCACAGTTTGATTTTTCTGGGGGGTGGGGGGAGCAGAAGTATTTGCAGTGGTTGAGCCAACTCTTCAGGATCCTACCACCCCACCACCACCATGTCCCTGGGAAGTAGAAGTGTGGGAGCTTGTCAAGATGGGCTTCTAGGCAATGGACAGCCTTGACCATTGTTAGCTCAGGATGGATTCTGGACAGCTGGGCAATGGATGGGATCAATTACGCTGTAGTGGTCCTCAGAGAACTCATTTTAAGGCCAATAGTTCAGATCAGTAAGACTGACAGTTTCTGACATTCCGGTTAGTAGGTTCCTTTTGAGCCTCCCCTCCATCTTCCTTGCTCTTTCATTTTCAACAACTATCAACATTGTAGCAACCAGGGCCTTGCTCAGTGTAAGCAGGCTTTGTACTATAGAATGCTCTTGCCTTTAGCAATGCTAATTTCTCACCAGATGCTAGCTAAGACCATCATCAGTTAGCAAGGACCTTAGAAAGTCTAAGATACAGCCAGGTGTGCTGGCTGGTGCATTCCTTAATCCCAGCACTTGGGAGGTGGATCTCTGTGAGTTCAAAGCCAGCCTAGTCTATAGAGTGAGTTTGGGGATAGACAGGGAACTATTACACAGAGAAACTCTGTCTTAGACCCCACCCCAGTCTCAGATGTGTCTGTGCAGGGTCCAGGCAGGGTGCTGTGCTCTTTCTAGGTACTTTCTCTTTGAGCTATCTCCTCCCTCCTCCTTAGAAAAGACTTAGAAATTACTTAAAACACACATTACTTTGTTGTTGTTTTTAAAAACAAGCAAACAGAACACAGGCTAGTTTGTATTTAACCTTGCATTTCCAGTCTCAAGTCTTAGAATTCCTTCCCCCCCCCCCCCCACCCCCAGAATTCCTAATTGTGGTTTTTTTCTTTCTCTTGGTAAGTATATATTTGTCTTCAACTCAATGAGGCTACAAGATGCAGTAGGTTTATTTCCTTATCTTTAACATTTTTCTATCTAAAATTTTTAAAAAAATACCACATTTATTTATTTGTGTGTGTATGTGTGCACACGCATGCGCATGTATATGTGTGTAGGTTAGAGGACAACTCTCAGGAATTGGTTCTCTCCTACCATGTGGGTTCAAGTCATGGCTTGAAAACAAGCACCTTACTCACTGAGCCATCTCACTGGCCCCATTTATTTTATTTTATTTTTATTATTGTCTAAGTTGATATACAAAGTGATAGGTTTTAGAATGGCCTTTTCATAATATGTAATTGTACATTTTTGCTACAGTAGATTTAAATGCTTACTTCAGGCTTACTAAAGGGCTCAGATTCCTTAAAACAACTATCTGCATCCAGTCTGCAACAGACTACACCCCCAGTTTCCCATATATCCATATTCCTTCCCAGGCCTCAGACCCTCCCACTCCTTACAGCAACATCAGTCTCAGACTTGGTCTTTGTAAGGCCATTTGTTCTGTCTCTGTCTACAGAACCGCTGGCCACCGTGTACCTTTCGTACTGCCCACTGGTTCTGGTGTGGCCGTCAGACCCTCTCCCACCCCATCTTTCCTTTCACCAATGTCATCTCAACTGGACCCCAGTTATTCCACTTTGGTTAACACCCACAGGCGCTGAACAAGACCAAGTATGGGCCAATGTGGACAACCTCCTTTGGGACTCGGACCAATGTGAATCTGGCCAGTGCCCCGCTCTTGGAGCAAGTGATGAGACAGGAGGGCAAGTACCCCATAAGAGACCACATGGAACAGTGGAAGGAGCATCGAGACCACAATGGCTTCACCTATGGGATCTTCACCACGTGAGCTGGGGCTTAAAGGGATGGGAACATGGCCCCAAAGGACCCAGTGGAAAGAGAGGAGGCGCAGGTAGCCACTCAAATGCAGGGTGGAGCGGGACCTCCCTGTGCATGTTACTTGTCTAGAAAACATTGAGGTAGGCTGAAACCCAGGGATAAGCCACTGTCTCTTCTTCTACCAATCCACTGTGTCATTTTGGACAAGTAAATGAGTTCCTTCTCTCTCTCTCTCTCTCTCTCTCTCTCTCTCTCTCTCTCTCTCTTGTGTATGTTTCGGATCTGTAATATAGGGTGTTTGAACTAAAATAACTACAAGGCCTTTTCAGATTGGTCTGTGGTAGTAGAGATAAAACCTGAGGCCTCCCTACCTGCTAGGCACTCGACCACTCAAACACTGAACTACATTCCCAGTCCCTCTCATGAGTTTTTGAGTTTTGGAGCAGGGTCTCTATCATTAAATTGTCCTGAGATGTGGGTCTCCTGTCTCCTTGGCCCATTGAACCATGAGGAGAAGGAATCCCTTGGCAACAGAGGAACTTCAACTTGTTCCTATTTTTTCTTCAACCTTTTCATAGAAGGTCTGGGTGCAGCAGCCCTTAGCGTTTCACATTCAGAAGCCTCCAGGGTTACATAATTCAAAGATACTTACAGTCCATATTACTAACCACCATGTGTCCAGCACTCATCTGGCCATCTGAACAATCCAGTTATATAGACTTTGGATCACTCTTCACGTACAGAGGCAAAACCCAGCCAAGCCCATGGGTGTTAAGCCACCTTTTTGAGGGTCACTGGCAAGTTATCTGTAAACCTATAATTTTTGTTAGTTTGTTTTCATTTTAAGACAGGATCTTATTCTGTATCCCAGGTTGGTCTCAAACTTATGGTGGCTGAGCCACCATAGGGAACACAGGTATACCACTCCAGCCTCAGCTAGACCAGTGATTTGATTCTAGGTGCTGTGATTCTAGAAGGGCACTTTACTCATTCACACAGTGCTGAGGTCTCATGGTTAATTCTTGCTTCCTTTTTTTTTTAATCCCCCGCCCCCCAACAAAGTTTCTCTGTATATCTCTGGCTGTCCTGGAACTCACTCTGTAGACCAGGCTAACATTGAACTCAGAGATCTGCCTGCTTCTGCCTCCTAAGTGCTGGGATTAGAGGTGTGCGTCACAACCACCTGCCTTAATTCCTTTTAGAATCCTGTCACCACAGACAAGGTCTCCTGAAGTCTAGGCAGCAATCAAAAACACTTTGTAGTAAAGGGTTCTCTCAAACTCCTGATCCTCCTGCCTCCGTCTTCTAAATGCTGGGCTTCACAGGTGTATGCAGCCACGCTTGGCAGTTTTATCATTCTTAGGTCATCAGTTATACTTGGTGATTGTCTAATTCTAAATTTCAGGAGTCTGAGGTTCCCTCCACCCTCTGGAGACCTTGTGGGTGGATGGGATACCATTTACTTTAGTCCCGTGCTTACTTGTGCCGTTCTTGGCATTCCCCAGACAAGGACAGCAGTGGTACCATCTGCGTCAGGGTTTGAAACAGCGGCTGCTGAAGCCTGCTGAGGCTGCACTCTACACAGATGCCTTAAACGAGGTGATCAGTGACTTTATTACCCGGCTGGACCAGGTGCGGGCAGAGAGTGCATCAGGGGATGAGGTGCCAGACATGTCTCATCTTCTTTACCACCTTGCCTTGGAAGGTAGCCTTGTTGGGAGAGCAGGGGTGGGGGTCGGGGTCAGGAGTGGGCTTTAATGAGGACCATGGATTCTCAGTCCTCTGGCTCTGCCTGCTCTGACAGCCTCTCTACTTCATAGCCATCTGCTACATCCTGTTTGAGAAAAGGGTTGGCTGCCTGGAGCCCTCCATCCCTGAGGACACTGCTACCTTCATCAGCTCAGTTGGGCTCATGTTCCAGAACTCAGTCTATGTCACTTTTCTTCCCAAGTGGACTCGTCCTCTGCTGCCCTTTTGGAAGCGATACCTGAATAACTGGGATACCATCTTCTTCTTTGGTGAGGTGTCCTAATCTGGGGCCAGGCAAGGAAGCTGGCCTCTCCCCGTGACTTCCTTCACAGTACCTACTTAGTGATTTAAACACACTCTCCTCTGTTTTCCATGCAGGGAAGAAGCTGATTGATCAAAAAATCCAGGAGATAGAAGCCCAGCTACAGACGGCTGGGCCAGATGGGGTCCGGGTATCTGGCTACCTGCACTTCCTGCTGACTAATGAATTGCTCAGTCCTCAGGAGACTGTTGGCACCTTTCCTGAGCTTCTCTTGGCTGGAGTGGACACGGTACATCAGAAAGGGACAGACAAGGGGAGCAGCGTTTGGAATGTAAACAAACAAACAAAGGAAAGGAAAGGCTAATGAGGAGACCAGGAACTGCCTGATTTTATCCTGTACTGTTCCCAAGACCTTCCTCCTCCTCTCTAACCCTGATCCTGTCCTGGCTTCTTCTGTATCACTGTAATTGTTTGCCCAGTTGAGGCAAACAGGGCCCTTTTGTTAGGAGGGTTCTATCAACTTCTGAGACCCTGGGGCTCTCTCCATCTCTGTCTCTTTGTCTCTCTTTGTCTCTCTTTGTCTGTCTCCTTCCCTCCCTCCCTTCCCCCCAAACCCCCCTCCCTCCCTCCCTCCCTCCCTCCCTCCCTCCCTGTTCGGAGGGTTCTATCACCTTCTCACACCCTGGGGCTCTC
>NW_021621338.1:4327463-4334854 GCF_004785775.1 Grammomys surdaster
AGGAGTGTGTCACAGGAATGCTGGAAACGGGTCCTCTGGGTACAGTATGAGTTTGTGGCCCTCTGTCTCTCTCTCTCTCTCTCTGACAGCGGGAAATCCTTCCCACAGGATTCCAATTCCCTTGCTGCAGTTTAGGTAGAGAATTGAAAATTTGTCCACAAACTCCTACTGTACCCAGAGGACCCGTTTCCAGCATTCCTGTGACACACTCCTTTTTATTGTCCCCTCTGTGGTTGAAATGCAATCTTCCTCCATATCGATCCTTACTCCACCTGTGGGTTCATGTTTACTACAGAGCTCTCCCGGACCCCTTTACCCTGTCATCCCAGTAGCAAGCCAGCTTTCTTGTACATTGTATCCATATCCACTCACAGACCATCCCACCACATAGCTAGCCTCTTCCCAAGAAACTCCCGCCTTACTTCATCTTCATCTCCCATTCTATTTCCTAGACATCCAACACATTGACATGGGCCCTGTACCACCTTTCAAAGGACCCAGAGATCCAGGAGGCCTTGCACAAGGAAGTGGCTGGAGTGGTACCCATTGGGATGATGCCCCAGCACAAGGACTTTGCCCATATGCCCCTGCTAAAAGCTGTGATTAAGGAGACCCTGCGGTAGGATATGATCCCATGTGCATAGAGTCTATATGGGGGTTACAATCAGACAGGAGTGGAAAGTGGGGACTGCCCGAGGGTGGAGGTTAGGGACAAATGTGCTACGGGAAGAAAGACTAAGCACCAGAAAGTCAAGGATGAGCGAGACTTCTCTTCTCCCCAGTCTAGAAGCAGAGCATAGACTTTCTTTTCCCTGCAGCCTCTACCCCGTGGTTCCCACAAACTCCCGGATCATCACAGAAAAGGAAACTGAAATTAATGGCTTCCTCTTCCCCAAGAATGTGAGTGGAGCTAGAGTACGCGTGTGCCCAGGAACGCCTGCAGCCTTGGCTGAGGGTCACACTGCCATTCTTCCTCTGTAGACACAGTTTGTGTTATGCCACTACGTGGTATCCCGGGATCCCAGTGTCTTTCCTGAGCCCGACAGCTTCCAGCCTCGCCGATGGCTGAGGAAGAGAGAGGCTGATAATTCCGGGATCCAACACCCGTTCGGCTCTGTGCCCTTCGGCTATGGGGTTCGGTCCTGCCTGGGCCGCAGGATTGCGGAACTGGAGATGCAGCTGTTGCTGTCGAGGGTGAGAGGGAATGTGTGGAGGGTTGTGTGGGTCAGGTGAGATGGAGGGCTCGGGGAGAGGAGAAGCAGGGAGGTCCAGGGTAGAAGCCTACAAAGGGAACAGGAATTGGAGATCAAGAGTCCGGTGGCCCTGCCCTCTCTCCTTGCCAGCTGATACAGAAGTATGAGGTGGTCCTGGCTCCTGGGATGGGCGAGGTGGAGTCTGTGTCTCGCATAGTCCTGGTTCCCAGCAAGAAGGTGAGCCTGCGCTTTCTGCAGAGACAGTAGTACGGAGCTGGGCTCCTGCCTCCATGGGGCTTGTCCAGAAGCCCTGGCACAGATGTTCTTGGCCAGTCTCATGTCACATGTCAAGATGCCAGATTGAACAGGGGAACTCTGTGCCCTTCCCATAGACACCAAATGTCTGGCACAATCTCTACTGAGCAGCACCCACTTAAGACAGTAGAGTCTTAAGTATCATATGACATTCCTTGGGTATGATTTAAAATAAAATTTAAAATTCAAGTTTGGGGGGGTCTTTGTTGTTCTATTTGATCACCCAGCATCTGACCCTCTTTTTGTGAGGAATGCCTTTTCACACCTTAGAATCATAATGGGTGACCCTTCTGGACCCACTTCTTGGAGCCTGAAAGAGCCCTGTACTTCCCTAGACCTCAATGGCAGACCCATTATGGACACCCAAAAAGGGCACTGTGACAGTCCCACTTCAGCTGTAGATAGTAAAAGTTACCCATTAGGCACCACAATGCCTGTAGCCTCGGGGACCCTGGAGGTTTCAGCAAGAGAGCTGGTTGAGCCCAGGAGCAACAGAGTGGGGTGTCTGTGTGTTGTGCCTGGGGATTGGGAGTTGACGGTCAGTGTTCACAGTTTATAGTTCATGTAAAGGCATGGCCATTACAGTCAACAGTATGAAGATTCCCCTCCCTCAGAAACAGAAGTGGGGCTACCTAGATGGCCATGGTGGCACATGACTTGAATGTCACACCAATTGGGAGACAGAAGCCGGTGGATCTCTATGAGTTTGATGCCAGCTTGGCCTGTATAGTGACATATAGGCCAGTCAGGGATATATGCTGAAATGTTCTCTCAAAAGTAATTTTTGAAGGAGGAAGAGAAGGAAGAGGAGGAGGAGGAAGAAAAAGACAGAAAAGCAAGCAAGCTGGGAAGTGGCTTAGTGGCTCGGTGGTTTGTAAAACACGTGTCACAGAAGTGTAAAGTCCAGAGTCCAAGTTTCCAGAACTTGTGTAAAGCTCAGGAAGGTGGGAATGGTGGACTGTGGACTCCCAGTACTCCAGTCCCAGGAGATGGGCAGCACACACAGGCGATCCTCAGAAACACATGAGGCTGCTTAACAGCAGCAACACAGCAAAGAAACCCTGTCTCAAACAAGGTGGAGGGAGAGAACCCATGCCTGAGGTTGTTCACTGATTTACGCTGTGAGACACTCACACCTACATGTTAACCCCACAGTCACATTCCAGTGTGGCACACTTATGCTTGCAAGCACACACAAGAAAATAAGTGAATGAAAAGGAATTTTAAAAGACAGTAAAGGGGGCTGGAGAGATGGCTCAGCAGTTACGAGCTCTGACTACTCTTCCAGAGGTCCTGAGTTCCCAGCAACCACATGGTGGCTCACAACCATCTGTAATGGGATCTGATGCCCTCTTCTGGTGTGTCTGAAGACAGCGACAATATACCCACATTACATGAAATAAATAAATAAATCTTTAAAAAAAAAAAGATGGTAAAAATATGAATCTACTCTTTCTTCATTGGCCCACTGGATCTGAGGGCCCATGTCATCACAGGGAGGATAAAGACAGATGAAGAATTGCCAGAATTGACTGATATTAATTTCTTTCTACATGGTGAACTGGGGTCATAGTAGGAATTACATCCAGTGTTACAGGATCAGTGATGTTTCTTGCAGACTCCCATTTGTAGGACTGGGTTTCACCTACTCTGTGAGTAATTAATTAATAAACACTCTCCTTATCATTTGTTACAAATCAAAGACTAAAACAATGTTGGCAGAATAACATTCTATGCACAAAAGAAAGGCCACTTGCAGCTTTTGTCAGTTGCAGACTTTCCTTCAAGTCTTTGAATTCTGGAGACATAAGGAGTTTGGCACAAGTTCATCTCAATGACTGTAGCAGTTGAGCAAGCCTATAGCATCCAAGACTGTGGCTTGCTCTTTTCTTCCTTCCTTCCTTCCTTCCTTCCTTCCTTTCTTCCTTTCTTTCTTTCTTTCTTTCTTTCTTTCTTTCTTTCTTTCTTTCTTTGTTCTTGATTCATCATTCTTAAGGATATGAATACAAGATCCTTTGTCTGGTGGGAAGAGACTGAGGGAATAGAACAATGCCCATTGCCCATTGATGAGAGCTAAAGAACCTTCCCCACCCCCCCGCCCATGCAACAGTGTCAGCAGACAGCTCTAGAATCAAGGCCTTTTCAATGTTGGCCTCAAGCATCTTGAAAGTCCCAGGAGAGTAGGCTGGTGGATGGTGGTGATACAAAGGTAGCTCCCACAGGGGAAGAACAGCCAGGGCTCCCGGGAGCTGAAAACATGAGTGCACATGGTCCAGAGACCAAGCATTTCAAGCCCCCATCTAAATCCATAGGCTGCAGTCTCACAGCCCCACTGAGCTCAACCCTGACCCAGGATCAGAGAAAGGAGTAAGCAGGGACAGGGTACACAGATGATCCAAGACTGATTGCAGGGTCTCTGGTTCAGGGACTTGCAGGCTCGACTCCATGGTTCTTACATCATCCTGGTGCACTGGGCATGCTCAAAGGCTTCTAAGAGTATAGGTGTAACAAGGACAATTAGAGGAGGTTGGAGAGCCTGTGAGAAAAAGAGGAAACAGTAACCAAACCGGGAAGAGGAGGTACCTTCCCAGAAGGAATCTCACCATCTACTGCCAACTGGATAGACTGTCTGCCCCATCCTTTGGCCATGATCGCATAACCAAGCATGGTACCAGGACAATCTGCAATCTGACAAACTTGGAGATGAGCAGTAGGTGGACACTCCCTCCTATGTTAGCTCATAATGATGATGGAAATGCATTCAACATAAGTTTGTTAGCTTGCTTTAGTCTCAAGAAATTCCCAGCAAGTGGGAAGTAAATGAAGTGAACGGAGAGGAGGCAAATGGATGTCCCGCCTCCACCCATCCCTTCCAGCAGGACCATCATGACTTCAGCTGGAAATGGGACTAAGCAGTGGTCTGTAAAACCTTATGTTGACAGTTACTATGGGCCTGTGCAATTAGGACTGGCACCACTGCCATCTTTGAGGTACCACAACTTGAGATCTAGGAGCTCAGGAAGACTGAAGGACTAGCCCTATAGCTCATGGCGAAGCCTACCTGTACCAGAACAGAGCCAGCAGATAGGGGTGAGGGAAGATGAAGACCAATTCCCCTTCAAGTTCCAAGATCCTTTCGTTGGTTTTCAGGTGAAGAAGATGGCTTGGGTGTGAGGACTCATGTCTCAGGCACTGAGGGCATCGATGCCAGCAGGGCTGAGTACCAGTGCTTGAAGTATGTCAGAGAGGGAGACCACGCCCAGAAGATGCTGGGTCTCATCCACCAACACCAGCCTATGTACCTGTGGGTCCACAGGGATCAGGGAGGGGCAGAGCCTTTGGCTACAGCAGCTAAGAGGGTCAGGCCCAAGAAGCAAGGGAAGATTAACACAGCTCAAGGAGAAAAGGGCATCTCCTGGGAACAGCTGGCCATGGCTTTGACCACTCAGCTGGTTGTGGATCTTGGCATGAGGGCCCTATGAACAGGACCAGACACCTACCAATGCAGATGCCAAAAGTTGGTCATGAAAGGGAAGGTAGGCCTAGTGCCCAGTATACAGGCATGGCAAGAGCTATGCAAAAAAGAATTAGGCCATCTGTGTTGAGGGCATGCCCAGCGGGGTGGAAGGTACCTGTTCCCGCGCAATCCTGTCAATGACTTCACCTAGGCTCTCGTGGGGCTGGCAGGAGAGAACTCCCTCCAGACACAGTGTCCTCTGCCTCAGAGCTTCTCCCACACTCATGTCTAGGTGGTTATAAGTTTGCTGGGCAGCCAGATGCTGGAGCAGGGAGAAGAGTCACGAATCAACCTCATCACCCAGGCTGCAGCCTGAGGATCACACTCTGATACACTTGTAAACGGTAGTCCCAGATACTTCTCGTTGGTCCTCATACTGCAGCCTCCCTGATGCACCCCCATAAGTGTCCCCACAGACACTTACAATGACATCAAAGCGGGAATAGAGGCCCACGACCTGACCTGCAGTGGGGATGGAGGAGAAAGACAGGAAAGAACACACCTCAGAACCAGGGTGTTCTTCAGAGGAAATGAAAAAGTCTTTTGAAATTAGCATCTTGACAGTCCCCCAGGTTGCTAGCTTTAGTAATGGGGCATCAGATAGGTTTAGTACCATTAAGATGCCTAACTTTCAGACCTCCTGTGGGCTTCAGGGAGAACATGGTATTGCCTGTGAAATATTTCAGCCTCATGGTGTACAGCCATTAGACCTTTAGGTTCAGTTCCTGGTTCACAGGTAACAGGAACAGTAGAACAAGGCACAGTCTTGGCAAATGGACAAATCTGGAGACATGATTTAAAAAAACTTATATTTTGTATATATTGGTGTTTTGCCTGCATGTGTGTCTGTGTGAGCAGAGGGAGTTAGATCCCCTGGAACTGGAGTTACAGTTTTGAGTTGCCATGTGGGCTTGGGAATTGAACCTGGGTCCTCTGAAAGAACACCAGTGCTCTTAACCACTGAGTCATCTCGCCAGCCTAGAATTTAAAACAAAAAAAATTAATTTTGTTTAGTTTGTGTGTGTGTGTGTGTGTGTCTGAGTGCCACCGCACATGTGTGTGGAGGTCAGAGGACAGTTCAGGTCAGTTCTCTCCTTCCACTATATGGATCCCAGAAATCAAATGCAGGCCTTCAGGCTTGACTTCGAGTGTCTTTACCTGCTGAGCCGTCTCTCTATCCTTGCAGGTGGAATATAGGTGGGAAACTGGTTCAGACTTTTCAACTGACGTGTACTATGAAAATGAGTGGAAAGAGAACAGTCTTTGATTTAAATAGACTTCAGGGACAAGTGAGACATGGGAAATGAGAATAAGGACTGGAAATTAGGTCACAGTAAATTATTCATAGTTTTAAAAATAACCTCTCTCTTTTAAAAATTACTTTAGGGGACAGTGAGATGGCTCTATTGGTATAGGCACTTGTCGCCAATCCTGACAGCCTGAATTTGATCCCTGGAACTCACACAGTGGAAGGAGAGAAGCGGCTCCTGAAAGTTATCCTCTGAGCTCTTTGTATGCATAGTGGCACGTAGGCACCCAGATAGACAGACAGACAGACAGACAGACAGACAGATAGACAGACAGATGTAATAAAAATCCTTTACACTCTATTTATTACTATTGTGTGTGTGTGTGCCACAGCATGTGTGTGGAGGCCGGAGGAGGACAAGTCTCAGGAGCTGCTTCTCTCCTTCCACCTGCGGGTATGCTCTGGGCTGGAACTCAGGACACTAGGCTTGACTGGTAAATGCTGTTACTGGCTGAGCTGTGTTGGGGAGTATAAAATATGCTCATTGTAAGAGATATAAACTGAAATACCTAGGGGTGATATGATCCAATGTCTGTAAGTTACTTAGTTACTTCTGATGAGCTGATCATGGCGATATGTTGTTCTCTATCATTGTATTTCCTTTGAAATTTTTCATATTTAAGTATAAGTTAAAAGTCCTTGAGGCTTGAGAGACGGCTCAGTGGTTAAGAGCACTGACTGTTCTTCCAGAGGGCCTGAGTTCAATTCCCAGCAACCACATGGTGGCTCACAACCATCTCTAATGGGATCTGATGCCCTCTTCTTGTGTGTCTGAAGACAGCTGCAGTGTACTCGTATACATAAAATAAATAAATAAATCTTTAAAAAATCCTTCATAATATCCAACTTCATTCTGTTGAATATAACTAAAGAGTTATGTGTGGGCTACATTACCTCTTTTTAATGTAGTGTATAGTGTCTGTGTGTGTTGTTTGTGTGTGTATGTTTGTACTTTCACATGTGTGGGCTTGTGTGTGTTCCTGCATGTGTGTATGTGTATGTGAGTGTGTATGTGTGTGTTCTGTCACATGTGTGGGTGCTCCTGCATGTGTGTATG
>NW_021621338.1:4334864-4341649 GCF_004785775.1 Grammomys surdaster
TGCATGTGTGTGTGCTGTCACATGTGTGTGTGCTCCTGCATGTGTGTGTGTGTGTGTGTGCGTGTGTATGTGTGTGTGTGCTGTCACATGGATATGTGCTCCTGCATGTGTGGAGACCGAGGGTTGATGTCTTCCTCTATTGCTTCCCACTTTGTTTATTCAGGCAAGATCTCTCCCTGAACCTGGTAACCTTTCACTGAACCTGGTATTCCAGGATTCAGCTAGTCTAGCTAGCCAGCTTATTGTCCCCAGGGACCTTCTGCTGTCACTTCCTGAGCCCTGGGACTACACACCACCCCCCACTTAATTGAGTGCTGAGGAATCCAATCCCTGGTCTTTACGTTTAGAGTTAATAGTTTTACCAGCGGAACCGTTTCCCAAGCCCCAACTTTGAAACACCTTGTGGCCATAGTCTAACTAAAGAAATGTTCTTGCTGTCTGTCTGACCCTTTCTAAAACAGGACAATGGGGTCAGGCTGGGTGCGCAGGATTCCATGTTTCATTCCTAGGTGAGCACAAAGGATCTGCTGTTTCCTTTGACCATCATCTTATTGCACATAATGTTACCAATCCTCCTTCAAAGGCAGAAGGATAAGTTCCCTCCACCCATGAGGCATTCTGGGTAGTGTAATCCCACAGTTCAGCATCAGTAGGCAAAGGCAGGACTGCTATGAATTTGAGGCCAGTGTGTGCTACATAGTCATCTTCTGTGCCACAGGGTGAGACTGTATCTCAAAACAACACCCCTGGCAAGAAAAAAAAAATTCCCTTTCACAATTGGGCAAACTGGGCCTCAGAAAGGTTAAATAATTAGATCAAAGTTCAAAGTGTGCAAAGACCTCTAATCCCACTGCATCTTGGCCCTACACCTGATTATTTAATGATTCTAATGGTCCAACGCTCTGCCCACATACTCCCAGTCAGACCCTCCCTTGCCCACCCTAGCTAGAGCCTTTCACCCTGAGGGTACTACCAGATTCATTGACCACAGGCAGTGCAGACACACGTCGGTCCACAAAGATGTCCAGCGCAGTCAGGACAGGAGCCGATTCCAGAACTACAGCTAAGTCTCGGAATGTGCCGATGCCCAAGTCTTGAATAGTTCGGCAGAGGAAGGAGGGCCGGGGCAACAGGGCACCCTGTTGGGATGGGACACAGTAGTGATCTCATCAGATCAAGATACTTGATGCAGAGCACCTCCCGTGGCTCTCCCTTTGCTCCCACCAGCCCAGGCTCACAAATATATGCAGAAACTTGAGTAGCCGCTTGTGCGTGAGTATGTAGAGCACAGTGCCGGAGACAGGGTCCAGGACCGGCAGGCGGTGGATTCGGTTCTTGATGAGGGCATAGACAGCTTCAAACAGACTTTAGGGAATAGAAGCAGTGAGACCAGAAGCAGCATGGTAAGGACCCTCCATCTGAGGCCCCTAACAGGGAACCAAGGTTCCCTCATCCCTCTGCTTCTGGGAAGAAGTGAATGAATGCAGGACAGAGAGAGAGAGCACAAGGGCATGATTCAAGAGTCTCAGAGAGCATGGCTCAGCATATAAATGTCCTTGTTGCCAAGCCTGTTGACCCGGGCTCAGTCCCTGCATCCCTGTTGGTGGAAGAAGAGAACCAGCTTCTGCAAAACATGCTCTGTTCTCCGAATATGGACCATGATACACGCACGCATGCACGCACGCACCAAGTAACAAATAACACAACAAAAGTCTTTGGTGGGGGCAGGCTCAGGTGAACAGAGAGCATGTTTACCTGTCATTGGGAGAGATGGAGACTAGAGGCTTGAAGCAGCCTTGTAGGTAGATCTCTGCAGAAAAACCGGAGTCAGTCCCCAGGAATTCCCAGTGGCCTCACGCTGTCTCCTGACTGCTACTCTTCCTAGTTGAGGCTTCCCCATTGCCTTGTGCCCTCCAGGAAATCCCACCTTTGGTCTCAAGTCTTGGGACCCAACTTGAACCCCTGAAGTCTTCTCCAACTTACCCCTCCAGGTCTCAATCTTATGTTCTTCAATCTCATGGATCTGGACCTAAAGGCATTGGTGGGAGTTTGGGGTCAGACTTGAGCCCTGGAACATCAGGCCTCCTGAAGATCCCCTATCCCAGCCCACCAGTCAATCAGAACTCACCAGGGGGGATCTGTAGTAACGGTGCAGCACCAGGATGAAGTCTGTGATGGTGAGCATGCCTGCAGGGTTGACAGGTGACAAATGTGGGGGATGTTAGGCCTAAGTGCAAGGCTTATTGAAGATCTCAACCTGCCAGCAGTCTTCCACCAGAGGGGGTCCAACCACCTCTCCTCACCCACAAAGCTCTGCTTCTTGCTGTCCCACAGAGGGGCTGCCCTCACACCATTGGCCACCATGGCAAAGAAAGCCTTCTTTATCTGAGGGGTGGGAAAGAACGAAAGAGGAGGGGTGAGGACTGACAGCAGTCCACCCTCCCCTCTTGCTGTCCCCACCAGGCTCCTCCCATGGGATCTTCTCCATATGAGTCTGCCTCTTTCTAATGACAAGACCACATTTGCCATGCAAATATGGCTGCTTGTGCCCAGAGGGACTGAGGGCCCATTATCAGACACAGCAGTGTTTCCACAAGGAGGTCATGAGCATACAGACATGGTGTAGGTTTGCTTATCTAACTACTAGAGGTAATACTTATTCACACAACGTTTGCATAGCTGCATCAGTTTCCTCACTACATTTGAGACTGACTTACTGTGATCCGTATCCTAAGTAACACTACCCATATGTGCTGGCTATACTTGGTTTTCATCTTTTCTTTCCTTCCTTCCCATCTCTTCTTCCCTTTCCCTAACTCTTTCTTCTTCTCTCCTGCCCTTACTTTCTGTTTCTGGTGGTGTTTTGTTTGTGTGTGTGTTGTTGTTGTTGTTATTGTTTGGTTTAGAGGCTGGCCTGCAACTCGAGATCCTCCTGCCTCTGCCCCTCAGTGCTGGCATTACAGATGTGTATACCACTGTACCCAACTCTTTTACACACACCAAGATTTAAGCAAAGCTCTTACAATAATATATTTCTTTGTAAAACACCAGAGCCAGATTGTTCTGTGGATGACATGTACCAGGCCTTGAGCATGTACGCGTCGTGCCTTGAACCTCATCTCCTCTGTAGTAACAGTGCTGAGGATGGAATCAGTCCAGCCTAGCAGGAGAGCAGTTACCACGACTAGTAACTCTTGGTCCTGAGCAACTCTTCAATGTCTTATGGGGATAACAGAGTATTCTTACTTTGTCCTGGGTTGTCCTAAGACTCCTCTTGCTCAAGAGGAGCAGGCTTCTGACCCCCATTTTAGAGATGATGGGGATAAAGTGGCCAACCCCAGGTTTAGCAGGCTCAAGGTGACAGAGCTGTGATGGCAATTAGGGGACCCCCACAGAGCATGCTCCCTCCCTACTGTGTGTATGATGCTAAAAAAGAGTCCTAGAAAGGGACTTTCCGACACTACAACTTGACAAGACATCCAGGAGAGTGTAGGTGGTAGCTACAGAGGCAGGAGGCTGAGCTATGTGGTCAAGTAGAGTCAAGCCAGAATCTTACCTCCAGCGTGGTGTCAAAGATGACCAGTTTGGAGCTGGTGGCCATGGCGTCGTAACAAGTGTGTTCCTGCATGAAGTGCATATAGACCTGGGCTCCAGGCTTCTGAAGCTCATCATCCCAGCTCAGGCTGAGGAGTGGGGCCTGTGGGGATGGGCAAGGCCGAGGCCTGTCCTCCCCCAGGCCTTCGAGCTCACAGTCCCAGGCTTCTGGGGCTGGGAACTCTATGGTCAGCTCCAGGTCACCTGTGCTAGAGCCCACTCTCGAGGCTGCACAGTTGGGCAAGAGCAGGTCCCACCCTGTGGGGGAGGTCTCCACTTCAGCCAAGGGAACAGCTTGAGCCAAGGGTGTGGCCTTTGGGAATGTGGCCTCCTGCCTGGTGGAATCAGCAGCTGGTCTGGACTGGGCACCTGTTGGGGGAAGAAGGCAGGGAGGACAGTAACTTCATCTTCCAAAGCATGATCTCTGTGCTTTCAGTGTTTGGCAGCATTGGGGCATAGGGGTTATTGTAGAGTCTCAGAGTCCTAGCTGACAGCAACTCTGTTCCATCGTTCCAAGGTGGCTGTACTGGGGCCCTGGTCATCAGCAGAGTTATTGCCTCTCGTTTAGGGAGTCAGAGGCCACAAGATGAGGCTGAGTTTAAGTCCATGTGATGGAGAGGTCTGAGGTCAAGCTCCGCTCTGGACTTCCTGCTGACCCTGGCACCATAACCGACCTTAGCCTCACCTCCCAAGCCCGGTGGCTCTGCCTCCTCCACAGCCTCCTGTCTCGTCCATCTGGCAGCCTTGACTCCCCGAATGGCACAGGTTCTTTCTGAGCTGGTGTCCACAGCTGGAGATGACCATGAGTTTTCTCCTTGTTCTAAGAAGTCCATCTCTGGAAGGAGGAAAAGAACCTCTTCAATTAGTAGGGAATGATACAACAAAACCAAGTTGGATGCCATTACTGAGGCTATTGGAAGCGTTCTAAGCCCCTCTCCCCAAAGAAATATTTTTCATTTTCTATTTATAGGAATCTTCCAAAGCACATATTGCAAATAGGAATGGCATAACTATTTAGCATCAGGGGCCCAGAAACTCTGAGAGGTTAAGCAATTTGTCACAAATCACACAGCTGGAAAGTGGTTAAGTAGGGTTTGCAGTGGGGTTCAGATCTTCAGCAAAGAGGAAAGGGGAGGTGGGGGACACACACTGGGGAAAAGAAGAGGGAGAAGGCTGAGAGGGGAAAGGATTTCTTCTGACAAAAGCCAAGCTAGGATTAAAGACTGGGATTCAAAAAGGCAGGGGACAAAGGGGCTAAAGAGAAAAGGCTAGATCCACAGGGAGCAACGCTCCACCCACCTTGACTCTCTGGACCCCCAGTGTGGCTCCAAGTCAGAGTCTTTGGGAGAGAATGTCTGAAGTGAAAATGCTTTCCGTTCTAAAGTCCCTGGGTTGTCCCCTTTAAAAAGTACACCCACCCAAACACCACACGTACACAGATATGCACAACTTGCACACCCCTGGCACACCTGGAACCTCACACAGGCACGTACACGCAAAATACATACATACACAGCACCAAACAGTTCACACACAGAATACAGAGCACAGCAAGTACGTGGGCCACACACGAGCGCACACGGCCACGAGCTTGCTGTCCTTCTCCGTCCCAGAGCCGGCCCCCTGGGACCCCGGTACCCTAGGCAGTGTATGCTCCAGCTCGGGCTCCATGCGGCCAGCTCTAGTCCGCTAGCAAGTGCGCGACAGGCGGCGGCGGCGGGGTGGCACTATTCTGGGCCGGTCCCTGGCGGAGGGCCCTCGAGGGGATCGGGTTCTCTCTGATTGTCAGGTCTTGGGAGGGAGCGCTCAACCCGCAGCTGTTCCGGCACTGCAGCTTGGGGGCGCTGCGGAGGCGGAACTCTCATCCTAAGGAGGAAAGTTGGCTGCCTTCACTTTCTCCCCCATGCAAACTTCCCTAGCCTGGGTGGGATGAGTTAGGAAGGATACACTTGAGGATGTAGGAGGACGAGGAGGTTGTGTGTGTTCCTAAGAGAGGAGCCAGGGTATGTCAAGACATCCCATTTTGAGTTCCACTAACCTATGCCCTTCTTAGGTGAAAGATGAACGATGGAAAAGGAGAATCAGACCGGTGGGCACGTTGCTGGTCATCACAAAGGCAAGAGAGGGGGCTGAGAGCGTGGGCTCGTACCTGTGTGCAGAGGGAGCAATACCTGAGTCGGCCTGTGCTTGCGAGATGAATGGGTGTGCAGGAGTCCAGCCAATAACCCACCACGAGTACTGACTCTGCATCTCTCTGTGCCAGAGGGGAACCCAGCCTGGCTCCTGTGCGGCTCACCCCCTTCCTTGGCATTCCTAGGGCCTGAGTCAGAGTCCAAATGGGGAACGCTGACCCAGCTGCTCTGGCTTCCCTCTCCCTGTCCCTCCCTCCCTCTTGTCATTCGAGGCTCTTCTATCGCGACCCACTGAGTGGACACTCAGGAAATGGTCTATTGGATTTTCTGCTGGATTTATTGAACATATTTTCTTTTCTCCTTCAAAGCACCTGGAACAGCCTCCAAGGACGGTGGAGAAGACCTGTGTAGGAAGTGGCTTTTGCTTTTCATGAGTGTCCCTGGGCCCTGGATCTGTTGCCAGATAGTGAAACTTCTGAGGCACAGCAAATGCCTACTTCACCCCATCAGCCTGTGCTCTATTGCCTAGGCATGACAGTCAGAGCCTGTATTTTGCTGAACTTGTGACAATGGTCCACAGCTTGTCACTGCGATATTTTCCTTGCTAGCAACCAGTCAGTCTCTAAACCAGTATTTGTTTTAGGTTTTAAGTAGCATCACTTCCAAACAAAAATTAGTTAAGATAGACATTTGGTTGTTGTAACAAAGACCCAGTTTAAGACTGCCCCAGGAGCTTATGAGGTGGCTTAGCGGGTGAGAGCATTGGCTGGGCAAGCATGAGGACCTGAGTTCAAGTCCCCAGGCCCCACATATAAAGCTAGATGTGATCACTTTCTGTGGAGGTGTGGAAGTAGGAGGATCACTGGGGCTTGCTGGTCTCCAGCCTAGTTTCAGGTTTAGTGAGAGGCTCTGTCTCAAGAAAGATTAAGATGGAGCCCGATAAAGCAAGATACTCAACTTCTTCTGGCTTCTGGGAATACATACCACATATCACACACACACACACACACACGAGAGAGAGAGAGAGAGAGAGAGAGAGAGAGAGAGAGAGAGAGAGAG
>NW_021621338.1:4341659-4360640 GCF_004785775.1 Grammomys surdaster
GAGAGAGAGAGAGAGAGAGAGAGAGAGAGAGAGAGAGAGAGAGAGAGAGAGAATACTTCAAACAATAGTCTATAGACAGTCTAGAGCAGGTAAGGTAGTTGTGAAACTGATCAAAGCATCTTCCTTCTTGAATATCAAGAGGCCATTCTAGCCTCTACCCTTGCATTGGCATTCTAGCCAGAAGAAAGGAAAGAGAAAAAGGAAAGAATTCATGCATCTCCTAAGACCTGAAGTGGAAGCTGCTCCCTCACTTCCACTCACGGCGATTGGCCAACTTTAGCCCGGAGGCTTCAAGGGGCAGGGAGTTGGGGATCTCAGTCACTATTGTGGTCCTAGGTGGAACGTGGAGGATGGAGCATTAAAGAGAAGTCAGAGGTGTGATTTGAGTTAAAATTCACTTAATTCTACCACTAAAAGAAAAGAAAACTAGACAGTGGGCCCATTTGGCAGTTTCTATTACACAATGTTTTCATTCCATCATTCAGGCACGGAAACGAACTCAAAGAAAACAGGCAACGCTTTCCAAGGTCATTTGGCAAGCAAACAACCAGCATAGACTTTAATTGGATCTGGCTGGTCCCCAAAGAAACCTTTCGTCACATCCAGCCAACATAGTTTGGCCACCCAGGGGCCAGCAATCAAATGGGCTGAAAGATATTTGCACAGGGAAGGGTAGCTCTGTACTGAGGTGGGTACAAAGGTCACACACTATGGTGCACGATGCTCCAGCTCTGTGTGTTTCATGCAGTCAGGGAAGACTTTCCAGAAGGGGTGGAACATGGAGAATGGAGCATTGAAGGGAAGGCAGAGGTGTGAGATTCGAACCTGTGCTGACTCTGTGAAGGGGACGGGAGGCATATAGGGCGGAGTGGCTTTTCCAGGTCTACTGCCTTATGTGCCTTTGGGAGTGGGCCACAGAGCTGGTAACTCATTTCAACCAGAGTAAACATTCAAGTTGTTGCTGTTATTATTAAAGTCCTACAAGAGAGGTGCACTCGGGCTAGCAGTGGGAGGAGGTTGGAAGAGTTAGCAAGGGCGGGGCCCGGACTTTGTCCAAATGGTTCCAAAGATAGTGGGATTGTTCAGACGGCAGACATGAGATAAGGGTCATCTGGGCTGGGAATGGAGATCAGTGATGGCATTTACCTCGAATATGTGGGACCCTGTGTTCCACACCTCACAGCAGGAAAAGACAGGGAAGGGAAAGGAAGGGAACAGATATGGGAATGAAAAGAAGAGAAGACTGGGCTGAGGATGTACCTCAGTGGGTAGAGTGCTTGCCCAGCTTACATGAAGTCATGGTTTGATCCCCAGCACCTCATATACTCAGCATAGTGGTGCATATAGTAATCTCAGCACTCAGGAGTGGAGGCAGGCAGATAATAAGTTCAAGGTCATCCTCAACTACACAGGGAGTTCTAGAGAGTCTGGGATACATGAAACCCTCTCTCTCTCTCTCTCTCTCTCTCTCTCACACACACACACACACACACACACCACATACCACACACACACACACACCACACACACCACACAAGACAAAGAAGCCCCAAACCACAAACAAATATGCAAAGGAAAAGAGGGTTTCTTTTAGAGCAGTGGTTCTCAACCTTACTAACACTGTGACCCTTTAATACAGTTCCTCACGGTGTGGTGACCCCAGTCACAAAATTATTTTCACTGGTACTTCATAACTGTAATTTTGCTACTGTCATAAGTTATAATGTAAATATGTGTTTTCTGATGGTCTTAGACGACCCCTGTGAAAAGGCTGTTGGAAACCCCAAAGGAGTCACAACCCACAGGTTGAGAACTAATGTTTTAGAGCCAAGCACAGTTTCTCTAAAGAGACACATTGGCTTGAGAGAGAACAGGCAAGAACTCCAAGTCTAGAGAATCTTGGGCATGTGAGCACTGCTTACACAGCACCATTGGCTGTGGTTGCTCAGATTTGGAGCCCATCAGCCTTCTAAGCTTCGAGGGTGCTAGATTGGCAAAGAATCCAAAAGCCTGACCAGGAACGCCTCAATCCACCTTCCTCTCTGGTTTTCAACCACCCTGCTTGTCTCCGGCAACTGGGAAAGCCATCTGGGAACAATGGAATGTCTGTGAGAAAGGAGTACCACTCCCACACAGCTGTAGAGGACACCCGGTAAGGAACAACTCCCCATGGGCAAAGCTGCCCATATAGGAAGCTGAGGTCCCAGAGAACAGACCCAGCGGCAGTCGGCTGTGCCGCCTGCACTTAGGGACTGTTAATATCCAGAAGCCTCTGCATGTTGGTCATTGTTTCCTATTTCAGGATTTTTAAAAAAGATTTATTTATTTTATTTATATGAGTACACTGTAGCTGTTTTCAGACTCACCCAAAGAAGGCATCGGATCCCATTACAGATGGTTGTGAGCCACCTTGTGGTTGCTGGGAATTGAACTCAGGACCTCTGGAAGAGCAGCCAGTGCTCTTAACCACTGAGCCATCTCTTTAGTCCCCTTGGAATGTTTTCATTGTATTTATCCTACTTCTGTCCCACTATCATTAATGGTTAGTATGAAGGAGAGGTTCTCTGCCTGTTAGGGTATCAGAACAGACCACCTGGTAGTAGGATATCCATGCTTCAGAGAGCTAATGCCCAGCTAGAACTGACTCGGTGATCTTCATAAGATATGAGTTTTTTCTTCCTCTTGGGGGTAGGCAGACCCATGATTCTGTTCTCTCTTTCTTCTTCTATCAGTAAAACTCCACAATTATATTGCCCAGCTTCCTTTGCAGATTGTGCGGTCATGTGACTAAATCTGGCCAGTGAGATTTCAGCAGCAACATCATAAGAGTGCCCTTGAATGGGGGAAACATCCCCTAGGCTCCTAATGGGGATTGCGGTATGATAGCACTGGAGCAATTATCAGGTCATCATGGTAGAAGACCTAGGCTGAAATGGGAGCCCCTCCCCCACCCTCATACAGACCTACCAGTCTTTATCTATTCGTGTTGCTCTAACAGGATATCCCAGACTGAGTAATTTACAGTGAAATTTCTTTCTCATGGGTCTGAAGACTGAAGAAATTCAAGATCTAGAACCTTCAGCCATCAGGGACTTTATGGCAGAATGCAGAAAGCAGAAGGCATGCTTGAGTGCAGGAGGACTCAAATCACTCAAATAGAACAGCCACTCTCGAGATAACAAGCCTCCTGCCATTCCCAAGGGAAGACTCTGACCCCATCATCCTCCGAATCCCCTATCTTGGCATTGCTATATAGGGGAGAACTTTCCAACATATGAACTTTGGGGAACACTGGGGGTGGGCTGGGCTTAGTGGTTGCCATGTGTTGATGTAATGCTCCCAGACACTGCAAAATGCACCATAGGTAGCAGAGCACATGGCCCCTCACAAGTCTGTGAGATGAAGATTTTTATTACTTCTGTTTTGCAGAGGAGGAGGAAACAGAGGCAAAAATAGATTAAGTAACTTGATAAGAATATCAAGTGATGGAGACAAGACTAACGTTTGCTGTTTCTGGATTCCGTCAGCCACAGCTGATACACGAGACGACTAGCGAGAAGCTCAGGTCTAGCAGGTACTAGATGCTCAGTAAATCCTTCCTATTGTCATTCACCACCCCACCTGCTCCCCATGTCCTTAGATGTCCAGCTCCAAGACTCTGAAGGCCGACTTTGTTGGATGGCCCTGATTCTCACCTCACACAGACATCAAAATGGCTCCAGCAAGGGCAAAGCTAAGCAACACTCAAATCATTGTGGTTTTCCATTTAAAAGAGTGTCCTACTCTACCCTGCCCTGGCCTGCCCCGGCCTGCCCTGGCCTGGCCTGCCCTACCCTGGCCCTGACTCTACCCTGCCCTGTGTTAGCCCTGCCCCCGCCCCTGCACCTGCTTCTGGACCACTGTTCCTACACCTGCTCTTGCTGCCAGCCACACCCCCACCCATCCCCCTGGGCAAAGGGAATCAGCAGAAGGCACTGGCCTCATCTGGGTAATGTAAACCTCTTTGGTGCTTGTTTTCATCTCTGGTCATGGAGTTATGTTTCTTGTAACCCTACTTCTTGGCTCTCTTGCACACTAGATTTATAATAAGGGCTGTGAACTTTGACCCTAGGGTGGATTTGGCTGCCATCCCTGCCGAGCAGATGTGTCTGGTTATGAAGTTGGAGATCCTGTTTGTGTTATATTTTTAAAATCAAGAGGATATAAACACATGGAAGAGGTTGAGGGGAGTGACCTGGTTGAAACCTACCTCTGATAAGCTGCACATGGGGCACCCTAGGCCCGAGTGGTTCAGACACTGAGGAAGTGGCCTCTGTTGTTTCATCAGACACAGAGCTTGAAAGCTCTGTCCACCCCATCTATGGCTGGACAACAGCTGAGTGCTAGAGTCCCAAGGTCCTGGACAGAACCAGCACCGACCATGCTGATACAATCCAGGTGGTCCCCCTCTGAACCATTTTCTGGAAGGAGACTGGGAATGGTGCTGGGTAGGTGCTGTTGGTACCCAGAATCTCTGCATCTCTTTGGGAAAACTTTCGTGTCTGGGTATCTAGGAGGTTGCCCTGTAGAATTAAGCCGAATCAGCACCAAAGGGCCCTTCTGTCAATCATTACACCCAGATCAAACCACCTGAGCTTGCTGCTCTCAATGAAGACCTGTGTTGGGTTCCCAGCACCACACAGAAGAAGAGAACAGCCTCTCTTAAATTGTTCTCTGATGTCAGCCTCTCTTTCTTCTCTCTCTCTCTCTCTCTCTCTCTCTCTCTCTCTCTCTCTCTTTCTCTCTCTCTCTGTTTCTTTAATAAATAATAGTATAAAAATAGTTTTAAAAAACAGAAAGCAGAAGAATATCTTCAATATTTAAAATGCCAACTTGTAATTTTTTGTGGGGGAGGGTGGTTTAAGACAGGGTTTCTCTGTGTATCCCTGGTTATCCTGGAATCCACTCTGTAGACCAGGCTGGCCTCAGACTTACAGATCTGCCTGCCTCTGCCTCCCAAGGACTAGAATTAAAGGTGTGTGCCACCATACCCTGCTGCCAACTTGTAATTTTATACAAAAAGAAAATTCATAAAACAGATAGACGGAGGGCTGGAGAGATGGCTCAGCAGTTCAGAGCACTGACTGCTTTTCCAAAGAACCTGGGATCAATTCCCAACACCCACATGGCATCTCATAACTTCCTGTAACACCAGTTCCAGGTAATCTAACACCCTCACAGACAGCACAGACCGACATGCAGGCAAAACACCGATGCACACAAAATAAAAGTAAATAAAGTATTTTTTTCAAGAGAAGGATATATCTTAATTCTGAGTTCTCCCCACAGGCTCTTGTGTGGAATGCTTGGTTTCTTGCTGGTGAGTTGTTTTTGGAAAGTTCTAGCAACTTTAAGGGATGAGGCCTAGATGAAACAAATAGAACCCTTAAGAGTGTGGTTTTGAAAGGTGTACATGGTCTCTAGTCTTTTCTTTACTCTCTGCTTCCTATCTGTCACGAAGTGAACAGCCTCCTTCACCTCCTGCTGCTGCTCTTCTAGCAAGCATATGAGGCCACACAGTCATGAACTGATCCCACTGAGACCACGAGCCAAGATATGTCTTTACTTGTTCCTTCAGGTACTCTGGTTATAGCTGCTCCTCAGGAGCAACTACCATAATGCCTCTTACTAGAGGTAAAAGCAGACAATTCATCACTCTAGTCCAGGAAACTTTGGAGTATATGCTCCAGGAAGCAGTATCTTACATAGTAGACCATAACCCTAAAAATTGTAAAATTGAGGATAATCTAAATGAGTAGATTAAATTTTTTTTTATAAATATAGAGAGGAACTAGGCCCAGTGACACAGACCAGTAATGCTCGGAGGGCTGAAGCAGGAGGGTCATAAGTTCAAGACAGGCCTGGGCTAGTGAGATGCTGTTTCGGAATGGGAAGTAAAAAGTAGTCTGCAGATATAGCTCAAGGGTAGAGCAGTTTCCTAACATATGTGAGGACATAGCTTCAATCCCTAGCACCACGGATGACTAAATAAATAATAAATGGCTAAGGTTTCTTGTCAGTAGTAGTGTGTTTATCAACAAGGCCCTAGGTTCAATTACTATAAATAATAATATTAAGTAGCTAGACATAAATAATAAAATGATAATGTGCTGAGGTTAAACATTTAAATATTTCCAATAGCAACACATGACTTAGGAGCAGGGCAATGGAGTTAAAGTTACTTTAAAAAATCTTAATGTTATCTGGGAAAAGAAAGAGCTTAGATTAACTAGATTTTGACACACAGCCATTCTGCTATAATACCAGGAAAATCATCAAAAGACTAGAAATTGAGTTAACAAGTTAAAGAAGGCAAGAGAGCTTGGGCTGGACCAGTTGTTCAAGTGTTTTCCACCAAGCATGAGGACCCGGGTGTGGTTAGTGCCCTCTTATAATCCCAGCTCTGGGAGTTAGACGTGTAGTGCCAGGGAAGTGTTAGTGATCCCCCCAAAACAGACAGGAGCCAGTCTGATACAACTCACAGCAGGGTCTTTATTTTATTCAAGCTAGCTTGGGTCCCCTCCCCCAACACACCACCATCATACAGGATGGTTTTGGTGGTGGTGGAGCCCCAAGTATCTATTGAGCCAAGGCTTTATAGTAAGTAGCAAGGAGGTAGTATGTGTGCAAGCATCTAATTGGAAAGTTACTGTGTCCTTTAACATAATTGGCTGGTGCAGGGAGTCATACTACAAACTTAATTTCTGTTCCCCTCTGCATTAGGTGGAGGTGGGCTTGTAACCTGGGGGTGCAAGTTTGTCGGGGGAATAACCTGGAGATGCTGTTATTGTTGGGGATTAGCCCAGAGACTGAAGCTAGGCTCGGGTTTTGTTGGTGGGCAACTTGGGAACTAATGCTAGGTACCAGCCTGATAGTTTATCTGAATTCAAACTTAGGTAAAGTTCTCTAAAATGGAGACTGAACTTAAAAGTTTTGGCCTCTCAGAGGCAGGAGGATCCTCTGGCTAGCTGGTCAGCCAGGCTAGCTGAGTCAGTGCGCCTTCAGTCAATGAGAGACCCTGCCTCAAAAATCAAGATGGATGAGTCCTGAGATACAACACCCAAGATTGTCCTCTGGCCTCCACATGCACATGTGTACACACACACACACACACACACACACACACACACACACACACAGGGAGAGAGAGAGAGAGAGAGAGAGAGAGAGAGAGAGAGAGAGAGAGAGAGAGACAGACAGACAGACAGACAGACAGACAGACAGACGGACATTAGAAAATGAGAGACTATAGGACAAAGGAGTCCCTGAAAGGAGAGCTCCCCAATGCTCTTTGTGGGATTTGAGAGCAAGAGGTGGTCTGTGCCTCATTTCCACGAAGTAACTGAGCAGAAGGGGCTACATGATGATCTGGGGACATAGATCTTCAGGAGCTACCCAGAATCTAGTACCAACCAACTGCAGTGCAGAAAAGACACCACATCTTTGAAAATCTCCCAAAATTTCTTGTGGCTTAGTATAGCAAAGAGGCAACATGAATGTCTTCTGTGCTCAAGAGGCAGGCAGATGTGGAGAGAGAAAAGACTGACAGAAATGAGCATCAATCCTTAGACACAGAAATGCACGACCTCATATAGCTTACTGACTGAGGACCTGATGGGCAATCATGTAGCTGTGGATGCTGGCACACTCAGATGACGACTGAGGACAAAACACCCATCTTTATCCCAGACCGCAGCCTTATGTCAGCACTTGAGGACTTAGACACAACCTCAGTGAAGGCGAGAAGACCCTGAGTTAATTCTCAGAAGACAGGTTGCATTAGAATCTTTTCAGTTGCTGGGTGGTGGTGACGCATGCCTTTAATCCCAGCACTTGGGAGGCAGAGGCAGGCGGATTTCTGAGTTCGAGGCCAGCCTGGTCTACAGAGTGAGTTCCAGGACAGCCAGGGCTATACAGAGAAACCCTGTCTCAAAAAACAAAACAACAACAAAAAACAAAAAACAAAAAAACCAAACCAAAACAAAAGAATCTTTTCAGTCACGTGCCATGGATAACTCCGTTTCACTTGTTTTAACTGATTTGAAAATTGATTGGCTGCCCGGGCACTGGGAGGAGGGAATGCTTATATTTGATTTAAACTGGGAACTCTGGTATGTTTTCCTTTTATCTTAACCCTCGTTTTCTCAAATACAGAGCTGGCAATATCAGTTCTGAGGTCCATGTCCTCCACAGAGGAAGAGAGTATCTTTGCCTGTACTTTATCCCCCAAAGAAACATCCCCCAGCCTAGCTGCTGGTACCTAGAAGTATTTTTCTACCACAGCCCAAAGTCTCAGGGTGTGTGGCGTGGGCCCAGGGAGTACCTAGTTACAATAATGATCAAGGTCAGGCTGGAGAGATGTCTCAGCAGTTAAGAGCACCGATTGCTCTTCCAAAGGTCCTGGGTTCAGTTCCCAGCAACCACATGGTGGCTCACAACCATCTGTAATGGGATTGGATGCCTTTCTTTGGGTGTGTCTGAAGACAGCTGCAGTGTACTCATATACATAAAATAAATATATACATCTTAAAAAAATAATTGTCGAGTTCAGTCTCACTGTCTAACCTGGTATCACAGCATCTTCCAATATCACAGCTCAGCTCCACCATTCAGAACAGCCTCTACCCTGTCTACCATGTTGCGTTCATATGCAGGGGCTTTGCTTATCATTCTCACTATCATTTCTTCTCTGCCTTTCTCTTCTTTCTCTCTCTGAGCTTCTTTAGTAATCCCCTACTAGCTACACAGTGTTAGGTGTCAACTTTAGGGGTCAGTGGGACAATTCTCACCTAACGTGTGAGGCCCAAGCTCAACCCTAGGTTCTGCAAAAGAGAAATAAAATGAGGCTATAAAAATGTCACCTCTAGGTCAGATGCAGGTTCCCATTCACAGAGCTGGTGCTTGACTGTCCTAAGCAGTTCTAGTTCACCTAGAACCAATAGCCAGCTCTCAGGTAACGTTAGAGCCCGATGGTTTGTCCATCGTCTACCAAGCTCTAGGTTCAGTACCTGGTACCAAAACCAAAAGACAACAACTTTGGTTAGATCGCAGCCTCATTGTTTTAAGGTCTCAATAGAGTCCTTGCTCGGCCTAGCCTCAGACATGCCTACACTAGCCACGTGACTCTCAGTAGATCACAGCAGACGTTAACTGAGCTTTGATCCTCACATTCCTAAAATGGGAATTAGTAATATCTCTCTTGCAGAGTTGATGTTTCAAAAGTAACAAATGCATATTTGTGAGACTTTGGCGCTCAGTTTAGAACAGACAACACCAGACCAAACGGTTCAGGGCTGGGGGTGGGGGTTATTCAGGAGATAGGGCAATAGGGGAATGGGAGAAGATGGTGGAGAAAGAGGAGAGAGAGAGAGGAGAGAAGTGGAGGCCAGCCATGACCATGTGGAGAGAGGGGGGAGAGGCTAGGAGACAGAGAGAAACTAGAGGCAAAAGAGCAAGAGAGTAAGAGAAAGAGGAGGCGGCAAGCAGCCCCTTTTATTGTGGGCAGGCCTACCTGGCTGTTGCCAGGTAACTGTGGGGAGGGGCATACCTGGGTGTTGCCAGAAAACTGTGGAGGTGGAGTTTAGACAGAATATTAACACTATCACTAGAAATTTCCTAAGAATGTAGACAGGCATAAAACGGAAAAGCGTCTGTGAACGTGGAATGTTTACCTACCATGCTGAAGGGACTGGATTTGATGTCCAGCACTACATAAAGCAGGCATGGTGGCAAAGACCTGTTATCTCAGCCCTTGGGAGATGGAGGCAGGAAGATCAGAAGTTCAAAGTCATTCTTAGCTATGTAATGAGTAGGAGGTGGCCTTTCTTCAATCAAGCAAACAAACAAATGTTTTTCAAAAGAGAATTCATTCTGGACAGTGGAGGCACACACCTTTAATCTCAACACTTGGGAGGCATAGGTTGATCTCTGAGTTTGAAGCCAGCCTGGTCTGAAGGGGAAAAAAAGGAAAAAGAAAAGCAAAGAAGAAGAGGAGGAGGAAGAAGAGGAAGGGGAGACGAAGAGGAGGGGAGGAGGAAGAGGAGGGGGTAGGAAGAGGAGGGGGAGGAAGAGCAGGGGAGGAGGAAGAGTAGGGAGAAGAAGGGGAGGGGAGGAAGAAGAGGAGGAGGAGAGAATGAGGAGGGAGGATTTTCTTGTTCTCAAGGCATTGCTTTGAGAAATGCATCAATTTTGAGGACTGATTCTGGCTGTGTTCCTGTTTATCTCACTCACAGACTATTTTGGCTTTGTTGGTTCACGTAGTGCCCACGTTTCATAATGATGCTGCTAGAGGAGTAATAATCTTCCTACTTATAAGCACTTTGCATTTTTTCTTTAAAAAAAAATAACCATCAACTAATTTTGTTAGAACATCTTGAAATCACAAACTCACTTCATACTTGGCGGCAGGCGATGCCGCTGAGTCTTCTGTGGAACGCAGCAGGTTCTAATGATGCTGTGTATCTTTTTCCTGAAGAACATTTTGAAAAATGCTATATAAGAGAAAGAGAAGCACAGTCTTATCACCAGTGTAGAGTCCCCACGGAAAGGTGGCGCTGGAACGGAATGCTATTCTTCACGGCTGAGGGTAGATTTCAATTATTAATCTAGAGAGAGAAAAAAAAAAAAACTTTTCCCAGACCCCACTGGTTGACCCTGTCCTTTCTCAGGACTTTGACCAGAGCAGCTATGGTCTAGCCCCGAGCAGCAGAGGTCTAGCCCGGAGCAGCTGTGGTCTAGGCCCTCTGAGATCTCACTGAACCCAAGCAGCTTTCCCCGACTCTGTGGCACCGGCGGGTGCGATCTGTTCTTTGGCATATGATGCCCTCTGCTGGCTTCTAGGATTCACCACACAAGGATTGTGGGGTCTAGACTGAGTTAAGACTCAGACACATTCATTGTCATATGGGGAAAGGGTCAGATAAAAATAGCGCTCGGCCTTCCTGGAGCACACCATTGTTGGAAAAAATGACAAAGATCCACAAGTTGCCAAATGGGTCCTCTAGCCTCTCAGGCGCGCCAGTCACACAGGAGACTTGACATATAGTGAGAGCCCAGATTGTCCTTTGAGGTGCTCAGGAACACTGGCTGCTGTTGCTCTCCCTCAGTTTCTCCTTTTTTCATGCACGAGTTTAACATCTGGGCATAGGTCATGTTCCTCCAGATGCCAAACACGCTTGACTTGTCCTATATTTTGCTTTATCTGTGTTCTATGTAAACTACTATGACTTAGCATTTATTCCTGTGTAATGACCCGTTCTGCCCCACGTTCAGGGGCCACTTTGTCCCGGCCTGAGCTGCTGCTCTGGTCTGCGGGTCAGGGTCTAGCAAGAGAGAGAGTGGGGATGGAGGGGCAAGAGACGCAAAGCATGGAGACAAGACAGAGGGGCTGATCAAGTCTCATTTATTGAAAGGAAATCCTGGGTATTTATACCCTTTACCACGTGCCTTGTCCTCTTGGACAAGCACAGCTGAAGGTACTACATCACGTGCCTTGCAGTGTGGATACCACGTGCGCCTTGCAGCTGGGGGCACTAAACAGCAAAACAAGATATGTGAGAAAAACAAGATGTTTAGCAGAGTGTGCTCAGCTGTTGTGGGCTGTTGAAAACAAGTCTGTTGCCAGGGTATATGGCTTGAGATGGCTGCAAAGATGATAGCTGTTTTCTGCCAGGAGTCGGCTCCCAACATTCCTTAAATTGTCTCATTTTAATTTAAAGTTCTAAGGTAAGAGACACCTCTGGTTCTTTAGGAATTATCCTCATCTAGTGCAGAAATATTTGATTCTCATCCCAAATTCTTCACTTAAAAAAAAAATGGGCCTAGAGAGATGTCTCAGCAGTTAAGAGTGCTTGCTACTCTTCCAGGAGACCCAGGTTCGGTTCCTAGCAACCAGTAATTCTGGTACTTGGGAGACAAAAGAAGAAGGGTTGAAAGTTGACGGCTTGCCAGCCTGGGTTATATGAGACCATGTTTGAAAAAAAAGAAAATACAAATGATTTGGGGGAAGATACCTAGTATTTTTGTTGTTGTTGTTGAGACAGGGTTTCTCTACATATCTCTATCTGTCCTGGAACTCACTATGTAGACCAGGTTGGCCTCAAACACACAAAGATCAATCTGCATCTGCCTCCCGAGTGCTGGGATTAAAGGCATGTGTCACCATAACCAGCCCTGGTATCTTTTGATATTGATCTTTTTCTGTGTGTTCAGGATGCTATCTAACCCTTACATAGCTCTGGGGAGTTGGCCCTGAACATTAAAATCCTTATGGAAGGCACAGACTCTGCCTGAATTTTCATAGCTGATAAACAATTTTTCTGAATTTGATCATACCTTGGCTATCTTCAAATTCAACTAATAAGATTTTGCTTGCCTTCTGAAATTTCAAGTAGAATGACCTAAAGTGGTTGGTAAGGTGTAACTGTGGGGGCAGGGTCTGAGCAATGGAGACACCTGGTGTGTCTGGGAAGCAGGCAGTGGCCATGTGAGGGTAGCAACTAAGCCTTGTGATAAAAACAGGGTTAAACGTGTGATGTGGCATACAGGGAGCTCCGGGAGGGAGGACCAGAAATCCTTGATAAACAATCAGGAGGGGCTGGAGAGATGGCTCAGCGATTAAGAGCACTGACTCTTCCTCCTGAGGTCCTGAGTTCAATTCCCAGCAACATGGTGGCTCACAACCATGGGATCTCATGCCCTCTTCTGGTGTGTCTGAAGACAACTACAGTGTACTCATATACATTCAATAAATAAAATCTTAAAAAAAAATCAAGAGGAAGGACATTCTGCATCCTTGAGCCTGCTGAGTGTCTTGTGGGTTCACTTTGGTCATAGGCAATAATGTCTCCATGGGACATCTCACTCCTGATGATGACCATGGCTCTAATTTCCTCTTCTGCCAAACACATGATCCATGTGAACACAGAGCCAAGTCAAACCAGCCTCCTCTTCAAGGACTGGCTACCAGGACTGTGGTCAGCAGACACAGGTCTCCAATCATCAGCTCCCCTGCAGTCAACACCTCAGTGGCAGAAAACATCTCTGGCTGGGGCCATTCATATAGCCAATGACAAAGACAGCAAAGGCATGACATGGCCATTTCAACTTGGCAAGGGTCACCTGCAGTACAAACTCCCTCAGGGCTCCTGGGTTAGGGACTGGCTGAAGCTTGTGTGCCCAAACCCTATTTTACAGATGTTGCTTTAAGCAAACCTCTTGTACCACAAAGTCATCTCAACATTTATATCTAGAGAACCGTTCCTGTTACTGATCCGTTTTACATGCCTAAGACTCAAGAGACATGGGGTCATTTTCTTTCCACTCTTTTGGATGTGTGATTCTGACACACATCCAAAAGGCGAGCCTTCCCTAGCTCAGTGGCAACTGCACTGAGTCAGAATGAATAACTGGAGGCCTCAGGCTGAAGGGCAGGGGTAGCATGGCGCGGAGGAAGGTGGCAGGTATGTCAGGCCCTATGTCACATTCACCTCGAGGCTCCACAGACATTGATGAATCACATGCTCTAGGCCAGGCCTGTGCAAGGGGGAGAGACACTTGGAGAAACTCTGCAAGTCTCTGACCATAACTGTACCCAAAGGAAACTTAGCCTTCTGAGCTTGCAGTACGTTCCTAATCAATTCCCTGCTTATTTTTTCCATTAAATAGCTGATGTCTCGATAACAAAAATGAGCAAGGTCGGGGATGTGGCTCGGTTGGTAGAGTGCTTGCGGAGCACGTAGAGGACCCTCAGTGCAATCCCAGCATTGCTTAAGCCTGTAGTGTGATGCACACCTGTAACCCCAGCACTGGGGATAAAGGCAGGGTGACAAGAAGGCTCAAGACCATCCTTGGATACTTACCTGGTTTGGGATACATGAGACTTTGAAAAAAATTACATTTGGGGATCATTTTATCACTTGACATTTTATAGTGAATATTCCTGGTTCTGATACAATAAGTGAACTCCACATTTTAACACCTGTATAATACTCTCTCTCCCTCCCTACACACACACACACACACACACACACACACACACACACACACACACTGATTTTCTGATACAGAATTTTTTTTTGGGAAGCCCCCTGGAACTTCCTCTACAGACCATGCTGATGCCCATGTAATATTCTATCAGGTGATCAAGCCATGATTGTGTATAAACATGGCTACTTCCAACTCTCCAGACATCCAAAATGTACTCATAGTTACAGTTTCACCTATATACAGTTTTTCTCCCTTTGAATGACTTCTTTCTAGTATCTGTTTGGAAGTCCTATGAGGTGTCTGAAGCTAAATCTCCAGAAATCACAGATTTACAGCTTCACCCCCAATACACAAGGGCTTTCTCCACATCTTTTCCAGGCTTTGTTTTGCAGTTCCTAAGCCGTATTTCTACCCTTATAAATTGGAGTTCATTCTAGGTTCACATTTTTTTCTGTCCTGTAGACAAACTTTCAGTCTTTAAGGAACAGTGTGCCATTTGCCAGGAGATGGCGCTGTGGCACTGTTCTAGGACTTTGTGAGCAGACTTTTGAAGTTAACCAAGGTGTCTGTGTGCCCAGAAAGGGCCCTGCTTAGGAATCTGTTGGGCTCTCCAGTTTCTTATCTAAGCTCAGAAGACCTGGTTGGGTGAGGATATACCACTCTACTTAATTGCCTTGGGTTACCCTTCCCTGCAGAATAGTGTCCCCTCTCTGGCAAGTCAACATCAGTCAAGTTATAAAGTGTCATCTTCAGGCCAGAGACTCGGCTTGTATCTTTTAACACATCCAGAAGAGAGAAACATACAGAATAAGATCATGATGGAAGCTGGTGTTCACCAGGGCTGAATGCGAAGTGAGGTCCAGAATGTAAAAGGGGGGTGGGTGGGCCAGGGCTTAAGACCTGACCAAGAGCTGTTGTAGGCCAGGGCTTCTCCAGGAGACAAAATACAAGATAACACTGGAAGACAAGCCAGAGCAAACTGGAATGGGGCAGGGGGTGCCAAGTTAGGCATGGGTTGTATTCGGCAAGTCAACCAGTGCCAACGAATGTTTCATGGCAAGAAAACTGGTGTTTGGGCATCAGCACAGTTGGCCTGGGGTTTAGCTCACTCAGTGTTTTTCTTCCTGCTTTCTAGAACACATTCCTTTTATTGACCCCTCGAGGTCTGTCTGTTTTCTACCTCCTGAGGCAGAACCTTATCTCGGCTTCTGTGAAACTGTCATCTCTTTGTCTCCTGTCTGCAGCTCCTCCTCTGTCTCCTCTGCATCCTTGTCCCTCATTTACCCATTACTGATCGTCCTTCCTCAAGGCTACTCTCAGCTCAGTCTGTCCTCTGAGGAATCCAGGGTAATTGTACCCTACACCCGATGACTCAGCCCATATATCTAACTAATTGTACCCTACACACCTGTGCCCCAGACCTGCCTCTCTAACTGCTTGCCTGCTTTTTTCGAAGCATCTTGAATACACAGCCCAAACTCCCCCAAACAACCTTGCCCATTGTTGAGCGCCCTTGAGTGTTCCTTTCAGGATGAATGACACCAACGTCCATTCTGTTAGGCATTAAACCCAGAGGCATCCTTGAGGCCTCCTGCTCTCTCACTGGGTGTCCTGTCACTCCTAGTCATTCTAGATCCTTGACACTGGTCACTGGTCCCCTTCTCCTTTCCCCTCTATCCCACACCTAGGTGAAAACCACATTCTTTGGTCAGCCAGTCCAGAGCCTTGTAACCGGACTTCTCGCTCCCGCTTAGACCCTCTCTTAGTTTGTCTCTACAGGGAGTGTCATAACACACCTTTTCAAAGCCTGGGGCTGACCGTGCCCTATTGCCCGAGTGAAATCGCCACGTGAAATTTTCCACATAGGAAATTTTTTTCCTACATTGGTCTCTCTCTTTTACTCCTGTCATATCTTGTCACCCCACTGCTGGGAACATTGTTTTGTGTGGCCAACCAGTGCAGAATGGATGTTGGAGGAGAGGGAGGTCACCTCTGGGCTTCTGGGAAAACCAGAAGGCACCTATGACCCTCAACCTTGTAACTTTATTCGATGTTTCTCCACAGCAACCTCCGCCTGTGGGTGGAGGCCCTTTCACAGGGATTACCTAGGACCACCAGAAAACTCAGATATTTAGGTTATAGTTCATGACATCAGCAAAATTAGTTCTGAAGCAGCAACAAAAAAAAATAATTTTATGGTTGGGGGTCACCACAACATGAAGAACTGGACTGAATTAAAAGGTCACAACATTAGGAAAGTTGAGAACCACAGCTCTATAGAATACACACAGATCTCCTTAAAGGTATGTTCTGTTTCCTGCTGAGCCAGTCCCATGAGGCGTTTATGGACTTGGTCCAAGGACCTTCTAGAACTTAAAAGACTGGACATACAGAGGACTGAGGGATAGTTCTAGGCTAGGGATGTGGTGTAGCCCAAGGCCCTGAGTTCAAACCTCAGCACTGCAAGCAAAGTAAGAGAATGCATTTCTACCTTTGTGGCTTTCCTAACTATAGAAACAAATCTGACTGTGTGTCTGTTAACATGCTCATGGTGTAGCCATGTGCTCGTGCTCGTGTGCGTGCACACACACACCTTTTTCCCAGAAAAATGATGAATACAGAGAAGAGGATGAAATAAATGTACCATTACTTGCACACCAATGAAATGAACTTCCATGAAAAGACAGTCTTTTGCTAGCCACAGGCTCCTAGAGACCCAACTGCCTCCTTCTCCCAACCCCAGAGACACTACCCCATACTGTTATGGTGGTGCGTAGCTATGTATGAACTACTCTTGGCTCACCCAGCTTACAATGTTTGTCTTCATGAAGGCATGAAAGTTCTCTGCATCCACTAAACTCTACCCTTTGGATCTCATATCGGGGGCTAGTCATATGCAGTAGGATGTTCTCTTGAGCTCCTGGACAGCCATGCCAGGGGGTAACATGAGATGATCCCTCCTGTACACTGTGATGCCTGTATGTTTTGCATGTTGTGTTTTGCAGGTGTTTGCTTGTTTTTTAAACTCTTCTTGTCTATAAAATACCCACCTATGTGTGCTGTACCCATTCTTCATTTCAGTACAGTATACATAGTATCAAATAGTCAGTGATTTATTACAAGACACGTGGATAATATAAGGGTTGTGAGTATGTTCATGAGGGGAGGGGCAGGCAAAGCTACTGTGCCCAGTGGGTTAGACATATTGAATACATTTTCCAAGCAGTAAGCGCTCTTAACAGATGAATTACCTCCCCGGCTTCTACTTTGTTTGTTTGTTTGGTTTTGGGTTTTTCAAGACAGGGTTTCTCTTTACAACCACCACCCTGGCTGTCCTGGAACTCTATTTTTAGACCAGGCTGGCCTCAAACCCACAGAGATCTGGCTGCTTCAGCCTTCTGAATGCTGGGATTAAATCCATGCACCACCAGGCCCCAAGCCCTTTACTACTTTTAAAACAATAATTTAAAAAAAAATCACTTCCATAACTAGAAAGCTTTCCTTGATCTGATCACCCCAATCCCTGAGCCTAACTGCCAACTTTGTTTTGCCACATGTTCAGTGACTCCTCCCATCCCGTCCCTTCCCCACCCCTCCCCATCCCCATTCCATGCTCCTAGCAGGATTTTGACAATGGCTGCTCTCTGCTTAAAATGTCCTTCCTGCCTTGTGCCTCCTGGTTACTCTCTTAGGTATCAGCTGGAGCACTCCTCTTTAGAGAGACCTCTCCAATCTCTGAGGTGCTCACCTTTAGAACCTTTCTAGGTCCCCAGGTGCTGTCAAGGCTGTAATTTCTTTTAAAAGACACTGTAATTAGCCAGATCCAAGAGAATAGGTGACACCATTTTCTCCCCACTATCTAGTTGGATGCCAAGCACATAGCAGGTGCTGCCTGCTGCCAAGGTGAGAGAGCCAGCATAGCCCAGTCCCAGTGATATAACCAGGACAGAGGCTGACAGAGGACCTGGATTCTGGAGCTCTGTCTAGGCTGCCTCCTACCCACCCCCAAGTCAAAAACCCGGGAGTTGGACTGTGGGAAGATGCTCAGAGATAATGTTCTTTCCTGGAACAGTTGAGGCCCTCAGTTCAAGCATCAAATCTACTATCATAAAAACAAAGACAAAACAACAAGAAAAAAATAAAACAAAAGGAAAAAACCATGCAGGAGACAGCCTGGATCAAGATAACTGTAGAGGTTCATGGGGCTAGCCCTTCCTGTTGGTCCACTGAAGGTGAACTAAGAGGAAGCCTATGTTCTCTGGCATCCTCCCAACCCAGCCTTGGTGGGCAGCAGGCCCTGGGTCAGTCCTCAGCCCCAGTTCTTTATTTCAAGATTCTTCCAGGCAGGTTATTTCTCTCCTTGGTAAGATTGGAGGCTTGTGAGGAGCAGACACAAGGCAGGTGAGCTCTGAGGTAAGAGACGATGGCTCAGAGGGAATCTACGTGGAGCTGTGAGGTGGGCGTGGCAAGGTGACAAGGTGACGGGTGGAGACACTCTTGGGATATTAGGCAGGCTGTGGAAGCTGAATAAAGCTGTCTGGGACACCTAGAGGGAAAGGAAATGAGTGTTTCCCTTTTCTTTCTTTTTTCCTTCCCTCCATCTCTCTGGAGGGATGGCCTTTCCTCTCTCTGTTCTCCTAGGTCCCAGAGACTCAAGGCTTGTAGGAATTTTCAAGGTCTATCGTCTTCCTGAAAAGGAGAGTTACATCCCATTGCTAGAGATTCAGGGAAGGAGGGAGGGGAAGAGGAGAGGACGGAGGTTATTGGGAGGGGAAGGTTCACAGGCCTAAATTCCTGGGCTCCTGCAGCTTTAGTCATCCTGAGGAAAGAAGGGGGGGCACAACAAAATGATTTAGAGACCAAACTCTGTACATGGGGGAGTGGGGGAGACATGAAGACACAAGAAGGCAGAGAGAGAGAGAGAGAGAGAGAGAGAGAGAGAGAGAGAGAGAGAGA